>NW_027526214.1:92050470-92615050 GCF_048455015.1 Haemaphysalis longicornis
GACGAGTTCGTGTTGGGTGTAGCCGCCCCAGAAAAAAAGTCGCGTGAGGCGCGGCCATGGTGTAGACGAAATGGCCATGCTCCGAGAATTGGCGCTGCACAAGCAGACTCTATGGCTAGACAGGATACTGGTAAACTTTCACAGGAGACGAAAGATCTAATCAGGAAACGGCAAACCATGAGAATCTCTACCGCAGCTGACAGAATAGAACTCGCAGAGCTCTCGAAGTTAATCAATAAGCGCAAGACAGCTGACATACGGAAGAATAATATGGATAATCGAATACGCTGTAAAGAACGGAGGTAGCCTGAAAGCAGTAAAGAGACGTCTTGGCGTGGGGAAAAATCAGATGTATGCACTTAAGGATAAGCAAGGCAATGTCATCACAAATAGAGATAAAATAGTCACAGTGGCCGAGGAGTTCTATAGGGATCTGTACAGTAGCCGAGACATACAGGATAACGCCGAACGAGACAGTAGTTCAGAGGAGATAGACATCCCACCTGTAACGACCGAAGAAGTAAGGAAGGCTTTGAAAGAAATGAAAGGGGGCAAAGCACCTGGTGAGGATCAGATAACAGCAGACCTCTTGAAGGATGGCGGAGAAATTGTACTTGAAAAACTGGAAACCTGTATACGCAATGCCTAATGACTGCAATGGTACCGGAATCTTGCAAGAACGCGAACATCATCCTAATCCATAAGAAAGGCGACATGAAGGACTTGAAAAACTACAGGCCGATCAGCTTACTGTGAGTCGTCTACAAGGTATTTACCAAGGTAATCGCTAACCGAATCTCTGCAACCTTAGATTTCAGTCAACCTAAAGAACAAGCAGGGTTCCGTAAAGGTTATTCAACAATGGACCATATTCACACGATCAATCAGGTGATAGAGAAGTGCGCTGAGTATACTCAACCCCTATATATAGCCTTCATAGATTATGAGAAAGCATTTGACTCGGTCGAAACCCTAGCAGTCATTCAGGTATTATGGAACCAGGGGGTAGATGAGCATTATGTAAGAACACTAGAGGATATCTATAATGGGTCTACAGCTACCATCATCCTCCTTAAGTAGAGCAGTAAAATACCTATAAGGAAGGGTGTCAGACAAGGAGACACAATCTCTCCAATGTTATTCACAGCATGTTTACAAGAAGTATTCAGAACGTTGGATTGGGAACAGGTGGGAGTAAGGGTAATGGAGAATACCTCAGTAACCTCAGATTTGCTGATGACGTTGCCTTGCCAAGTAACTCGGGGGACGAATTGCAAAGCATGCTTTCCGCACTGGGCGAACAGAGTAGAACCGTGGGCGTGAAAGTTAATATGCAGAAAACTAAAGTAATGATCAATAACCTCGGGACACCACAGCAGTTTGAGATAGATGGCGAGGCAGTGGAAGTGGTAAGCGAATATATATACTTAGGCCAAGTTGTGACCCCAGATCCCAACCATGAGGCAGAGATAATTAGAAGGTTCAGAATGGGGTGGGGTGCATATGGCATACATTATCAGATAATGAATAGCAGCCTACCATTGTCGTTGAAGAAGAAAGTGTATGACAGCTCTATCTTACCGGTACTCACCTACGGGGCAGAAACTTGGAGGCTCATAAAAGGGTTCAACTTAAATTGAGAACGACTCAGCGGGCAATGGAGCGGAAAATGATAGGTGTAACCTTAACGGACAAGAAGAGAGCGGAGTGGGTCAGGGAGCAAACTGGTGTTAAAGACATATTAGTAGAAATTAAGAAGAAGAAATGGACTTGGGCAGGTCATGTAATGCGAAGGCAAGATAACCGCTGGTCATTAAGGGTAACAGAATGGATCCCTAGAGAAGGCAAGCGCTGCAGGGGGCGGCAGAAAGTAAGATGGGCAGATGAGATCAAGAAGTTTGCGGGGATAAACTGGTCACAGTTGGCACAGGACCGAGGTAATTGGAGAATAATGGGAGAGGCCTTTGCCCTGCAGTGGGCGTAGACAGGCTGGTGATGATGATGATGATGATGATGAAGCAGGCTCTGGCGATGCGTGCTCATCGTCGTTCGGCAGCTGGTTCGACGAGGCTGACGTCCTTGACGTGGAATTGTGGACTGCGGTTTCGGGCCCAGCATCAGTGCGGAAGTTCGTGGTGCATCCTTGGTATGACCACTCTGCTGAGCGCGACAACAGCAAGATACCCGAGTGCCGGAGCGCCGACAAGTGTTTGCACGTATCCGGAGTCGCCGTCGACCGTACACGAGCCAACGGCGTTGGGCAAGGCGCCATTGACGGCTTGGGGGCGGGCACTGAAGGAGCCCTTGTGACGAAACTCGCTTTGACGACTGTTGCTTAGAGCGTCGGTGGCGACGTCGGCGGCGCCGAAAAACAGAGTTTGTCTGGTCAGGCGATTGTGTGGCCGCGGTCTGGTCATCCTGCATGTCGCGGTTTACGGGGCGCTCTTGGGGGATTTGATGTGGAGCAGTGGCCGCGGCAGTGTTGTTGGTGTCCGCGGACAGGGCCACAATGTGCGATTCACCGGAGGCAGGCTGCGATTGCAGTGGAGCTGGGCATTGCGTCAACCTCCTGGTACACTTTATGTGCAACGCTGCCGAAGCAGGCGACGAGGTTCGGAAAGATAGCACGGTCACGGAGCCAAGGCGCTCACCGGAGCCCTCACCTGGAGTAGAAGCCTTCGAGGCGAGCTGTGGCAGGTGGGTTTGTGCAGCAGACGCAACAACGTGTGGAACTCCGCCATGGTGTTGCGTCAAGTTGGCTAAGTGAAACGCAAATTCGGAAGTGCCGCAAGTCGTAGTCGGGGCTCACGCTTGTTGGTCAGGCGAGGGTGGACCTGCGGGCGACGTGTAATCAACGGATGGTGTTGGAAGGCGTGGTGGTGTGAACAAAGGCGTTCCTATACCGTAGTGGTTTAGAACAGCGGCCTTCAAGTCGTCATACGCCCCGGGTCCTGGGGTCGGCAGCTGGATCTGCTCAATGAGGTTAGCAGGTAGCTTCTGTAGTGTCACGAGGTACCTGATTTCCGGTGAGCAGATGTCATTTACAGAAAAATGGCTCTCCAAGATGACGAACCATGCAGCGTGCTTTGAGATGGAATCAAACGGGATCAGCAAGGGAAGGTCTGGGAGGGCGGGGAACGTTCTTCTCGTGCAGTCGTCCGCGTTGTGGCTGGGGAAGCAGCGTTGCGAAGCCATGGCGAAGCCGCTTGTCGGGTCACCAAATTGTAGGCGGCCGTTGAGGCGGTGCGGCCGAGCCCACTTTTTTTGTGGTTGCGTTGGCTGTGCCGTGAACACGACGAGGCGCGTAGAACGCGGGTGCCGTTCCCGAGGTGAGCCGGGTGCCGATTTTCGCGTGTCCTCCATGCCAGCTGGCCAAACTGCTGATGATGATCGTGCCACTGGTGAAGATGATGATGGTGGCGCTACACACTCAACACTTCCCCAGTGAGGTAATGTAGGCCTCATGAGATGTCCATTCCGAACCTTCATACTGAACCCGCGCTCCTGCTTCAAGCTTCAGCGACTCGGTCACGGCACAAACTCGCTCCGCGGCAGACTGACAAACGTTTAATGTGCAGCAGAAGACCAGCCGACAGACAACTCTGAGTTCACAACCTTCCCTTGTGTAAACTTCAAGGGACCACTTGGAGCGTTTTTCAGTGCTTCAAACCGGGAAAAGAAATGATCAACATAAAGGTCACAGAGAACATCACCTTTTCCAGAAGAGCGAAAAAGACTGTGGGGAGGTACGTGAACGAAGCTCACTCGAGGCTGTTGGGCGTCTGGTTTCGGCAGGGACTCAGTACCCAGAGTCAGACTTTGTCTCCCCGCTGCACCCCCCCCCTGAGTTGTTTTACGCAGCCCGAACCGTCCCCACAGCGCTTGCTGAGACAGGAGCGGCGGTGATGCTAACCGTCCCCATGGGGAACGATGCCGCTCCTGCCTCTAAGTCCCCGTACTCTGGCACGTTGTAGGATGCCAAGGAGAGGGACACCGGGGCCCCGCATAGGCTCCCACTACAACCGAACCGCCTAAGCCACCTCTGGCGCCCCCGACTACTTAGTGGGTAAGGGCTCAAACGAAGAGCCCCGGAAGGGGTGCCAAGTCCGGGGGGCCGGTTCGTCGGGCACCACTGTGACGTCTGACGAGGATATCGATGTCGGGCCGTTCCTGCCTGCAAAACAGTGCAAGGAATGGCCTTCGGAGACCAAGCAAATAGGAAGGTCCAAAGAGCCCCTTCCGAAATTAGAAGCCCCGAAAGACAACACATGAACATACACACATACTGAAGTCATTGAAGTACATAATAAAGCACGCCGACCACCACAGGAAATTAAACAATGACGTTACGGCACCCCGAACGGGAGCCTTGAACAAGGCTCCCGTTCGGGGTGCCGAAACGTCATTGTTTTCTTTTCTCTGGTGGACGGTGTATTCTTTATTATGTACTTCAGTGTCATTCCTGACCAGACGGGCGTCCGTCAAAGCCTCGGTTTTATACTCAAGTGATTCTTATAAATAATGGGGACACAAAACATCATCAAATGGGACAGGAGAGGCCTGTTTAAAAATCTCGACGATGTGTATGAGATGCTGCATGCCAATCAGCCGAGTGTCATGTGTCTCCAAGAAGCTCGCCTCAATTCCAAACAAATTCCTGAATTGGTAGATGGTTTTAAGAAATAACAGGGTTGGCTACAAACACTCGGCGGAAGGATTGTGTATTGTCAATTTGAAATCATTAGCATGCAATCCTCTCTTTTTAAACAATGTGCTGAGGCTTTAGCAATCAGTGCGATAATATTTTTTAGGTTGCTAACGGTATCCTCCATTTACATGTCTCCTGTTTTTACACTTCGGAGCTCTGAATTCGGGGCACTGGTTGACCAGAATTCCGAACCACACATCCTCACAGGCCACTATATTGCGCACAACCCTCAATGGGCTCCTCCAGAGCCTGTGCCGGAGGTCACCTGATCTAGAAGATTCTTACTTCCCCTGGAGCATGCAAGTTCAACAAAAACAGCCTGCACACCATTACTTTGGACAACATACATACTCACATCTTGACGTGGGTATTGGTTATGCATTTCTCTTTCAATCGCTTGAGTGTGGTATGGGCACGGACGCATATGGTAGTGACCCCTTCCACACCTTACTAACGTGTAGAGGTAAGGGCCCAGGCAGTCAATCTTCCCACAACAGGTTTAATCACTCAAAAGCCAACTGGAGTACATATAAACAAACATATAAACTACATTACGCATCCATAAGAGACGTACACGTGGAGGAAGCAGCCCAAATCATCACGGTGCAGATCCTCGAAGTGTCGAAAAGTCCATTCGCCCTGCCTGCGTTGCCCCGTGAAGCAAGAGGAGGTCGATGTAGCATGCGGACTGTAGGCTGATGTTGGAGGCCACGAACGAGGCATGGGGTGTGCTACGTAGGTACCCGGCATCCAATAAACATCCTTGTATCATTTAAAAAGGCAACTGCACTAGGTAAGCGTGTGCGCAGTGAGGCAAAGTGAGAGAGTTGGCACAGCTTTCTTATTTCAATAACGCATAGATGGACACACACAAGGTAAGGACGAAATTACGCATTCCTAATGAATAAAATACACATAGCCTGCCCCTGGTCAGCACAACAGGGGACATACCCGAATAACAAGCTAACACACTTGCACACCACTCCCAAAAGATTTCCAGCTCTGGACACTATACACAAACACTTGCTTAAAACACAAAACCTCTGGTGAAAAGAAGCCCCTTCGTGACTAAAGTAAGTCAAAGTGTGGTTGCGATTTTGAATTCCCACTGTACGAGTCGAAAACTGCCCTGATAACATGGAAACCGTAGCTCCAGGTGAGATACGTTATATTACACCATGATAAAACACCTACACCTCGACACTCTTGAAACACCCTGACATCTACACAAGAAAATATGGCTGTCGGGTCACATTCCAGGGTCTTAGAGAGAGACCATAGTGTGGCTTTTCTGAAGGAGTGTTAAAGACCCTTCCTCTCCTGGCACCTATAGACCCTTAGTCCTCCCAATCTGCCTCTGCAAGCTTCTCGAGAAGATGATGAACAGGTGACTTGTTTATTTTTCAGTGTACAATGGTGTTCTCGAGAGCTGCCAGGAAGGCTTCAGGGCAGGGAGATTCGCAAGCGACCTACTCATCTCCCTTGAATCGTACGTTCAGGATGCTTTCATTCATAAACAGTTTTTCCACGCGGGGTTTTTGATCTTGAGAAAGCCTATGACACTACTTTGCCATACTGATTCATAGCAACCTAAAAACTTTCATTGTTTCGGGCTCTCTTTCAGTTCACGGCAGAACAAACTTTCCGTGTAAGGGTGGGCTATGCCCTATCAAATATTTTTGTGCAGAAAAGGCGTATCTCAAGGCAGCGTTTAGAGCTGCACATTGTTCATAGTCAAGATAAAGTCACTTGGAAAACCGTTGCCACAAACTATTTAGCCTACAATGTATGTAAATGATGTGCAAATATTGGTGTCAACAAACTAGCTGTGTTGGCTGATCAAAAGGGCTTTAAGCAGAACCAAGCTAAGAGCACTTGTTTTGTGTTCTACAAAAGACTTGGCATAAGGCCAGATTAAGACATCAAACTGAATAATGTCGCGATTCCTCTCAAGAAAAAACACCCGTTTCTAGTCATAGTTCTTCATTAAATCTTTCCTTTATCGCGCATATAAAAGAACTTAAAGAAAAATGTCCTAAAACATTGAATATTCTAATAGTCCTGTCACATCAGGCGTATGGTGCGAAAAAACAACTTCTGCTGCGGCTGTATACAAGCTTGGCAGGCCCGCGGTTGGGTTATGGAAGTTTTGTATATGGTTCAGGAAGGGAAACAGCTTTAGAAATGCTCCACACAGTGCAGCACATGGTCATTCTGCTTGCGTCTTGCGTCTAGTGCTTTCGTACTAGTCCCGCGCAAACTCTGTACGTCGAGTGCCACAAATGTTGTTTAGGGTACCAGCGCAAGTATCTTAATTTATTGTATGCTTTTTATATTGCATCAATAGTTTACTATCTCAATAAATGTGTAATGAGCGGTACGTATTCACCTGAACTGGAGCAAAGTCGTCTATTTATTTCTGTGCCTTTCTCGCTCAGGGTCAAAGAGGAGGCTTGAGAACTTTAGGTCTCGTTTTTAGACACCTTCAAAACATCCGTGAATGATTCTGTAGACCTATGCCATGTTCTCTCTGTATTTTGTGATTTTTCTTTTACTCAATATGAGAAAAACACAATACCCAGAACAGCGATTTTGCAGCATTTTATGTTATTCCAGGATGAATATGAGTGGTTAGAATTTTTTAGTGATGCATCAAAAATGCCCACTTCAGTGTGTTGTGCTCCATACGGACCCAACTTCAGTGCTTGTAAAACCATCGATCAAAACTCTGGGGAAAGCATATGGCATATTTCCAATTTTAAATCAAATAATCGAACATAATATCGCTAAGTCCATAATTCCCACAGATCCCCTTAGCCACGTGGGTACATATACATCCCAAAGTCTTGCAAGTATTATGTTTTCAGTCTGGTTTTTAAATGTTTGATGTCAGCGTTTTTCTCAAATCTGAATCTGACCGTCGGCTGGGTACTAGGCCACGCTGGGATCGCTGGCAATGAGTTGACAGATAAAAAGGCCACTGCTGCTGCACTAAGAAACACTCTAAGGACAGTAACAGCACCCTACACTGACCTCTAGCCACTCATCAGACAACTCCTACGTAAAACATGGGAAACGCGCAGCAGTGAACAGTCAAACAACAACCAATATGTAAGAAAGCTACATTTAGGAAGCTACAAAGTTGACTCACGCAACAGAAACCGAAGTTACCTTAGCGAGGTTACGGATAGGCCACACACTCGTTACACACTCAGCCCTGCTCACTGGATCGACAAGGCCCATCTGCAGCGGGTGTGGAGAGGCCCTATCCGCAATCCGCATGCTCATCCATTGCAAGGAACTTGACACAACAGGAGGCGACCACTTCCGACAACTATCGCAAGGTTTTTCTTTTGTTCGACATTACAAACATGGTGTCCGATACGTGCGGTAGAAAAAAATGTCAGCGAAAATTTTTGTAGTGTCATTTATCTTTAGTGCCTCTCTTTTTCAAGGAACAAAAGGTTGTGTTTTGTCATGAAGTGCGCACAAAGTACATGAATGTCTGTAGATATTTTCACAAGCGAGAAGACTCTGTTGCACACAGTACGTGTATGTATGGAGGCCGACGTTTTAATGATGAGTAAATAAGGCCTACACTGTTTTTGTACCAACATTCCTAGAAATATTTTTAAATGGTGCCAAAATTTATCGTAACCTTATTTTTCAAGTAAATAGCATTGAAGCTTACCACCTCAGATGTTTTGGACATTCTCTGCATATTTCTAAAATTGCTAACGGCACTCCGATCAGCAACAATGGCAAATAAATAATGCAAAATACACAATGAGCAGTATTCTTCCATCAAAGGCTACAACTTTTCACAGCGCAGAACTTAGGGCCTGGCTAGTCCTGGCTCGCCTGTGGTAATGTTGTCACAAGGTTTCAAGGACCCAGAGTCAAGCGGCTTCATTCACTGCGAGGGATTTGGATTTCGAAACGATACCCCCATAATTCCCGATTCAACCTTATAGCCAGACTTAAAAGTAGCGCAAACGAGATGTTTTCATGGGCAGTACTGTTCCAAACTGTCTCACTGCCTTGCGCAGAACTGTTCGAGCAGAATCGCGCCATTGTTGAGAGGAAAGAAAAGTGCAGTTACATTTCAGGCAAAGTGAATGTACTTAGATCAGCTCCCCAGTTCAGTTACTCAGAAATTGTTGTTGGTTAGTTTTAACGATGGTAGAAAAAATAAGTAGGAGGGGAGTAAAAACACAAGTTCAACTACTGCACTAGAAATGATCGTGCACGTGCGGTTTGAAAGAAAGCAATAAATCAACAGATCACCCGCTTGTGCTCTTCTTGGTAGAACAAGAAAGAGAACAAAACTAATAATGTGAGCTGTCCGAGAAGAAGGCATTCCACTGCCAATGAAGAAAAATTCAATTTAATCGAAAACCGTATTTTTCATTTATAAAGACAGGAGTTATAAAGACAGGAGTAAGAGCAAGGGGGTTGGTAGCAAAAACTGCAAAAAGGCACTGCAGTTTCCCTGGCAAATCACTGTATTGCACTTCACAACTTTTATGCTGAGTTGAAGATTCACAGCATTAGGTTTTTTTAGTCAATACTGGACACACGCAGCCCCATTTCCAAAAAAAAAACGCAGAAACACATTTTTAGAAGAGGTTTATGGTGATACTATTAACCTAAAAATCGTTAACTCTAGGAGGTTTTCTTCAAACATCGACATAATACGGACGCTTCGAGCTTGTACTTCCACTTCCCCCGTGTGTGTCAAAACCTGAAACACTGAAAAAGTGCCTGCTGGTACAAGTTTCATTGAGGTATCTAGGTTCACCCAAGGCGTTTGACCGTTCCTTGAATTGTAGGGTGTTCTGCGCAGTTATGATTGCATAAAGCCATGTTGTGGGAAAAACGCGCTATTAGAAACTCGGACTGCTCGTTTGAAGATTTTACTTTCGCTCGAAAGCACAAAAAAATTGTTAAACATGCCAACTGTGTTCTGTCCATATTGTTATTAACGCGTGACCTCATAATTTTCGCCGGTTTCTCACAACATCAACGAGCCGCCGCCGTTATTTCAACCCTACTGGCTGGGCTGTGATTTATTGCTTTTTTTGATGCATCGGTAATAAGCTATTCTCTTTGAAAACAGGAACTGTCATCGCGTAATTTCTTCCACAGGAATATTGCTCAGCCAAATATCTGCTAAATCTTCTGCTAAATATAAGTATAATACATGATCTTCAGGGCTAAAGGAGAAAAATTGGGATTTTTAGGATGGGATTTGTTTTGCACAATTTTCTACGAATGGCGGAAGTTAGTGGACCAGCACGCAGTAGTGTCAAGTAGCCAAACATGACGCAGCTGTCTTAAAGGTAAAATAGGTTTATCTGAATGATCTTGTGCACCCCAAAATTTAAAGAATACAAAGTGAACAAAGAAACGTGCAGAGAATGGTGTCGGAAAATCGAATAACCCGGCTTCTGCTCTGCAAGCTTTTTATTATTCGGCGCGATTTGTTCTTGAACCGCCCATTTCCATCCAGAACATCAGAGATCAGAGAAGAATATTCTAGGCCAGGGACGTTAGGGCGAAGTACTCTCCACTATTCTTATTTGAATGAGGGGCACATGAGGCATAATAAACATTGGAACATGCGTTTCCCTTGTGACACAGATAACACAGCCGGGTGCAGCTGGGCAGTAGCAACAAACCATAAATATACAAACCCGATGCATGGCTCGCGGCAATAGGCTACCATGTCTTGCAATAGGGGAGACAGAAAAAGTACGTACCACCCATGTTATCTGTAAACACGTAAAATGCACAAATTTTTACTTCTTTGCCTTTTATCTACAATGTTACAAAAATTGAATAAACACTAGAACATATGTATGCCTCATTCCCATATATAACCGGTTCTTTTAGAAACAGAGATATAATCACAACGTGAGAATTTATTTCAAAGATGGCCAGAACAAATTTGTGGCTAAAATTTTACGTTGTCTTTTGAAATATTTTGAAACATCCAGACTTAACACAATATTATAAAGAATCCCTACCATGTCCAAAATTCAGTGTGTAAGCACAATTACATTGCCGGATAGTTTGCTTGTGTATTTATGCACCCAATTTTAAGGAATAATATTTCAGGTTTAATAAATTTTATTTCTCCGTTGCCATAACTTTAAATCATCATCATCACCAACCACTTTAGTAATTTGCAGGACAAAGGGCTTTGCTTTGACCTTCAACGGCTGGTTTTCTACACTGTTCGAGTAGTTTCCGTGCCCCCGAAGTTTGTTATATCGTTCTTCCTGCGAATTATTGGTATTCCCTTTATAGACGCGTCTTTCGGTGTCCACTGTGACCGTTGGGGTCCAGCGGTTCCCATTTCTTCTCACTACAATGCCTGCCTAAGGCAATGTCTTCTTCTCTAATCTAACTTTGATATGTTCGACTCGAATGTGCTCCCTGTTACTCCAATCATTTTTCGTTCCCTGTCTCATTGAACCTACCTAAGTTTTTTATAGTTTTTTATTAGCTGCCATTTTTATCTCCGTGTCATCCCCGGTAGTATCCACTCTGCTAGATTTTGTTTCAGTGGTAGACTTAGCTTAGTTTGTAATTTTTGATTGTGCATAGTGAGAGCTTCTCAACCCATACATATTTTGAGACAGACTTCTGTCACGTGGTGTGGTTAGCACCAACTGTATCTCCGATGTAGTTACATTATTTTAATTCTTCTGGTGTTTAATTTCGTAAGTGGAAGGGCTTAGTTTTGGCATGCCTACTCGTCATTTTACTAAATGTTTTCACGCTTAATTTTAGCCCCATGGACGTAATTTATTTTTGCACCTTCTCATGAACTTTTTGTCGGTGTTCTGAAGTTTTACTTAGCAAGCCTACGTCGTCTCCAAACCTGAAATGACACAGGTATTCCTAATTTATGTGTTTTTGAATTATCTGCCCTTAACTTTCCTGAAAACCTTCTGCATACATTCTGTCAATCGTTTTAGCGTATTGTTCCTCCCGCTTTATTCTCTTTATGATTAGAAATTTTTCGTTGTGCTTGTGAAGAATTACTCTACCGCCACATTCCTAATATCTGCCATTTATATGCTTATGTAGGTGTACCTTATTCCCTGGATTTTACGGGTTCCGGCTCTGGTGTCGTGGGTAGAGAACCAAAAGCTTTTTAGTCTCTGAATACCATGTATTAGGTTTGAAGAGTATAATAATGTTTTTCCTACTTATTGATGAGGAGAAAATTTTTCATTGTTCAATTTAATCGTACATCATACGTAAAAACAGTCTACGATTGCAGCAGTTGGCACGTAGTCGTTTGCTTTTATAACCTAATCACTTGTTTACCTCAATTCGCAGTTAGGGCAAGCCGCAAATCCAACGCGACAGGCAGCAAGCAAGTTAAACAGGTTTTGCATTGCCTGCAGAGAGGTATTGAGATAAGTCGAACACGAAAATAAAACGAGAGCAATAATAAACCGCCCCCAGTTCCATCGCGCACGAATAAAGGGGGTATTCGTGCACTAATGCTCCCATATATAAAAAAATGTCAGATAGTACGGTTGGTAGCAGCTAATAAAGGCCTGTCAAGCACAGCGTGGCACCTGTATTTTTCTGAAACAACTGCTCATAATCGGCTCATTTAAATCGCAGATTGCGTTTGTTACTGCTTATACAAGGGTGACCTAAATAAAAAAAAACGTTTCCAGAAGTTTTGCGTTAATATTCTAAATTTTCGGTTGTCTGGTAGCATGAATAGGAGCCAGAGCGGGCGAGTATGGCATGCCAACTACTGGTGTCCGCAGAACAGGCACAATGGACCCAGCAGCACTGCACGAGACCCTCTTAGATATATTGGACACCAGCGTGCTGTTTTTCAGGGCGATCATGAAGAAGTGCCTTAAGGGGGAGCACTCAGTTGTCACCATCTGCAGTGGGGGGCGGGGGCTCAAGAGCACGTGAGTGATTCATTATGGTATTCAAGGGTGCCTGTGTCTGTTCTTATGAGGCACATGCAACTATAGGCACTTGCATTACAAGCAACAGTCGTCCTTATGATGTGGATTTCAGTAGAAAAAACATTAGCCGCCGCGGATAAAGACGACAAAAAAAGCCAGTCGTTCCTGCCCCTTTGACATCCCACACACATACATGCTCATGCGGAAGCTGAGCTTAAATACATTTAAAATTGGTGGAATTTGATATGGCAGCCTTATCGGGAGCTGTCCCTGCGTATTTACGACTCCGTGTAGGCCCCATGTCGTGCATAGGGTCATTAATCTTTTCGGATGAGGCACTAAAATTAGAAACCTGGCAATCAAGTATCATTTATGACCTACCGCATTGCCCCCTTTGCTTTCCGAGGTTTTCTTGACTGCCAACCCTTATTCTGTATTATTCACCGAGGCCCTCATAACAAATTTCTGATTCGCGACATGCACAGCAAGGGCCTCTGTTCTGGCAGTGCTTAAGGAGTTTAACGCTGGTCGACCAATCTCGACATGTCGTAGACACTGAAGTCACAGCCCGGAGGTTAAAAAGAAGGTCCCTTTCACCCCGAGTAGCCCGAGTGGCGCTGGCTACCACACTCAAGTGTAGGCAACAAAAGATACCTTCACATAAATTCCCGAGAAAGTGGTGGGGAAACAGCCCCACCGGTAGAGTAGAGGTCTTCGCACCAGCCCGTATTGTGGAGATCGTGGGTTGGAATACCATCCGGTGGGCATTTTTTCACCAGTTTCTCACTAAAAAATTCTTATCTGTTTCTATGACCTACCGAATTCTCCCCCTTGCATTTCTACATTTCCTTGGGTCCCATCCCTTAGTCTGTCTTAATTCACCGAGTCCCTCATTTCCAATAAATATATATATATATATATATATATATAAATATATATATATAAATATATATAAATATATATATATATTTATATGCCGCGTGGGCTGCAAGTTCAGACAATGCGGGAAACTTGCAGCCCACGCGGCATACGTTGACCCGTCATGGTGCTACCTTGAACGCTGCTTTGTTAACACGACCCCTATCTCTCTCTCGCTCCCCCCCCTTTTTTTATTTGTGGTTGTTGTAACATAGGCGTAGCACGACTGTATGCATACTCTCCTTTTCCGTAACATTTTCCGATGATTCTCACAGTTTTCTACAAGCATATATATGAAATGTGTTCCAAATATTTGCGACAGCAAAATCATGTAACCTTACTCTGATGAAGGCAAGTCCCAAAGCCGCTACGTAAGTAAACCTTGTTTGTTATTTTTTCTTGCTTTGTATCCGACTCTTTACTTATACTGTTTCTGCACGCTTTGTGAGTTTTATCTATCTCTAGATTTATATATATATATATAGAGAGAGAGAGAGAGACAGAAAATAAGGGTTGGCAGTCAAGAAAACCTCGGAAAGCAAAGGGGCAGTTGTGGTGGGTCATAGAAAGAAATGAAAAATTTTTTGAGTCGAAAAGAAAGTGGTGAAAAAATGCCCGCAGGGAGGGATCCAAACTCACGACCTCCAGAATACCGGTTTGGTGCTATCGCGATCTGGTGCAGAAGATATATATATATATATATATATATATATATATATATATATATATATATATATATATATATATATATATATATATATATATATATATATATATATATATATATATATATATATATATATATATATATCTATATTGGAGTTTTCATGGGAGGTTGTGGCCGTTACTACACCAGGGTGGCCAATCCTGCTCTGGTGAGGGAGTGCATTACCGGCAATGGTCGCCGGGGTCAGGCCGCACCCCAAGCCCCTTTGTGTAATTCCATCAATACGCGGATTTTTTTTTTTTATCCGGTGGGAATTGTCCGGCACCGGGATTCGAACCACGGTCCTTCTGCACGTGAGGCGGGTGTTCTACATCTACGTCATCGCTGCATCTTACCGGTAATCACCTATGGGGCAGAACCTTGGAGGCTCACTAAGAGGGTTCAACTTAAATTGAGAACGACGCAGCGGGCAATGGAGCGGAAAGTGATAGGTGTAACATTAAGGGACAAGAGGAGAGCGGAGTGGGTTAGGGAGCAAACTGGTGTTAAAGACATATTAGTAGAAAATAAGAAGAAATGGACGGGGGCAGGGCATGTAATGCGAAGGCAAGATAACCGCTGGGGCGGCAGAAAGTTAGATGGGCAGATGAGATCAAGAAGGTTGCGGGGATAAATTGGTCACAGTTGGCACAGGACCGAGGTAATTGGAGAATAATGGGAGAGGCCTTTGCCCTGCAGTGGGCGCAGATAGGCTGGTGATGATGATATATATATATATATATATATATATATATATATATATATATATATATATATATATATATATATATATATATATATATATATATATATATATATATATATATATATATATATATATATTGCCGCGAACCATATACGGGTTTGTTTATTTATTGCTTGTTTTTAATGCCCGGCCGCGCCCGGTTCTGTTATCTGTGTCTCATGCGAAGCGCGTGTTCCATTCTTTTTTTTTATGCCGCATGGGTATCACTCAGATAAGCAGAGTGTTTCGCCCTAACGGCGCTAGCCCAGAATAGCCTTCGGTGATCTACAATGTTCTCGATGTGAATTGACGCGTCCAGAAATTTTCGCGCCGAAATATAAAAGCCTGCACATCAGACGCCGCCGCATTCGGTTCTGCGACGCTCGCCGACGCAAGTCACTTTCTTGACCGCTGCTTCGCCGCCTCTGTATTCTTTTGAGTTGTTAGGGGAGCACAAGTTCGCTCCAACAAACTTGTTTCTCCTTCAAGACAACTGTGTCGTCCTTGGCGTCGTGACACCTGGTGGAAGTTCGGGGTACTAAGCCTTTATGCTCTCTACAACATCTGGAAGCCGCCGAGCCAGTCCAACCAGAGAAAGCCGCCGACTGCAAGGATTGCTACCCGAGTTCGGTCTTCTGCCAGAAGGGCCCAAGAGAAGGAACGCTGCAACCAACACGATGGTGCAAGAAACAACGTCGCCAATCATACTGCAGCTGCCCCGAGAACCGCCATCGTTTCGCGGATCCCCCGGGAAAGACCCTAAGGACTGGTACGAGAAAGTGGACCGCGTCCGCATCTTTAACAGGTGGAATGACGAAGAAAATTTCCGCCACGTTTTCCTCCATTTAGAAGATACGGCGCGAACGTGGTTTCAGAACCATGAAAGCTCCCTAACCAACTAGACTCTCTTTAAGAGCGAGTTGCTCAAAACATTCGCTACCGTCGTGCGAAAAGAACGAGCCGCCCTCTTGTAGGAAACGCGCACGCAGCCCCCCAACGAAGGGGTTGTGATCTTGAGGAGATAAAGCAACTATTTCGCCGCGCGGACCCCGATATGACTGAACAAAAGAAGCTACGCTTCATAATGCGCGGTGTAAAGGAGGAACTATTTGCTTGACTTGTCCGAAACCCGCCCAAATCTGTTGCCGAATTCGTGACTGAAGCCACTACAATTGAGAAGGCCCTCGAAATGCGTGCTAAGCAGTACGAGCGGAACTTTGCTGGCGCGGCTAATGGGAACTACATCGAAAACATGCGGATTCCGGCTGAAAGCCTACGCGAGCCCATCCGCGCAGTAGTGAGAGAGGAGCTGCGGAAATTTCTCCCCACGCCGCCAGAGCCCGAAGTCGCTACCCTTACCGACGGGATTAGAGAAATAGTGCAACAAACGTTGGGAACTTCTTTGCCATCCGAAATACCCCGAGAGCCACAAGCTATGACATACGCCGCGGCTGTTCGTCAGCCCCGCCCTGCTCAAACACGCAGTCAAGAGGCCCCGCCGTACCACCGCCCACTGTCACCCGCAAGACCCCCGGTAGCCTGAAACCAGACGCCGAGGAAGACGGACGTATGGCGAACTCGCGATAATCGTCCTCTGTGCTACCACTGCGGAGAGGCCGACCATATATACCGTCGCTGCCCATACAAGAGACCCGGTCTGCGTGGTTTCTCCATTTTTATTTTTTATTTTTATTTATTTATACTGCAATCCCACATTGGGATTTTGGCAGGAGGGTACAAATGAGGAGGAGATCACAAAAAAGGCAAACAACAAATAAATGAATAAACAACAAAAAAATGAATAAAAGAATAAATGACATAATTTCAGCACTAAGTTAAAGATGATGTAAACAAGGAAAGTGAAGGCTGTTGTACTTGGGTGCTAGTAAGCTGGTTCCATTCAGTAATGGTCCGCGGAAAGAAGGAATATTTGAAGGTATTGTTGCGTGTACGAAAAGGAGTAATTGTCATTTGATGCCTTTGCCGTGTGGCATACCCGGAGGAGAATGTTATTATGTTGGAGATGTCTAATTTATAGTGGCTTTTTACTATTTGATAGAGAAATTTTAGCCTGGCTAAACGGTTTCTTTCAGCTTTTTGTGGTAAATTGGCTCTGGATAACAAGGCTGAAACAGAAGTACGCCCGTAGCTGTTATAAATAAATCGGACACCCTTTTTTTGTATCGACGCATCGACGCACCTCGCCCTCTCCGTGGCTAACGACCACGTGAGATCGACGAGTATCTATTTGAAACCTGCCGTGGCCTAGTGCGTTTCAACCGTTTGCCGTCTCTCTACCCATACCAATCTCCGAACCGCCGTAGCAGCGCTGACATCGCCCGTGGAACGTCCCCCTGCCCACGCGGGGTAAAGTAAAAGCAGCAACTTCTGGAGGTGAAGTTGCTGTACGGCGAACAACCGGAAACCTTCCAACGACGCAAGGACGCGCCGAAGACAGTGATTCACGACATGTCCTCATCGCGACGACACGACCTAACCCTGACGAGACTCCCGAACACGACGACAGCTATACGGCGCGACGCGTACCCGACCTGACCGAGACGTCCGCTGAGAAAATGGCGACAACGACGACGCACAGTGCCGAACCGTCAACACGCACAAGCCGAGATGCGACGCCGCGACGCACCCGGAACTCGAGGAAGGCGGCATCCGACGTCAGGGTGTCCATCGAGGGCTTTGATATAGTCGCCCTCGTAGACACGGGAGCCGACTACTCCGTAATAAGCGGACCATTTGCGTCTAAGCTGAAGAAAGTTATGACCAGAGGGGATGGTCCGCACATACGCACAGCAGGAGGCCACCTCGTGACGCCAAGTGGAGCATGCGCATCGCGCGTCACCATAGACGGCACGACGTACCCTGCAGTGGTCGTCGTTTTGCCCAACTGCTCCCGAGACGTAATTCTTGGGATAGACTTTTTGACAGGCAACGGCGCAATAATCGATCTGCAGACCAAGTCAATAACTTTTTCTCCCAATCACTCCATGACGCCGGAACCGAACCCCGAACGACGTGATGCTGAAAGGATTGCCGATGATCATGTCACTCTGCGACCCCGCGCAAGCTTGATGATCACCGGCTAGTGTAAAGGTGCTGCTCCTGATGCCGATGCTTTCTTGGAGAGTGACAAAAGGTTGCTTCTCGACCGCGGTGTGTCTGTCGCAAGAGGCATTGAGTGGTTTAAGCAACGCAAATACCACGTTTTGGTCCCCAATTTCACAGAGGAGTACCAGCATTTAAACAAGGGGGCTGCAATTGCATTCCTCGAAGAAACGCAACGAGGAAGTGCAGTGATCGCAGTCCTCGGCTTTCAACGCGCATCCGAAGCTACCTTCGAGTTTACGCATCCCTTCGACGTGAATCCGGCGCTACCACAAGAACAACGGAACAAACTACTCGCTTTGCTGTGTCGCTACAGCGAGTGTTTTTCGTCGAACTCGAAACTACGTCAAACACCTCGAGCGAAGCACCGATTAATAACCGAAGATGGAGCCCGATCTACCCGACAGTCACCGTACCGTGTCTCTTCCCACGAGCGGGAAGCCATCCGAACTCAACTCGACGACAAGCTCAGCGACGACATAATACAGCCATCGAAAAGACTGTGGGCTGCGCCGGTCGTACTCGTGAAGAAAAAGGACGGCACTTTAAGGTTCTGCGTTGACTAGCGGTGACTGAACAAAGTCACCAAAAAGGACGTGTACCCCCTTCCACGAATCGACGACACCCTCGACCACATCTGCCACATGAAGTACTTCTCATCGATGGATCTGAAGACCGGCTACTGGCAAATTGAAGTGGATGAGAGAGACCGTGAGAAGACTGCATTTCTAACCCCGAACGGTCTGTACAGGTTCAAGGTGATTCCGTTTAGGCTGTGCACGGCGCCAAAAACGTTTCAAAGAGTCATGGACACTGTGCTAGCTGGCCTGAAGTGGCACACCTGCCTCGTCTACCTCGACGACGTTGTGGTATTCGCCCGGGCTTTCGATGAACACCTTGCAAGGTTGGAGTCTGTACTCGAGGCTATTCGCTCATCGGAGTTAACGCTGAAGCCCGAAAAGTGCCGCTTCGCTTACGAGGAACTCAAGCTTTTGGGACACGTCGTCAACGCCGCGGGAGTCCTGCCTGACCCAGCGAAAACATCAGCCATAGCGAACTTCCCAACACGGAAAGACAAAAAGAGCATGCGAAGATTTCTCGGACTGTGCGCATACTACCGGCGCTTCGTCGCAAGCTTCGCACGCATGGCAGAACCACTCACGCGCCTGACAAAAGATAGCACCCATTTCGCAATGGAAAACGCTCAAGAAAAAGCATTCTGCGATCTAAAACAACGCCTGCAAAACCCGCCCGTGCTCGCTCATTTCGACCAAAACGCCGAAACGAAAATGCGCACGGACGCCAGCGATATAGGTTTGGGAGCCGTCTTAGTCCTAAAGCAAAGCGGGTGGGAAAAGGTAATCGCCTATGCAAGCCGTGGTCTGCCGAAGGAGGAGAAAAACTACTCTGCCTCCGAAAAAGAGTGCCTGGCAATCATATGCGCCATTTCAAAATTTCGTCCATTCTTGTATGGTAGACCGTTCAAGGTTGTGTCAGACCACCATGCGCTGTGTTGGCTCGCCAATTTGAAGGACCCTTCTGGCCGTCTTGGGCGGTGGAGTTTGCGCCTGCAAGAGTTCGACGTTACAATCGTCTACATATCCGGCAGGAGGCACTCCGACGCCGACTGCCTGTCCCGAGCCCCTGTCGACCCACCGCCACAAGACTCCAATGAAGGTAGCGCGTTCTTCGGCCGCCCAGCAGCGTGCCGACCCCGACTTGCGCGTAATGATCGACTACCTCGAAGTACGAAACGTCGCCGTGCCTAGAGCGTTCGAGGGGAACTTACCAGCATTCAACCTCAAAAACTCCGTCCTTGTGAAGAATTTCAGCCCCGGAACGGGAAAGAATTATCTACTTGTCATCCACGCAGACCTTCGTGACGAAATTGTGGAAGCGTCCCTCAACGACCCGTCTTTCAGACATCTCGGCACAGCTCGCACTATTCCGAAAATTAGGGCGAAGTACTTCTGGCCCCGCCTTAAATTTGACGTTACCCACTACGCTCGAAGTTGCCGTGACTGCCAGCGACGAAAAACGCCGCCGACAAGACCCGCCGGATTTCTGGAACCGATCGCCATCCCGTCGAGGCCCTTTCAACAGATTGGAATGGATCTTTTAGGCCCATTCCCTGCGTCACGATCACAAAACAAGTGGATTGTCGTAGCGACAGACTACATGACGCGCTACGCAGAGACCGCCGCTCTTCCGAGGGGGACTGCACAAGACGTCGCCAAGTTCTTTATAAACAAAGTTGTGCTACGACATAGAGCCCCGGAAGTCGTAATCACGGACCGCGGAACGGCCTTTACCGCGGAGCTGATGCAAGGAATCTTACGCTACAGCAACACGGATCACCGACGAACGACGGCGTACCACCCCAAAAACGAACGGACTAACGGAACGTCTGAACAACACGATTGCGGGTACGTTGTCTATGTACGTCGATGTTGAATATAAGACTTGGGACGAAGTCTTCCCGTATGTCACGTTTGCGTACAATACAGCGACGGAGGAAACTACTCAGATGACAACCGTTCGAGCTTGTCTACGGAAGACGGCCGACTACGATGCTCGACGCCATGCTTCGGCATGTAGAAGACGACGACCTCAACGCCGACGTCCAAGGATAACTTCGACGTGCTGATGAGGCCCGCCTGCTCGCTCGAGTTCGTATAACGGACCAGCGGCTGGTGGATGCCGGCCGCTACAACCTCCGACGCTGAGACGCCGAACACCAACCAGGGGATCGTGTGTGGCTTTAGACTCCCATTTCATGACGCTGACTCAGTGAAAAACTTCTGCGACGGCATTTCGGAACCTACCAGATTCTACGACGTGTTTGCCAATTAACCTACGAAGTGATCCCCAGTGGTGATTCCGGCACATCACGACGACGCACGTGACCCGAAGTCGTCCACGTGGTTTGCCTCAAACCGTACTTTGCAAGATGACGAACTTTTTTGTTGTTGTTTTGTTGTTGCTATTTGTTCGGACTGTTGTTGTATTTTAGCATCGGGTCGATGCACTCGTAGAGGGGGGTAATGGCGCGAACCATATACTGGTTTATTTATTTATTGTTTGTTTTTAATGCCCATCTGCGCGCGGATCTGTTATCTCTCTCCTATGCGAAGCGCGTGTTCCATTCTGTATTTCTATACCGCATGGGTTATCTCACTCAGATAAACAGAGTGTTTCGCCCTAACGCCGTTAGCCCAGAATAATCTTCTGTGATCTACAATGTTCTGGATGTGAATCGACAATTCCAGAAACTCTCGCGGCGAAAGATAAAAGCCTGCACTGCAGACGCCGTGGCATTTGATTCTGCGACGCTCGCCGACGCAGGTCACTTTGTTGACCGCTGCTTCGCCGCCTCTGTATTATTTGAATGGTTAGGGGAGCACAAGTTCGGTCCAATAAACCTATTTCTTCAAGGCAACTGCGTCGTCCTTGGCTTCGTCACAATATATATATACATATTTAAATATATATATAAGGTTTGTAGAGACAGAGACAAACGAGAAAGATTTACAAAATAGAAATGAGTTTACTGACGTTTCAGGGAGAGGACTCCCTTTCTTCAGAGTAATAAGTAAAGTAACGAATCGGTAATAAATAACGAGTTGGATACACAGCAAGAAGAATAGCATACAAGGTTTACTTACGTAGCGGCAACAGGACTCGCCTTCATCAGAGTACAGTTACATGATTTTGTTGTCAAAAACATTTGGAACACATGTTTTATATAGCTTTGCAGAAAACTGTGAGAAGGAGCTGAAGATGTTTCGGAAACGGACAGTTTGCATGCAGTTGGGCTACGCCTATCGTAGCCCGACAGCATGCATACGAACCCCTCATTTGCCATTATTATTCGCAACATGCATAGCGAAAGCCTCGGTGCCTGCTCTCTAGGTGTCATAGGTTGCTAATGAGTGTTCTATGCGGGTTGACCACTCTGTACATGTCGTAGACACTCGAGATATGGATCGGGTGTTCAAACGAAGGTCTCCTTCACCTCCGGTCGCGCGATTAGGGTTAACTACCACCCTCAAAAGCAGAAAACAATCCCTTAACTAAAATACTCTAGAAAGTGGATTGGAAAACCTCCGCCGGTAGCGTAGTGGCCATCTCAGCAGACGCGTATTCTGGACGTCACAGGTTCGAATCCCACCCGGCAGGCTATTTTTCAAAAGTTTCTGTCTTTTAAAATTCCACTTTGTTTCCATGACCCACCGCAGTCTCTCATTTTCTTTCCGACGCATTCTCGACTGCCACCATTATTTCTTATTTAAACGAGCCCTTAATTTGCCATTCTGATTCGCACCATGCATAGCGATGGCCTCTTTTCGTGCTTTCTTGGTGCCATATGTAGCTAATGTTGGATCAACGCTGGTCAACGACTGTGTACATGTCGTAGACACTCGAGTTACGGCCCGGGGGTTTAGAAGAAGGAATCCTTCACCCCCAGTCTTCCGAGTGTCGCTGGCTACCACAACTCAGCTAAGACGACGACATACCTTAACATAGATACCCGATAAGTGGAAGGCAAACAGCCCCGACGGTAGCGTAGTGTTCTTCGCATGAGACGCGTATTCTGGATGTCGTGTGTTCGGATCCAACCTGGCGGGCAATATTTCTCCACTTTCTCTCAAATTCTACATATGTTTCAATCACCTGCCGCAATGTTCTCTTTACTTTCTGTGGTATTTTTTACTGCCAACCATTAATTCGGTCTTATTTCAACGAGCCCCCTCTCCCATTTTATTTACCGAAATGCATATCGAGTATATCTGTTCTTGCTGTCCTGTTGCCATACTAGGCTAATGAGGGTTCAACGTTGCTCGACTACATTAGACATGGGGTACACACTGCAATCAGTGGCCCGGTGCTTTGAAAGAAGTTCTACTTCATCTCTCGTTATCCGAGTGGCACTGGCTACAACTCAACAACAGAGGAAGCAATATACCATACTTGAACACTCGAGAAAGTGGAGGGGAAACAGCCCCACTGGTATCGGAATGGTTATCATAACAGACTACACTCAGGAGCTCGTAGCTTCGGATACAACCAGGCTGGAAATTGTCCCCATTTTTAGTCTTTCAAAATTCCACACCTGTTTGAATGACCTAGCGCAATCTTAAATTTCTTTACGAGGTATTCTCGACTGCCTCCATCTTGAGTCCCTCATTTGCCATTCTCATTCGCAAGAAGCTTAGCTAGAGCCTCTGTTCTCAATAGCTACCATAGGTATTTAATGAGTGTTCGACACTGGTCGACCACTCTGTAGATGTCGTAAACAATCGAGTCAGCGCCCACGAGTTTAAGAGAAGGTCTCCTTCACCCCAAGTCATCCGAGTGGAACTCGCTACCACCCCAAGGGCTGAAAACAAAAGACCTTAACATATATACCCGAGGTAGTGTAGGGGAGATAGCCCCCTGGTATTGTAGTGGTA
This sequence comes from Haemaphysalis longicornis, assembly GCF_048455015.1. Classification (NCBI taxonomy): domain Eukaryota; kingdom Metazoa; phylum Arthropoda; class Arachnida; order Ixodida; family Ixodidae; genus Haemaphysalis; species Haemaphysalis longicornis. The sequence continues at coordinate 92,074,076 of NW_027526214.1, forward strand.
ATCACAGACAGCTATACTCTGGAGGTCGTGGGTTGGAATCCAATCCGGCGGAAATGTTTCACCACCTTCTGTCTTTCAAAATGCCACATCTGTTTCAATGACCTACCGCAATCTCAGTTTTTCTTACGGAGGCATTCTCAACTGATACCATTATTTCTGTCCTATTTGAACGATCCTCTTATTTGCCATTTTGATTCGCAACATGCATAGCGAGGGCACCTGTTCCTGCAGTCTTGGGGCCATAGATAGCTGATGAAGTTTCAATCCTGCTCGAACACTCTGTACAAATGGTAGACACTCGAGTCGCCGTCTGGGGGATTAAAAAATGGTCTCTCTCACGGCGAGTAGTGCGAGTGGGATTGGTACCACCCTCGAATGTAGAAAACAAAATCCCTTAACATATATACCCGCGAAAGGGGATGTAGAGATCTGTGATGGTAGCGTAGTGGTCATCGCACAAGACGCGTATTCTGCTGGTCGTGTGTTGGGATCCCATCTGGTGGGCATTTTTTCTCCGCATTCTGTCTTTCAAAATTGTACACCTGTTTCGATCACCTCCCCCAATGTCCCCTTCCTTTCTAGGACTTTTTGACCACCAACCATTATGTCTGTCTTATTTCAACGAGCCTTCCCGTCTCATCATATTATCGAAGTGCATATCGAGGGTCTGTGTTCTTGCTGTGTTGGTGCCATAGCTAGCTTACGAGGATTCAACACTGGTCGACCAATCTCTACTTGTCGTAGACGCTCCAGTCAGTGGCCTGGGAGTATACAAGAAGGTCCACTTCACCCCCAGTTATCCGAGTGGCGCTGGCTACAAGTCACTAACGCAGAAAATAAAATACCCTAACATAAATTTCCCAAGAAAGATTAGGGGAAACACCCCACTGGTATCAGAATGGTCGTCGCACCCCACTCTACAATGGAGGTCGTGGGTTCAGATCCAATCCAGCGGGAATTTCGCACCGCCATTTGTCTTTCAAAATTTCACATCCCTTTCAATGACCTACCGCAATCTTCCCTTTTCTTTGCGAGGCATTCTCGACTGCCGCATTATTTCTTTCGTATTTGAACGCGCCTCTCATTGCAAGAGACGCGTATTCTGGAGGTCGTGTGTTAGGGTCCCACCCGGCGGGCATTTTTTTCTCCACGTTCTGTCTTTCAAAATTCTACATCTGTTTTGATAACCTGCCGCAATGCCCCCTTTCGTTTCCGGGCATTTTTGACTGCCAACCATTATGTCTGTCTCATTTCAACGAGCCGTCATCTACCATTGTAATTATCCAAATGCATATCGAGGGTCCCTGTTCTTGCTATCTTGGTGCCATTGGTAGCTCAGGAGGCCTCAAATCTGGTCTACCACTCTGGACATGTCATACATCCTTGAGTACAGCGCGGGGGTGGATAAGAAGGTCCCCTTCAACCCCAGTCAGTGGCTACAATCCAAAAATGCCGAAAACAAAATACCTTAAGGTAGTTTCTAGCGAAAGCGAATTACAAAGAGGCCCGCTGGTATTGTAGCGTTCATCCCACCAGACACATACTCTGGAGTTCGTGTGTTCTAATCCCCCGGGGGTGATTTTTTCACTGCTTTTTCTGTCAAAATTATATGTCTCTTTCAATGATCTACCCCACTCTCACCTTTTCTTTACGACGCATTCTTGACTGCTGACCCTTATTTCTGTCCTCATAAGGGTTCACCACTGGACGACCACTCTGGACAAGACATTGCCAGTAGAGAGTCATTGCACGGGGATTTAAAAAGGACTTTTCACGCCGAGTCATCCGAGTGACACTGCCTACTATCCCGAATCACGGAAAACCAAATCTCCTAACATAAAAACCCGACAAAGTTTAGTGGAAAGACCCCTGCTGTAGCGTAGTGGTCATCACAGCAGACGCATCGTCGGATCGGATCCCACCCGCCGGGCATTTTTTCTTCTCGTGCTCTTTTGCAAAATTCAACAACTGTTTCAGACCTTCCACAATATCCCCTTTCCTTTCCGGGGCATTCTTGACTACCAACAGTTACTTCTGCCTTATTTCAACGAACCCTCATCGACCAATTTTAGTTATTCAAATGCATAGGGAGATTCTCTGTTCTTGCAGTCTTGGTAGCTTATCAGCGTTGAACGCTGGTCGAACACTGTCGACATGTCGTAGACACTGGAGTCATGGCGCTGGATTTTAAACGCCGCCTGCAACCCGAGCCATCGCCGAAGCACTGGCTATGACCCCGAAGCACAGCAAAACAAAATCTCTTAACATGAACACCCGACAAAGTGGAGTGGAAAGAGACCCGCTGGAATTGTAGCGGCCATCACACCAACCCCATACTCTGGAGGTCGTCGGTTTGGATGCCTCCCCGAGAAATTTTTTCACAACTTTCTCTCTCAAAATTCTTCTTCTGTTTAAATAGCCTACCTCAATCTCCCCTTCACTTTCGGACGCATTTCTGACTGCAAACCATTATTTGTGTCTTATTTCGATAGGCCCCTAATTTTCTATTCTTATTCGCCACATGCATAGCGAGGGCCTCTGTTCCGGCTGTCTTGGTGCCATAGGTAGCTCCAAAGGTTCAACTCCAGTCGACCACTCTCGACATGTCGTACACACTCGAGTCACGAGCCGGGCGTTAAAAAGAAGGTCCCTTTCACGCCAAGTAGTCCGAGTGGTGCTGGATACATCCCCAAATGCAGAAAACAAAACAGTTTAACTAAACGGCCGAGAAAGTCGAGTGGAAACAGCCCCACCGGTATCGTAGTGGTCATTGCACCATCCGTGGGGGTGCAGTTGGCACGAGGCGGGATTTGTTTTCAACTTTCTGTAGTTTAAAATTCCACATTTCTTTCAGTGACCTACCGCAATCTCCTCTTTCCTTTCTGAGGCATTCTTTACTCCCAACCATTATTTCTGTCATAGTTGAACGAGCCCCTCATTTCTCAATCTGATTATCTACATGTATAGCGAACGCCTTTGCTCTTGCTCTCTTGGTGCCATAGCTAGCATATAGGGGTTCAAGACTGGTCGACCCCTCTCTACTTGCCGTAGACATTCCAGTCAGTGGCCCGGAGACTTAAAAGAAGGTCCACTTCACTCCCAGTTTGCCGAGTGGTGTTGGCTACAACTCACTAACACAGAAAACAAAATACCTTAACATAAATACCCGAGAAAGTGGAGGGGACACACTCCACTGGTATCGGAGTGGTGATTCCGCCAGCCTATACTCTGGAGGTCATGGGTTCGAATCCAATCGGGCGGGAATTTTTCACCAGCTTCTGTCTTTCAAAATTCTACATCAGTTTCAATAAAATACAGCAATCTCCCCTTTTATTTCCTAGACATTCTCGAATGCCAATAATATTTCTGTCTTATTTGAACGCGCCCCTCATTTGCCATTATAATTACCCACTCTGTGTTCCTGCTCTCTTGATACCGTAGGTAGCTAATGAGCGTTCACCGCTGGTCGACCACTCTGAACATGTCGTAGGCACTCGAGTCACGGTCTGGAGGTTTAAAAGAAGGTCTCCTCCACCACCAGTCATCGGAGTGGCGTTGGCTAGAACTCAGTAATCCAGAAAACAAAATACCGTAACTAAATACCTGACAAAGTTAAGGGGCGACAGCCACACTGGTTTCGTAATGGTCAACGCACGATACGCATACTCTGGAAGTCATGGATTCGGATCCAACCCGCCGGAAATTTATCACCTCCTTTTGTCTTTCAAAATTCCACATCTGTTTCAATGACCTACCGCAGCGTCCTGTTTTCTTACTTAGACAATATCGAATGCCAATATTGTTTCTGTCTAATTTGAACGAGCTTGTCATTTGCCATTCTGATGGGCAACATGCAAATGCAGGGCCTCTGTTCCTGCTGCCTTGGTGTCATAGACAGCTAATGAGAGCTCAATGCTGGTGGACCACTCAGTAGATGTCGAAGACACTCGAGTCACTGCCCGGTGGTTTAAAAGAAGGTCCCCTTCACCCCGACTCATCCGAGTGGCGCTACTACCACTCGCAAACGCAGAAAAGAAAATACCTTAACCTAAATCCCCGAGAAAGGAGTGTTGGAAGAGTCCCACCTCTAGTGTAGCGGTCATCGCACTAGACGCATATTTTAGAGGTCTTGGGCTCGGACCCCACCCGGCGGGTAGGTTTTCACGCATTTCTGTGTCAAAATTTATGGTCTGCTTCAATCAAATACTGTAATCTCCTGTTTGCTTTCCCAGGCATTCTTGACTGCCTACTCTTATTTATACCTTAATTCAACGAGTCCCTCACTTCCAATTCTGATTGGGCACTTGCATAGCGAGGGCTCATTTCTTGCTGTCTTGGTGCCATAGGTAGCCTTTTGGGGTTGAATACTCTTGACCACTCTCCTTATATCGTAGACACTCCAGTCACGACGGGGTGGTGTAAAATAAAGGTTCCCTGTACTCCTAGTCATCGTAGTGGCTCTGGCTACCACCGCCAAGGCACAAGATGGGATCCCTTAATCCGAGAAAAGAGAGTGCAAAGAGCCTCGCACTTAGCGCGGTGGTCATCGCAGCATACGCATATTCTGGAGATCATGGGTTCGGATCCCACTGAGCGGGCAATTTTCTCCACTTTGTCTTGTGCAATTCGACCTCTGTTTCAACGACCTACTTGAACCTCCCCTTTACTTTCCCAGGCATTCTTTACTAACAACTATACTTCTGTCCTTATTCAACCAGCCCCTCACTTCCCATTCTGATTTTCTACAAGCATTATGAGGGCCTCGGTTCTTCCAGTACTGCTGCTATAGGTAGCACAAAGGGTTTAACTCTGGTCGACCACTCTCGACATGTAGACACTCGAGTCACAGCGCAGGGTTTAAAGATGGTCCCAGTCACCCTGAGTTGTCCTAATGGTGCTGGCGACCACCCGAAATTTCAGAAAACAAAATGAATGAATGAATGAATGAATGAATGAATTTATTTAGAAGGGAGATATCGAACGCCTCGTGCGGGGAAAGGGGAAGACAATGAGGGGAAATAAACCTGCGGGAGATGTGGTTCACTTACAACACGTGTGTGCCCCGCACACGGAGCACTCGATTTAGATCATTTTGACCAGACTTCCACGTCCAGCAAATGTCCACAGGATTATTAAAGTTTGGTTCACGTCGTTCGAAGGCGTTATCCATTCTTGAAGATGCATGGCGTGAGAAGGTAGGCATATATGGTGCTCCTCGGAGACTCCGGCACAAGCCTAGAGAAGGTGGTATATGGTGTGTCGATCGGCATTGCACAGGGGGCAGAGAAGGGTAGGAGGGGGAACAGGTGTGGAGCCATCCGGTCTCTTTCTGCGGAAACGTCGGTTCAAGGTCCATCGGTCGCGGAGGTCAGGAGTGACCGCGGTGCCAGAGCGGGCCTTGTGTAGAAGCACCTGGAGGCCTCGCGGTATGTTCTCGGTCACATTAGGGTCTTGCCTTGGGGTCGTTTCCTTGAGGTGATAGCGTGACCGCATATTTCGCATACGGCGCTCAACGACTGGGTTGTACAGGGCAGGTCCGGGAAGCGGGGCGGGCGTCGCATGAGAGTTCTGGGAGGCACGAAGTGACACAGATGCCATGCGATGGGCCGTCTCGTACCCAGGGTTGGACTGGTGGCCGGGACCCATTCTATAGGAATTGCGGTGTCATTTATTTCGACGAGGTTGTCGATGATTCGTCTAATTGCATTGGAGATGTAGTGACCAGGATCTGGAGAGTGCATTGTGCTGATTGCCTCGGCCTTGTCAGTATATATCACGACATTAGAGTGATTGTGTTTTCTCTTGATGGACGGGAGATCCCTCGTTAGCAAAGCGGTGGCTGGTAGAATGGCTTTAAGTTCTTCTGTGACTGGATCGATTTCTGATTCCGTAGAGAACGTCAGGTACTCTGTCAAGCTCGGGACGTTGACGTTGTGTATGCCGCACGTAAATTGGTCAGAGTCTATTGCGGCGTCGGTGTAGACGGCGTATATGCCTGGTTTTAATAGGTGTTGGAAGAGAGATAGGGTGCTTCTTTGATGCTTGTGTCTTTTGCGCTCTTTTGTCGACCTTGGTTTGTGATATACCGGTTGTGTCCATTGCCAAGGCAGATTTCAGGCCAAAGAAGGGTCTGCTGATGGGCCCAGTGTGAATGTACGTGTCTGATCGTAGGCGACGAGCTGATGGCCCAGAACGGTAAGCTCGCGACGGTAGAAATGGTTTTCGCGCGTTGCTTCTAGTGCTCCTTCAATCGGTGGTAGCGATGCAAAAAGTATACGTCATATAGCTTTGTGCGCCGAGGGAGTCCAGTGATAACTCGAAGGAGTTTGTGATCTAAAATTTGAATTTTTATTGAAAAATAAAAATTCCCTAACATAAACAGATGAGAAAAAGTACGGGAGATAGCCCCGCCAATAGCGTAATGATCATCACACAAGACGCACGTTCTGGAGGTCGTTGGTTCCGACCCAACCGACAGGCATCTTTTTCCAACTTTCTTTCTGTGTCAAAATTCATCTCTTTAAATGACCAACCTCAATCTCCCCGTTGCTTTCCGGGGCATTCTTGACTGCCAACCTTTATTTCCATCCTCATTCAACATGACCCTCATTTCCAATTCTGATTCGTCACAAGCACAGCGAGGTCTTCAGTTGTGGCTGTGTTGGTGTCGTACGTAGCTTATTTTGGTTCCAGGCTGGTCGACACTATCGACATTTCGTAAACACTCAAGTCACGGCCCGGGGTGTAAAAGAAGGTCTCCGTAACCCGAGACATCGGAGTGGCACTGGCTACAAATCCGAAGCACGCAAACCAAAATCCCTTAACAAGAGCATCCCAGAAAGTGGAGTCGAAATTTCTCCGACATTTGTGTAGTGGTCTTGACACCAGAGGCATCTTCTGCAGGTCGTCGGTTCATTTCAGGACTGGCGGGGATTTTTTTACTTTCTGTCTTTCCAAGTTCCACATCTGTTTCAATCACCTACCCTTATTTCCCCCTTGCTTCCCGAGGCATTCTTGACTGCCAACCCCTATTGCTATCCTAATTAAATGAGCCCCTAATTTCCCATTCTGATTCGGCACATGCATACCGACGGCGTCTGTTCTTATTAGCTCTGGTCTAGATGCGATGCTTATCGACACTATCGACACTCGTCGACACTCTGGCATTTGGGTTCAATCCTTGTCGACACTACCGACATGTCTAGACACTCAAGTCCCCGTCCGGGTGTTTTAAAGAAGGTCTTCTTCACTACGAGTCATCCGATTGGCGCTGCTGACAACCCCAAACACAAAAAACCAAATCATTTGCCATAAAACCCCCAAAAAGTTGAATGGAAAGAACACCGCCGTTTGCATCGTGGTTATCCAACCACACGCATACTTTTAAGGTCGTGGGTTCGGATGGCATCCGTCCGTCACCTTTTCACTACTTTCTGTCTCGAAATTGTTCTGTTTCAATCGCCTACCACAATCACCCCTTTTCTTTCCCAGACATTCTTGATTGCCAAGCCCTAATTTCTTCCATATTCAACTAACCCTAATTTATAATAATGATTCGCCACATCCGCAGCAGGGCCTCAGTTCTTGCTGTCTTGGTCCCATAGGTAGCTCATGAGGGTTCAACTCTGGCCGACTGATCCCGCAATGTAGATATTCGAGTCACGAGCCGGGGGTTTAAAAGAAGGTCTCCTTCACCCCCACTCGTCTGTGTGGTGCTCGATACTACCCCAAATGCAGAAAACAAAATTTTTTACATATATTGCCGAGACATTCTAGCGGAAGGAGCTCCACCGGTAGCGTACAGATCATCGCAACATACGGGTATTCTGGAGGTTGTGTGTTACGATCTCAGCCGGCGTGCATTTTCTCACCACTCTCTTTTTCATTCCAAATTTTTTGTCTGTTTCAATGACCTACCACAACTCTTTGCTTTCGGAGTCATTCTGTACTGCAAAATAATATTTTTGTCTTATTCAAACCAGACCATCATTTCTTATTCTGATTCACTACAGGTATAGCGAGCGCATCTGTTTTTGCTCTGTTGGTGCCATAGCTAGCTTATTATGGCTCAACACTGGTCCACCACTCTCGACATGTCGTAGACACTCCAGTCAGACGCACGGGTATTTAAAAATGTCTACTTCACCCCCAGTCATCCCAATGGCGCTGGCTACAACTCACTGATGAAGAAAACAAAATACCGTAACATAAATTCACTAGAAATTCGAGTGGAAAGTGAAGTGTAGTCGTCATTACACGAGACGCATATTATGAGGTTGTGTGGTTGGATCCTACCCGCGGTGCATTCGTTCTCCACTTTTAGTCTTTCGAAAATCACTGCTGTTTCAAATCCCTCCCGTAAGCTCCCCTTTTGTTTCCAAGCATTTTTATTTATGTCCTAATTTACCCAGCCCTTGATTTCCCATTCTGATTGGTCACGAGCACAGCGAGGGCTCAGTTATTGCTATCTTGGTGCTGTATGTAGCTTAAGATGGTTCAAAGCTGATAGAACACTCTCGATATGTCGTAGACACTTCAGTCATGGGCGAAGGTGTAAAAGAAAGCTCCCTTCCACCCGGGTCATCCGAGTTGGGCTGTTTACGACCCCTAAGCACAAAAAGGCAAATCCTTTAACATAAATACCCGAAAAAGGGTAATGGAAAGAGTCTCGCCTGTAGCGTAGAGGTAGCCACACTAAACGCATATTTTGGAGCTCGTCGGTAGGGATCCCACCCGGCTGACATTTTTTTCCTACTCTCTATCTTTCAAAATTCCCCATCTATTTCAATGACCTACCCCAATTTCCCCTTTGCATTAAGAGCCATTGTTGACTGCCAACGCTTATTTCTGTCTTAATTCAACAGAACCTTACTTTGCAATCTGATTGGGTACATGCATAGTGAGGGGATTCTGTTCTTCCTGTCTCGGTGCCATACGTAGCATAAGTGGATTACACTCTGTTCAACCACTGTCGACATTTCGTAGACACTCCATTCACAACCCAGAAAACAGAAAACAGAATCCTTAAAACAAATTGCTGAGAAAATGGAGTGCAAAGAGCCCCGCCTGCAGTGTAGTGGCTATCGCACCAGCCGCATATTCTAGAGGCCAAGGTTTCAGATCCAACCCTTGAGGCATTTTCTTTCCACTCTCTGTCTTTCGAAATTCTACATCTGTTTCAATTACTTAACGCAATCTTCCCTTTGCTTTTGGATGCATTCTTCACTACCATACTTTTCTATCTGTGCTCATTCAACGAACCCTTCATTACAAACTATCATTTCCCAAATTAATTGCAACGGTCTCTATTCTTGCTGTCATGGTGCCATAGATACCTCAAAGGGTTCAAATCCGGTCGACCACTCTCGACATGAAGACCCTGTAGTGACAGCCCAGGGGTTTCAAGGAATTTTCGCCACGAGCAGTGCGAGTGCCTCTGGCTACCTCTCCCTTGTGCAGAAAATAAAATAAAATACCTTACTATAAATACCCTAGAAAGTGGAGGGGAAACAGCCCCGCCAGTAGTGTAATAGTCATCACACCAGACCCATATTCTGGAGGTCACCGGCTGGGATCCCATCGGGCGGGCATTTTTGCAACATTCTATCTTTCAAAATTTACCACGTCTTTTATTGACGTACCGGAATATCCCCATTACTTTCCGAGGCATTCTTGACTGTAACAATTATTTCGGGATCATTGCGACGAGCCCCTCATTAACAAATTTTATTTGTACATGCATAGCGAGGGTTTCTTTTCAGGTTTTCGTGCCATAGGTAGCTCAAGAGAGTTCAACTCAGGTCGACCACTGTCGACATGTTGTAGGCACTCGATTAATGCCCCTAGGTATAATCAGAAGGTCCGCTTCACTAGGAGTAGTCTGCGTGTTGCAGGCTACCAGCCACAAGTGCAGAAAACAAAAAAAATATCTTAACATAAATACCCGGAGAAGTGTAGGGGATGACAGCCCCGCCGATAGCGTCGTGGTCATCACATCAGACACATATTCTGGAAAACCTGCAAAACGTGGGTTCGGACCCAACAACGGCCACATTCTTACCAAATTCTTTCTATCTCAAAATCCATCTGTTTTCATTACCTACCGCAATCTTCAGTTTGCTTTCCGAGGCATTCCTAACTGCCAACACTTGTTTTTCGCTTAATTCAACGAGCTCATCGTTTCTTATTCTGATTCGTCACATGCACAGCGAGGGCTTCAGTTCTGGCTGTATTGGTGCCATAGGTAGCATATTAAAGATCAACACTGGTCAACCATTCTCGACATATTGTAGACACTCCACTCACTACCCGGCGGTTTAAAAGAAGGTCGCCTTCACCTCGACTCGTCCGAGTGAGGCTGGCTACCACTCCAAAACACAGAAAAGAAAATACCTTAATATAATTGCCCCGCAAATGGGTGTGGGATGAGACTCACCTGTGGCGTAGCGGTCATCGCACCAGAATCATGTTTTGGATGACGTGGGTTCGGATCCCACGCCGAGGGCATTCTTACAACCTCCTGTCTCAAACTTCTTCGTCTGTTTCAATAAACTATTGCAATGACCGCTTTGCTCTCCGAGGCATTGCTGACTGCTTACCCTTATTTCTACCTTAGTTCAACGAGTCCCTCATTTTTCTTTCTGATTGGGCACATGCATAGCGAGGGCATATTTCTTGCTGTCTTTGTGCCATGGGTAGTCATTGATGGTTCAATTTCTTCGGCAACTCTCGACATGTCACACACACTCCAGTCACGACCCGGGGGTGTAAAAGAAGGTTCCCTGCAACCTGAGTCATCCAAGTGGCGCTGGCTGCCACGCCAAGGACAGAAAATGGAATCTCTTAACCCGAGAACAGGGAGTGAAAACAGCCCTGCCCATAGAGTGGTGGTCATTGCAGCATACGCATATTCTGGAGGCCGTGGGTTCGGATCCCACTGAGCGGGCTTTTTTTCTCCACTTTCGGTTTTTCAAAATTCCAAATCTGTTTGAATGACCTGCCTGAATTTTGGACTGCTACACCTTATTTCTGTCTGAGTTGTACAAGCCCCTAACTTCCCATTCTCCTTCGCTACAAGCATAGCGAGAGCCTCTGGTATTCCAGTACTGGTGCCATAGGTAGCACAAAGGGTTCAATTCTGGTCGACCACGTTCGACATGTAGACACTGGAGTCACAGCTCGGGGTTTAAAGAAGGTCCCTTCATCCTGTGTTGTCCAAATGGTGCTGGCTACACCCCCAAGTGGAGAAAAAATATATAATTACCTGAACATAAATAGCTAATAAACTGTACGGGAAACAGCCCATCCAGTAGCCTAGTAGTTATCACACCATATTGATATTCTGGAGGTCGTTGGTTCCGACCCCACCAACAGGCATCTTTTCACAACATTCTTTCTGTCTCAGAATTCGTCTCTTTTATTGACCTACCTCAATCTCCCCTTTGATTTCCTAGGCATTCTTGACTGCCAACCTTTATTTCTATCCTAAATCAACGACACCCTCATTTCGCATTCTGATTCGTCACATGCAAAGGGAGAGCCACAGTTCTTGCTGTCTTGATGCCACAGGTAGCTTATTTGGGTTCAACGGCGGTCGACACTATCGACATGTCGTTGATATTCAAGTCCCGGCCCGAGCTGTAAAAGAAGCTCCCTTTCACCCGAGTCATCCGAGTGGCGCTGGCTACACTCCAAAACGCGGAAATATAAATATCTTAACATAAATACCAGAGAAAGGGGTTTGGGAAGAGCCCTGCCGATAGCGTAGCGGTCAGTGAACTAGACACATATTTTGGAGGCCGTAGCTCCGATTGTACCCTTCGATAATTTTTTTACCAATTTCTGTCTCAAAATTCAACGTCTTTTTTTATGACCTCCTTCTCTATCCTTGGCTTACCAATGCGTTTTTTACTTCCAACCATTATTTCTATCTTAATTCAACGACTGCCTCACTTCCCGTTTTCATTCGCCACATGGATACCGACGGGCCATTTCGTACTGTCTTGGTGCCATAGGTAGCCTTTGAAGGTTCAATACTCTGCGAGCACTGTCGACATGTCGTAGGCAATCCAGTCACTGTTAGTGTGTTTAAAAAACTTCCACTTTGCCCCGAGGAATAAGGGGGTGCTGGCCCCCACTCCCAAGCACAGAAAAGAAAATATATTAACATAGGTTTCCGAGAAAGTAGAGTGGAAAGAGCCCAGCCAGTAGCCTAGTGGTCATCACAACAGACGCAGATTCTGGAGGTTGTGGGTTCGGATCCCACACTTGAGGCTTTTTTTTCCACTTTCTGCCTTTCAAAATTCAACATGTCTTTCAATAACCTAACGCAATCTTCTCTTTGCTTTCGTAGGCATTCTTGACTACCATACCTTTTTATCTTTGCTCATTCAACGAGCCCTTCATTTCAAACTCTCCGTTGCCAAATGCATAGCAAGGGTCTCTATTCTTGCTGTCGTGGTGCCATAGGTAGCTGAAAGGGTTCAACTCCGGTCGACCACTCTCGACATGTTGTAAACACTCTATTTACGACCAGGGGGTTAAAAAGAAGGTTCCCTTCACAACTAGTAGTACGAGTGCTACTGGCTATCACCGTGAAGGGCCAAAGATGGAATTACTTGACGTAAATTCCAGAGTAAAGAGAGTTCAAACAGCCCCAACCGAGCGTAGTGATCATCGCACCATACACATATTCGGCAGGTCGTGGTCTCTTAAAATTCCACAGCTTTTAAAAGACCTACCGCAATCTTTCCTTCCTTTCCCACGCAATTATTGACCGACAACGAATTATTTCATTCCTATTACAGCAAAGCCCTCATTTACCATTCTGTTTTGCTACATGCATAGCGAGAGCCTCGGTTTTTTCAGTCTTGGTGCCATAGGTAGCTGAAGAGGGTTCAACTCTGGTCGACAACTCTCGACATGTAGACACTGGAGTCACGGCCGGGGATTAAAAAGAAGGCCCCCTTCACACCGAGTCGTCTTAGTTGAACTGGCTAACACCTCCTAACGCATAGAACGAAATACCTAGACATCAGTTCTCGAGAACAAGGCGTGGAAAGGGCCCTGCCGGTAGTGGTCATCGCACCAGACGCATATTTTGGAGTTAGTGGGTTAAGATCCCACTAGGCGGGCATTTTGTTTCCACTTTCTTGCGTCTATAAAAATATTACACCTCTTTCAATGACCCAACTCAATCACCCTTTTGCTATCAAGGCATTCTTGTCGGCCAACCTTTAATTCTGTCTTAATAAGCAAGCCACTCTCCCATTGTGGCCGGCAACATCCATACCGAGGGGCCTCTGTTATTCCAGTCTTTCTTCAATTGGTAACTTAAGAAGGGTGCACGGTGGTCGACACTCTTGCCTTGTCGTAGACACTCGAGTCACCGCCCAGGGGATAAAAAGGTCCCCTTCACCCCGAGCAGTCCGAGTGGCGCTGGCTACCGCCCCCTAGAGCAGAAAACAAAATACCTTAAGATAAATACCATATGAAGTGGAGCGAAAACCAGCCCGCCGATCGCGTAGTGGTCATCACTCCAGACGCATATTCTAGACGCCGTGGGTACGGATCCCACCCGGCGGGAACTTTCTCACCACATTCTCACTCATTATTTGTCTGTTTTATTGACCTGCCCCAATCTCCTCTTTGTTTTAGTATGCATGCCTTCTAAACAACTGCCAACAGTTGACTTCGAACACTTATCTCTGTCTTTGATGTACGAGCCCATCATTTTACATTCTTATTCGCCACATGCATATTAGTGGCCTCTGATCAAGGTGCCTTGGTGCAATAGGTATCTTATTTGGGTCCAAAGTCAGTCGACACTATCAACATGTTGTAGACACTCTAGTCACGACCCAAGGATTCAAAAGAAGGCCCCTTCGCTCTGAGTCGTCAAAGTGGTGCTGGCTACGACCCTTAAGCACAGAAAAGATAACCCTTAACAGAAATACCCGACAAACAGGAGTGAAATAAGCCCCGTGGTAGCATAGTCCTCATCGCACCAGAAGCATATTCTGGAAGTTGTGGGTTTCGATCTCACCCGGCGGCCATTTTTTATCCAATTTCTGTCTTTCAAAATTGCACATCAGTTTCAATGACTTGCCCTGTTGTCCACTTCGCATTAGGAGGCATTCTTTACGACGAATCCTTATTTCTATCTTAACTTATCCAACCCATCTCTTCGTTGTGTTGAATGGCTACATGCACAGTGAGGGCCCTCTGTTCTCCAGTCTTAGTGCAATATGTAGCTTAAGAGGATTAGACGCTGGTCGACCACTGTCGACATGTCGTAGACACTTCATTTACGACCCGGGGGTCAGAAAGTAGGTTCCTTTCAGAACTATTAGTCCGAGTAGTACTGGCTACCACCCCGAAGTGCAGAAAACAAAATAAATACACATTAGCCGAAATGCCCGACAAAGTGGAGCCGGTAGTATACTGGGCATCACAACAGACGTGTTCTCTGGTGGTCCTGGGTACACATTCTTCTAGGCGGCCAGTATTTCACCACTTTTTTAGTCTCAAAATACACGTTTATTTGGATTACTCAAGCTCGCCTTTTTTCACAGGCTCTCCTAATTCAACCAACCCTCATTTCTAATTCTAATTCGCTGCATGCATAGCGAGAGCCTCTGTTACAGCATTCTTGGTGCCTTACGTAACTTATAAGGGTTCAATGCTGGTGAAGACTGTCGACATATCGTAGACGCTCAAATGATGGCCCGGGGGTTTCAAAGAAGTTACCCTTCACGGCTAGTCATCTGAATGGCGGTGGGTACTACCGCCAAAGGCAGAAAACAAAATCTCAATATAATACCCGAGAAAAGAAAGTCTGAAAAGCCCCAACTGTAGCGTTGTGGTCATCACACCACACGCATATTCGGGAGGTCTTGGACTTGGGTCGTACCCGTCGGGCATTTTTTCTCCACTTTCTGTCTTTAAAACTTCCACAGCTTTTTTAAAGACCTTCCCCAATCTCCCCTTCCTTTTCCACGCAATTCTGGACTGCCAAACAATTATTTCGGTGTTATTACAACGAGGCCCTCATTTACCATTTTGATTCACTCTTGCATAGCGTGGGCCTCGGTTTTTTCAGCCTTGGTGCCATAGGTAGCTGAAGAGGGTTCAACTCTGGTCCACAACTCTTGACATGTAGATACTCGAGTCACGGCGCGGGGCTTAAAAGAAGTCCCCCTTCATACCGAGTCGTCTGAGTGGAGCTGGATAGCACCTATAAACACATAGAACAAAATACCCTAACATAAATGCTCAAGAAAGTGGCATGAAAGGGCCCTGTCGGAGTGGTCGTTGCACCAGCTGCGTATTCTGGAGGTCGGTGGTTCGGATCCCACAGGGCGGGCATTTTTTCACCACTTTCTATGTCAAACTCCTTCCTCTATTTCAATGACGTACCAGGAATCTCCCCTTTACTTTCGAAAACATTCTTGACTGCCAACTCTTATGTTGGTCTTACTTCAACGAGCCCCTAATCTTTCATTCGGATTTGCCAAATCCATAGCGGGGGTATCTATTCTCGCTGTGTTGTTTCCATAGGTAGCTCATGATATTACAACGGTGGTCGACCATTCTAAACATGTGGTAGACACTCGGGTCAAGGCGCGGGGGTTCGAAAGAAGGCCTCCTTCACCCCGAGTCATCCGAGTGGCCCTGGGTACGATCCCAAATCACAGAAATCCCAATTACTGAACATAAACACCCTAAAAAGTGCAGTGAAAGCAGCACCGCGGTCGCGTAGTGGTCATCGCAAGATGCATATTCTGCAGGTTGTGTGTTAGGATCCCACCCGGTGGGCATTTTTTCTCCACTTTCTGTCTATCCAAATTATCCATCTGTTTCAATGACCTATCCTAATCTCCCCTTTTCTTTTCGAGGCATTTTATTCTTTTTTGTCCAGTATTTTTGTCCTAAATATTTTCCTAAAAACTTCACCATTATTTTTGTCTTAATTATAGCAGCCACTCACTTCCCATCGTGATTGGCTACATGCGTAGCGAGAGCCCTCTGTTCTTCCAGTCTTGGTACCGTTGTTATTTAGGAGGGTGCAACGCTTTTTGACCATTGTCGACATGTTCTAGACACTGGAATTACGGCCGGTGAATAAAAAGAAGGTCCTCTTCACACCCCCTAGCACTAGTGGCGTTGGCTACCACCCCCAAAATCAGCAAACAAAATTAGTTAACATAAATCCCCGAGAACGTAGACATAAAAGACGCATATTCTGGAGGTGGTGGGTTCAGATTCCACTCGGCGGGCATTGTTAAATGCGAAGCATCTCCTGCTAGGCGCTGTGTCCCTCCCTCCCTCGTTTTCGTTGTTGTCTCCCCTCCGCACTCTACTACGCGTGCGCTTCTTTTCAGCTCAGTAAGCGTTTGGGCTGACGTAAGCGCAGTCTACTATAAAAACAAATAGTTAGGCGGCGCCCGGTTTCTATCCCACAAAACTCTGGCCGTAACGGGAGGTACGTGGCTCTCTTCCCACTGCGTTATAAACCGAGACGGGAGCATGTGCTATAAACGCGCCTTATGTCCTTCACCCATTCAAACTACGTCATAAAGCAACTGCTACAACGGAGGCATGCGAAGCATAAGTTCAACCGAAACGACGAACTGAAAACTAATAGGAACTTTAGTCGACCCCATGGCTGCTTCGCATACAACTCAACGTTACCCTACAGGAAGATGGTGTAACTTTTTCCCACTTTCTATTTCTCAATATTCTTCATCAGTTTTATTGACCTACAGCAATCTCCTTCTTTTCCGAGACATTCTTCAATGCAAACCCATATTTCCATCTTAGTTCTATGACCTCCTAATTTCCAACTCTGATTCACTACATGCATATTGATGTCTCTGTTCTTGTAGTATTGGAGCCATCGGTAGGTTATGAGGGTTCAACGCTTGTCAACCACTGTGGGCATGTTGTAGACACTCGAGTCATGGCCCTGACGTTCAAAATGAGGTCCCATTCACCACAAGTATTGATAGTTGGGTGGGCTACAACCCCCACGCGCTGAAAACAAAATACCTTACCATGAATTCCCGAGAAAGTGGAGGGGAACAGGCCGCTGGTAGCGTAGTGGTCATTCCGCCAGCCGCGTATTCGGAAGGTCGCGTGTTTGGATGCTACCGGGAAGGCATTTTTTGACCTCTTTCAAAATTCTTTATCTGTTTCAGTGACTTACCCCAATCGCCCCTGTGCTAGCTCGGTATTATGCAGTGCATACCCTTGCTTGTCTTATTACAACGAGCACCTCATTCCCTGTTCTGATTCCGTACATCCATAACGATGGCCTTTGTTCTTAGATTCTTGGTGCCATATGTAGCTTAAAAGAGTTCAACGTTGCTCGACCCCTCTCTTCACGTAGCATACTGGACACGTGATCAGGGGTTTAAAAGAAGTTTGCCTTCAAAGCGAGTAGTCGGAGTGGCGCTAGCTACCACCCTCAAGTGCCGAAAACTAACACCTTACCATAAATACTCCAGAAGTTTGAGGGGAATAACCTCTACGGTAGCTTAGTAGTCATGGCACCAGATGCATATTCTAGACTAGGTCGTGGGGTCGGACCCAACGCGGTGAGCTTTTTTGCACTACTTTAAACCAGCCTTTCGGAATTCTTCCTGTGTTCAGAATTCTACCTACCAAAAATCTCTCCTTTCCTTTCCAAGGCACTCTTCTCAACGAGCCCCATCATTTCTCATTCTGAGTCGCGATATACAAATTTATATGCGTGTTTGTGTGTTTGTGTGTGTATATGTTTTTGAGTACCCCTGCATGGCTAATAATCAGGTTCCTTCACCCCCAGTAGTCCGAAAGGCACCGCTTGCCACCGCAAGCCCCGGAAACAATTACCTTCACATAAATACTGGAGAAATTCGAATCGGGTACAGCCACAATGGTAGCGTAGTGACCATCACACCAGACGGGTACTCCGGAGGTCGTGGGTTTGGATCCCACCTGGTGGCCTTGTTTTTCAACACATTCTTTCATAAAACTGTACCATTTTTACAGAAAATAAAATGACACACCTTAGGTTCTACTTTTCTTTCCTTTGTTTCCCTAACTGCGCACCCTTATTTTGGTCTTAATTCAAGGAGCCCGCATTTCCTGATCTCATTTTCTACATGCATAGAAAGGGTATCTTTTGTGGCAGTTCTAGAGCCATAGGTAGCCTAACAGTGTTCAAGGCTAATCGACCACTCCGGATTGCATCTCGTAGACGTCGGAGACACGGCTGGGGTGTTAATAAGAACTTCTCTTCACCCCGAATAGTCGGTAAAGGAGTAGCTGCCTTCCCAAGCACAGGAAGCCATTACCTTAACATAAATATGCAAAAAGTGAATTGGAGCATGGCTGTGCAGGTAGCGTAGTTGTCATCGCACTAGACGGGTATTCTCGAAGCGTTTGCTTCCGATTCCACCCGGCGGGCTTGTTGTTCTCCAGTTTCTTTCAGAATAACTATATCTATTTTAATATAATAAAGTGACCTAACAAACCCGTTGCTCTCTTGGGTTTACTTTACTGCCCACAGGAATTTCTCAATGTATGTATGTGGGTGTATGTATGTATGTATATATATATATATATATATATATATATTTATATATATAGGGAGTAGTAGAACTTTGAAGATGGTAGAGAAGACAAGAGAAGAAAAACTTCGAACCAGGTAAAAGCACGATTGTGGCCTACGTTTCCGCAAAGAGAATTTTATATCTATATATATATATATATATATATATATATATATATATATATATATATATATATATATATATATATATATATATATATATATATATATAAATATATATATATATATATATATATATATGTATATATATATATACATATATATATATATATATATATATATATATATATATATATATCTATATATATATATATATATATATATATATATATATATATATATATATATAAGAGAAGAAAAACTTCGAACAAGGTAAAAGCACGATTGTGGCCTACGTTTCAGCAAAGAGAACTTGCTTTCCTCAGAACTTTCCCTGAGGAAAGCAAGTTCTCTTTGCTGAAACGTAGGCCACAATCGTGCTTTTACCTTGTTCGAAGTTTTCCTTCTCTTGTGTTCTCTACCATCTTCAAAGTTCTACTACTCCCTGGATCATATATATATATATATATATATATATATACATATATATATATATACATATATATATATATATAAATATGTGTGTGTGTGTGTGTGTGTGTGTTTATATACCCGCTGCTAAACGATCGCGTTGTCTAGCTAGGCCACAGTTCCAAGAACTGCATCAAACTGCGGCTGTAGGGCGAGCTTGACAGGCAAACGCTGGGTCTTTGTTAGGAAGCGCCCAATGATGCATACATATCTAAGAAAAATCTTTACAAGCTCCTGTACTACGTTATCACATAGCCACTGGGACAGTGCCCATTTTTTGGTGTTCGTAATTTGTGCTAAAATGTCTCCGGCTATAAGAGGTAGCCGTAATTGCGAAATCGCGGTGACGAAGAAACAAGCGGAATATAATAAGGTTTCAGTGCAACCCCACTCGAGAACGCCAGTGTATACGTTAGCTCAGGATGCTTTCAAGAAGGCATTTATAGACGGAATGAGATTCCCGTCCGAAATAGAGGGTTTTCAGGCAAAACCACCTTCATGTGGCTTGGTCCTCATAAGGGGGCACCAAAGGAACCTGCGATTTATAATCACCTGTGAAGGCGCGCAGGTGATTATGCGCACCTCTGCATAAATAGCATGAATGAAGATTACTGTTCCCCCTCCTCTGCAGAGGAATATACGTTGGCCATATACGAGTGGATGCAGAATTAGACGAAAAAATCTATCTAGGCTGGTCCATGAAGTTTCGGGAATGTGCTGTGCAAATTTTCAAGTGGAGTGCGCATCATGCACTATATCTTAACTTTGAGCACTTAGTATTGCATTTTTTTATGGTTAAAAGAAGTTGCGTCAGTATAAATATTGTGCACACCCGTACTAGAGACTTATGCGCAAATGTGCTGGATATCTTTTCGGCTTCGGCTTCTTCTCTTATAGAAAGCCATCCTATTGTGCTAATAAAATTATAAAAATTTATTTAGGTTTTACTTTGTTCATCTCTAAATCAAAATATACAGGTTTGAGTGAGTGTAAACACCATACGTAAATGAGAAACTGGTAATACGCTAGACTTCGTAAAATGCTTTGGAAATTTCTTTTGCTTTTGTTTTAGAATCATTTACAGTCAAAGAGCAATCTGCCCAGAAATGTCTGGCGTAAGATGACATACGCTGCTGACGATGAGCTCAAATCGGCAACCGCCATTCCGGGACAGTTGTGCATAGTACCATTGGTTACACGTGGTAGTGGCTTTATTCGTATCGTCGGCAGTGCGCTGGCTGCATCAAGGGCGCTGAGAAGTAAAGTCAGTTTGCTTAGGCAACCCAGTGACACAGAAGACGACATTAGTGTGTGGTCTAGTGAAGTTTTCTAAATTACCCCTACACGTTTGACGGGCCTCGCATAACAGATGAACTAATTTTATCACCTCAGCCCCCGTTTTCGTATGCATTATATTACGTTTATTTGTGTTTATCAAAGAAATGCGTTGAGGAAACTGGTAAAAAGCATACAATGCTTAGTAAATATACTCAGTTAAATTTAGGGCCGTAAAGTTCAGTCTGATTTGTAAAAACTTGTTAACCGTATCTTTAACTGCTGATCTGGTAAAATGAACGTGCAATCATGGCGGCACTCTTGTTTAGGCAGCTTTCAGGAGTAGCGCTTCCCGCCTCCTCTACAAGCGTTTGTAGTCGCACACGAATGTGCAGTTTTCAACTACGGGAAACCACTTTTCATTACAGCGATCTTCTGAAGCCTCATCAGTGAATGTGTGGAAAGCATATGTTCTGTGGTAGAAAAGCAATGAACGTTACTATATTTATTACACTGCAGGACCTAACAGCATAGAGGCTCATTCATTACGGCACGAATGTTCTGTTTCAGCAATTTCTGGTTCAGCAATTGAGCCGTAAGTTACAAGTCGTTGTTTTTGCTTCTCGATCGATTCCCGACGACAGATCCACCTATAGGCATTATCGGCATGTTCGGTCATAGATCCAGTCACACCTCACGTACTTCGATCAGCCGAAGTGCTCGGGTCGCCATTTGCGTCCTGTGAAAAAGCACTGTGCCAACTCTGAAGCTCGCGTCACCTGGTGTCATCGTCGTGTCGGCCGCGCCAGCGCGTCTTATCGACAAGCGGGCAATACACTAAACAAGAAAAATAATGGTAAACACGATAGAATTAAACGTAGGCCAGGAAGCGCTTATTAACCAGCGGTGGCACCACGAACCCTCGCTACTGAGTCGAAAGCGCTTGTCTTCGCCGGAAGTGAGAAAACGCCTTCCAATTGCAACATTTCTTCTTCGTGACGCACTTTGAAGAATAAACGATATGCATTTGCAAAGATGGCGGAGTAAAAAACTGGAAGAAAAGGGCCGAAACGCGGCAACAAGCATTGGAACAGATGTGCAAGCTTTCCGATGCTCGTAAAAGTGTTATATTTTCCACATATCACGTTTACTTCCCGGTACGAACGCTTGCGCTCGTTTATTAAATGGGCTTAAAGTGCCCTTCACGGCCCATTTAACACAGCATTGTCGTACTTTAAATAGGAAAGCCCATTTTTGAAAATGTTTGGTTTTGAAGATTTCAGAAAACACATTGTTTGAAGACTGAAAGTTAAGATTAAAACACACCTAATTAAGGGCTTGGGTTCGGGCTACATGGTAATTCATAACTTTCTTCTTAAGCGCTGAAATATATACGGACAAAGGAGCCAAGAACAAGCGCTACTTCCAACTGAATTTTATTGAATCAGGGTGAAATATATAGCAGCAAAAATAAAAGAGATACAGTAAACTTAACGATTATACCCAGAATAAAATAACGGAATCGCTTGCGAATGCACCACACGTGTCATTCATTACCACTACCAGTTCTTTTTTAAGGACACTGCCTCCTTATCGGAAAAGGCTACTGATATCGTGCTGACACACTCGAAATCGCCTAGTTGCATTTCAGCTGCCTCTACTCACGCGTGCGCTGATCAGAGTCGTCAAACAATATCAAATAGTTTTTAAAGTATGGCTCCCACATGGGGCATTTACCGCAGGGAGTCAAGATGCTGACATTTTTTCTTATGTGGATTGTATTTTCATGAATGCGCAACCTAGATTTGACGCACCGTGCCGTCTGCCCTACATATACCCTTCCTCAGGCTAACAGAACACGGTACACAACCTCTCGATCACATTTCACGTACTTGATTCGGTGTTCAACGTTACAGCCACTATGCTCTTTTTGTGCAGGACCTGTATTTCTGCGGAGCCTCTCCAGCTTGGTTGGTGCGGATATTACATCCTGTGTCCGTGTATTTTTCTGTGCTTAAGGTGTATGTTATAATACACACAGTCTGAAAATAAAGGAAATATTACCAATTCAGGAACCTGAAATAAAATTGATGATATTGTTTTATTGCTGTCGGTTGTGATAATATAGTTTTGTTTTTTGGGCACAAGATGTCACGTTTTCTTTTTTTGGAAATGGTGTATATACCATACAACAAGCATATATAGATTGATATTGCAATTACTGCACTTAGGGAAAACTTGCGGATTGATAACGTAGAATCTTTCTTAACTTGTCTCAGTTAAATTAGGTATCATCTTGAAAAATAGCATTACTTGGAGAGTAAAGCAGTCATACTACACACGATTAGTGAGCGGTATTGGATAGTGCTTCCTGGATGTACACCCGCCAAGACAAAGTCAAAATCCTTACTTATTTTTTTCGTTTTATTTCGTTTGCATCAGAAAAAGTCAGTGTGTTTAGTGTATTCGTACAATGGGCAGACAAAGCAGAAATTTTAATATTTTAATTATAGCGAATCTGCGTAATCGCTATAATTACGTTAAATATTTCTTAAAAAATTACGCCCACCTCCCCTCGCGGGAACCCTGGTGTGATGCTACACTGAGGGGGGTTCAAGCGCAAGCGGAGAGCAACCGTCGACCGAAAGGCGGCCGGAGAGCGGCACACCGGTAATATGCGCAACGCGCCCGAAGGAGAGGAGACCGCGGAGAGAGAGTGCAGCGGCTATGACGCAACACAATCCAACACAATCCACTTCAATCCAATCCAATTGAAATCCAATCCAATCCAATCCAATTTAATCCAAGTCAAGCCAAACCAAGCCAAGCCAATCCAATCGAATCCAATTCAATGCCCCTCGCGAGAGAGCGTTCGCTATCGGAGAGGAGAGGGTGAGTGTGGCTGCGGACAACGACGACCGCACACGGACAACAATGGACGCACACGGACAACAACGGAGGCACGCAGGAAGGACAGGGCCGCCGATAAGAGATCCTCTGAGCGTCGCATCTAAAAGTCCGTTAAATGCTTCGATTTCTTTTCCGATCGTCAGATGAATTAGTGGTAGGTTACCTATGATGTTTAGGGAAGGACTGGATACTGTTTTAAATGCTTTGGTAACTTTAATGGGGCTATTCTTTTAATACTGAGAGACGACGGTTGGCGTGGCCGTTTATTCCATCGCTCGGGACAAGGAAGAAGAACAAGCGGTGAAGATGAATATTTACAGGTGATGATGATGCCGAGCCCATCGGGGCTAGACCTGATGATAGTGGGTGATTACGGAGAAGCGCCGGTAACGTAACTCAAAGTACTCGGAGCGTAGTGACTTGGTCTGTCGTCCCTTTTACTACTGCCTCGTGGTATTCGGGGTCGGAGGAGGCAGCGGGTCGAGGGATGGAACATACTTCGGGCCCCGGCAAATGTATTAAGTAGCGGCAAGTTCAAATGGACAGAGTCTCTGGATAGCTCTGGTGGTGACAAGACCATCCTGCACCTTAATTTTGCACGAGCGGATACGGCCGTACACGCTTGTGTAGACTTCTAGTATCCGAGCCAGCTTCCACATTTCACGAGGTGTTTTCTCAGCATAGACGAGCACGATGTCCCCCACGTTAAATTCTGTTGCCGTCCTTCGGGGTGTAAAATGGGCTGATCGGAACTGGAGGTACTCCTTCTGCCATCTTGTCCAGAAGTTTTCCGTGAGTCGCTTTCAATACTGTTGCCTTCGAAGAGCGTCTGTGCGCGTTGAAGTGGTGGCGACATTCGATGCCCCATGCGGTAGAGCTGTAAACCTTCGTCCGATCAGGAGGTCGGCGGGACTTAACGCACAAGGTTCACCTATGTCCGACTCGATGAATGTTAATGGTCTAGAATTGATCACAGCTTCGGGTTCGGTAAGAACTGTTGCTAGTTCTTCGAAGGTGAGAAGAGCTTTACCAAGAATTTTTCGCAGTGTCGTCTTAACAGTTCTCACGAGACGCTCCCAACACCCGCCCCACCAAGGGGGGTCAGGCGCGATGAACCTCCAAGCAACTTCGCCGCTGCAGATGTGCCCAGCGACGCCGTCTTGTAGGAACATCCTGTGCAGTCGCTTGACGTCAGATGATGTTTTCCTGAATGTCTTGGCATTATCTGAATAAATGACTCGAGGTAGGCCCCTCCGTGACACGAAACGCCGGAAACACATCTGGAATGCTTCTGAAGTCATCGAACTGACCAGTTCTAGATGCACTGCTCGTGATGTAGCACTTGTAAAAAGAGCTATGTAGCTCTTGGGGTTGTTAGAGGACCGTATGTAGAGTGGCCCTGCGAAGTCTATCCCCACAGTTTTGAAAGGACTAGTCGATGACAAGCTGTGACCAGGAAGAGGGGCAGCGGGAGCAGCTCCACCACTTGAGAGACGACGGTTGGCGTGGCCGTTTATTCCAGCGCTCGGGACAAGGAAGAAGAACAAGCGGTGATGATGATTATTTACAGGTGATGATGATGCCGAGCCCATCGGGGCTACCACTGATGATAGTGGGTGATTACGGAGAAGCGCCGGTAACATAACCTAAAGTACTGGGAGCGTAGTGACTTGGTCTCACAATACTTAGTTTTTTTTTCTCATTATGAGCTGTTTCCTAGACCAAATTGGAGCGGCATGAACTATGGTTCTTTCTACAGCTCTGATGTAAATTTGTTGTAGGTGTTTGCTGGTAAGCCCCCAGTCGTATGCTGTATATTTTCTAGGCTGTTTATTATTTGGTTTACCTTTTCCTTTACATAGCTATATATGGTATAAAACTGAGTTTGTTGTCTAAATAAAAGCCTAATATTTTAATTGGTTTAGAGAATTTAAGATTTTTGTTTCGTAGTTTGATAATGGGACGTCTTTTATGTACTTTTCACCTATTACAGTGAATTTTGATTTTGTTGGGTGAAATGTAAGTTCGTTGTCTATTTCCCAGTTTTTTACTATTTTGAGCGCTACGGTTGTCTTTTATTCGATATTACCTCTTGAATTGCCTCATATTACTAAGGTATGTCGTCGGCAAAACCTTGAATTAAATTTGCTGTTAAGGAGATTTAAAATTGCTATGTTCAGGAGTATTGGACATACAGGTGACCTTTGCGGAGAGCCTGTCTTAAGATAAAATTCAATACCTGATTTCTCTACGTTATAGATAATTTTTCTATAAAAAAATACCAGTTGAAATGATCAGATTTCTCGGACAGCCTGGCTTTCTTAAAAAGTTTACAATGACAGATGATTTGATTCAGCTAATACTTTTCTTTATGTCAAAAGAAATGACAGCGCATACAGCTTTATCTAATGTTGCTCGATCAATTTTCTTTTTTAAATCGTTTAAGGCGATGGTTCCCGACGTGTCATGGGTAAATCCGTATTGTTTGTGCTAGGGAGCTTTTTCTCGGTTAAAAAGTAATATATTCTGTCTGATTATTTTTTCAAGTATTTTTCCTACACTAAAGTTGTCTGCTATGAGTCTACATTTGTTGGCTGATGGATTATCTTCTGATTTTGGTATTAGATTACCTTTGATTAATTCCATCGTGATGTACTGTATCCTGTTTTGATGCATGCATTGTATAGATCAAGAAAGCATATTTCTTGGTTATTATATAACATTGTACAAACGTGGCTCGTAGGCCATGTGATCCAGGGGCTAAATTTCTGCGTAATTCAGAAACGACTTTTCTTCAGAAAATAAAATTCAGAAATTTCATTTTCCTTATTACCAGCTTCATCTTCATCATTTTCAAGAAGAATTTCTTCTTCGTCACAAAACTTGTACACTTTCTTTTTCCAAACATGAAAATATGATTGGTTGCTTTACTGTTCATCTGGTTAATTTATACGGAAATGTGCATAAATTTTTATGAACTTGTGAACAAAGTTGTTTCCAACTTTTTTTTTGCTGTGGGTAAGTTATGATTCCAAGGTTTGTGTTCATTATAGTACTCGCGCTTCAATTGTTCCGTGATTCCTCTTCGCGATTTTTGATACCTTCTTTTAAGTGCTCCTAATCGCTTTCTCTCGATTTCCAGTTGAACTGTCCGCCACGGTTTTGGTTGCTCGTGGGATGCCTTAACTTTTTGGCCATGTTTACCTACTAATTATACAGTGTGTTTGCAGCATTTTTGATTTCTTCTGTTGTTTCAATTCTCTTTCTCGTGGTTTCGAACCAAGTGCCCTTTTTGAAATATTCCAGGACGCGTTTCTCACCTTTCAGGGTGAGACGTTACTTGGGTTTGTTAATGATATCTTATTAAAGTAAACAAATACATTTGTGGTCGCTGCTGTTGTAATCTTCCAATGCTTCCCAGTGAATGACTTTTGGTAATAACGATTGCCCTAAAATAATTACGTCGATCCAACTCCTACCTATACTGTTTTCGAATGTCGGAGATGAGTTAGGGCTATTTATAACAGAAACGTCTCCTCCAAGGGAAGGTTCGAGTAAATCGTCACCCCTTGGATTGGTTATATCTCCTCATTATTCTCTGTGTTTCGCATTGAAGTCACCCAAAATTACTACGTCATCTGTAGAAAAATTTTGAAAGAAGAGTTCAAATAGGTTTAATGTGTTTTCAAAATGGTCTTCTGGAGGCGCGTATCAAAAATTTTAGTGAATTCCTTTTCTTTTTAGTGTACCTTCGCCGCAATAATGATTTACTAGATTTTTTACTAATGATTTATGCAAGAATAATTTACTAGAGCGAATTTTGGGTTATTTAATGTAGGGTTATTGGCTTGATGTCGGATGGGAAAACCTATAATTATCATGATAAGGTTCCTGTATTGCTGAGATAGATTATGATTTCCGTTATGGTATAAACTTAACGCCTCGTTCCGTTTGGCACACCTTGCCAATGTAACTTGGATGATGTGTAGTGATGACCGTAGCTGCAATTTTTCGCTGATCCAAGTACTGCTTCGCCATACTGTAATATATGTGTTTGTTGTGAGTGTTGTAGTGATGAGTGTGTAATTGCGTTGACCTATTCATGGAACTCACAATTTTAGAGCTTCCACCTCAGTCCGCTTCACGCAGTACTAAACTTCGCTAGATGTTCTATTACTTGCCGCCTGCGTTGTCGAAGCAGAGATACGCCAGTCGGTTTATTTCAATCGGAAGAGAATCTCCTCTTGTTCTTGTCTCTGCCTATGAATGTACATTTGGCATGAGTTCTCCAGCACTGAGTGTCTTATGTCTTCTCAACTATTCCTTGGCACTCTTGGCTCAATCAACGACTGTGGTGTGTGCTTAAGAAAACATTTCAGGTTAACTAGTCCTTCGAGCATGCTCTCAGAAAATAATTCGCATTTTGCTGACATTCGCGATGTATACAAAGCTTTCATAATGTATTCCATTGCCGGTCATGCATATGTGTCTGTGTGTGGCACGGCTATATTAGATTCCAAGGACTGCTGAGGCTCAAAGCCATAAACATCTCATGCGGAATGCCTCGATCACCACGTGTTCAATACAACTTTCTGTAAACCTGCTCAATATAAAGAATAAGAGAGGTACCTGCGATTCCACGTCCGTCACATCCGTGTGCAGATTATATCGAGGTACCTGCTCAATGTATTTTGTGCAAAAACCTGGCCTTCAGAAAGTGAAAATCCCAAACTGCTTCTTTAAAGTTGATTCGCCTGAATCTTTGGTTAAATGCGCCGTACTACCCCACAACGAAAGAAAAATACTTCTGTAACCTCGTCTGCTACACTTTTCGTAAAAAAGGCAGTCTGGTCTCTCGGGACAAAAAGCCTGGTGACAACTTATCCCAGAACCAGGACAAAAAGTCCAACAAGACTTTCTTTTTGGGCTGACAGCACGCCTGTGGGGCCAATAAGAATTTCTGTCGGCACTCTATCGTCCCAATAGCGTAGTCTTCCAACAGGAAGTTTATTCTTGATGGTGTTTACCGGCTCGCCAACACGATCAGTGAACGACAACAGACGCCTTGCTCGTAATCAGCGGCTCGAGGGCGCCATCAGACAGAACCGACAGACGCCCTGAAGGTGCTTTTTAGGGCCTAAACAGCAGCGTCTATATCTGGCATAGACGTTAGACGTCAACGTTTGTGTTCTGATTGTTCCCTTCAAAAATAACAGTCAGACGCACGATAACATAACGATGTGAAGATATGCTTTGGCTCATACCGCGGAAAGCACAATCGTTTGTTGCTGCAGCCTCGGTTGCTCTTCGTCCACAACAAACTGAATCGGCTGTACAGCTTTTTTCGAGGGCGTGTATGCAGGGGTTCAATCTTTCTTTTTTGCGCAGGCCGTCGGGGGCGGTCGTTTAAAATCATTTTCGCTCGTCGCTGCCGTTCTGCCTACCTGTTTGCTGCACCTTAAATACGCCGCCGCCACCGCATGCTTAGGTCGCTTTCTAATAATCCCCACTTGTTAAAAACTCGGAGGATTTCGCACTGTTAGCAGTCGTTTTACACGACGGGTTTCATGCGCCTGGCAAGCCAGAAGTCAGATCGCTTGTAGTATTAGCGCTACGTTGCTTGTCTGCAAGACGGTGCCGGACAAACAAGCGTTATGAACGCTCTAATTCTAACGGCACATTCCATTTCATTCGTGGCTACCGTGGCTTGCGCAGAAAATGTCGGGTTGACTGCGATAGTTTTTCTTCAGTCAAAAAAGGGAGCTTTGGCTCAATCGCTTGCAGCGCTAGCAGTGAGGCCTCGTCTGCAAGACCGGTGCATGAGAAACAAGCGTTAGGACAGCCAGAATTTCATAACTGGAGCATAAACTACAAAGAAGCGGCAGTATTCTTTGACAACTTACGTAAGTATAGAGTTTTTTTAGACGTGCCAACGCCGCTCGCCGGGGTAGCTGAGTTCTATCGTGTCCATTTATTGTTTCGTAGGTCACTTGTTCGAATCCTCGTCGAACCTCACTTTTTTTTAAGGTGAGGGTTTTATTAGCTCTTTTTTTAGGACCAGGGTAAGCGCCTGTTCCTTGCTTCCTCTCACGCCGACATTTACCACCCTCTTCCTAAACCCAAAGTAGCTCGTTTTTTCGCACCTCCTTTCTCGAGAAGCCCGCCGTGAAAACAAAACCAAAACAAACATCAAAACCTCTTTACAATGTCAGTATATATATGTCAGTTACTTTATGTGTATTCATTTTTTCGTTTAGAACCTTAAATTTAAGTTATAAACATATTTAAGACTTTCAAAGCAGAAAGATAATTACCCATATTACAGTACTAACACAATTTCTGTCAAACATAGAAGTGCTGCATTTAAAGTCTGGCAACTGTCTCTCACTTTTTGTTTGTTTTTTCAAGGCGTTTTGTGCGGAGTGGTCGCTGGCGTGATTTGATCAGTTTTATCTATTTCAAGCTTAAATCTTAGTTATTAAAGCTTTATTGGTGATGTCTACCCTTCCAGCCTACGCGTGTGTTGAACATGGGGACCCCGGAAGAACGATCATCGCCAAATAAAATACTGCGCGTCAAAAGTGGATGACATTGCATCCGAACAAAGCGTGGTGGTGTCCGCAAGATAAAGACGGCAGTGAAGGTGAATTGTAAGTTGGAAACATCGTTTTTGCTCGGGTAAGTACGCATTTTTTATTATACTATATTTGGTTGGAACGAGTTCTGGTGTTTATAGGTGAGTGGTTCGCTACACCACCATCTCATTTGCTCTGAGAGCGTACGTGATTTAGCATACTGCTTGGCGCCCAGTCCACCGTTTCCGCAGAAGTCAGCATCAGTTTACGCTGAAGCTAGTCGACCTTGGCTACGATGCTCGCGCTGTAGTACACGGCTGCTAATAATTTCACATCACGCAAGGCTTTTTAACACCGGGGCGTTTTTTTATGTGCCTCTCAAACAGTGCCGTCTCGGCTGCAGACCACAGTCGCAATTTCGTGTGAGTGGCACGACGCCGTGATTAGTCCTACTTCGTAAATACCCGCGGTATACCAAGAAATACCATGAACAGGAAGTTCCCTGGAAGTGCATGCGAAAAAGCGTACACTTGATTCCCTGGCTGGCGTCTCGTAAGTGTTGTGAAGTCTCCCCCCCTACCCGAATTCCGTGCAGTGCGCTTCGCAGCTATTGCACTCGCGACACCGGCTGCCACCGTTGCGACCGTACGCGTCCCGTTGTTCGGGCCGCGATATGCGTGCCGTTGTCGTGAAGCTCGGCAACGGTGTCGGGAAATTGCCGTACTCGCTCACCTACGCGCCCCGACAGCGTACGCGTCGACCGGGTGCTGGCGGAGTTGTGCAGGAAGAAAAGCGGGCAAGAGATGAGGACGCAGGAGTTGTAGTTAAACAGATGAGGATTTACGAAGTGCAAGGTGAAAAAATAGTACGCAAGGGCAGGAAACGGTGAGAGAGTTCGAGCCGCGTTAAACAGATGAGAATATACAAAGTGCAAGGAGGAGAAAATAATATGCAAGGGCAGGAAACGGTGAGAGAGTTCGGGCCGTGCGACAGCGAGCGAGCAAGGAAATTTCACGACCTCTGACGTTGCCGAGCTTCACTAGTCTGGCACGAGTATGACGACGCCCGTCTTAGTTCATAGAGGTATAA
Organism: Haemaphysalis longicornis; assembly: GCF_048455015.1. Taxonomy (NCBI): domain Eukaryota; kingdom Metazoa; phylum Arthropoda; class Arachnida; order Ixodida; family Ixodidae; genus Haemaphysalis; species Haemaphysalis longicornis. Next base: position 92,105,111 of record NW_027526214.1, read on the forward strand.
AATTCGCATACGTGCAAAGTGAAGGTGAAATTCGCGCATGTGGCCTCACAGGGAGTTAGCATAGTCTCGGGGTAGTGGGGGAGATTTCATAACGCCTACGAAGCGCCTGCCGATTCCGTCTGAGTAGCTCTCGGGAAGTCTGGGGCTTGATATCAGAGGCATATGTATTGTTTAAATTAGTGCAGAAAACTGAGCGAATTTGCAAGTTCTCTTGTTCACATAACCGCAGGCCATACAGAGACTAACAAGAAAGCTATAGGCACTCACTCAACTCGATTTATATTGGAGAATTGAACGTGCAGATACAAGTCAGGCATTAAAATGAAGGAGCCTCAACTATCACACACCAGTTCAGATTGAAAGCAAGGGATACAGATGAACTGCTAGCATGCGTTCCATGCAAATTAGCTCAGCAGGGAGCTTTGCATATATAATGCATACCCCACTTACAGTACCTGCGGGTATAATAAATACATTCTTACTGCGACCTAAATATCACTTGGGGTGTTCCGGGAATGTTCTTATTACTGCCTTGGAGGTTACGGTCTTTAAACGATTAAAAATCTACTTGATCTAAGCATCCGTGCTTTGTGTGTGCTCTTCTTGTATTTCAACAAGTGTCAGCACACTCACAGATTATGCACCTGCAGGTGCTGCTGCTGGCTGTCCTGGGTCGGCTGCCTTCCAGTCCAGTTTCAAAGGCTTTGCCAGGACCTCCCTTGGCCAACCGACACTGCACCTGCTGTACCCAAATACTGCCTGGCCTTTCGTGGTGCTCCGTACGCTTTGCCACCAGGAATTGTCATTCCTTCATCCATACTCTGGCCGCTTGGACCAACCGTTCAGAAGCCAGCGCATTTGCTCGACACATATTTCCAGGCACTGCTTCCATATTGGTGCACCCACCGATTATGTACTTTCAGGTTAGTTATTGCATGTTGTGGAACCGGCCATGATGTATACCTGTAAGCAGTGCTGTGGCCTCTGATTATTTGAAACATTTTATGAAGCAGTGCTGTGCGTTTGGAGCGTGTAATTGCTTAGCAGAGATATTGAGGAGAAGCTGGGGCCGATGAATAAAGGGCAAGAACAGAAATTGAACTGACTTTGAAGCAAGTATTCATATGTAATCAAGCCAAGCAAACATTTAGGATCTTTCGTTATGGTTTTGAACTTGCAATACAAACTGGTGTGTGAACTACTTTCCATTTTAGGTAAGCTAACAATTTTATCTACTTCAGATCATACTGGTATCAATCATACTATACCGAAAAGTAAATCCCACAGTCTGTGGAATTCCGACAGCGCTTTTTTCGCAGTCTATAATGAGAGCACTATTCTCAATGATTGGAAGATAGTCGAGGTAGTACCAAACCTTAAATCAGGCGACCGTACTTCACCATTAAATTTCCCTAACAAGCACCATGTGCAAGGTCTGGGAACATTTCATCCACTCTCAGGTCGCTAATTATTTATAAAATCACAATATCACACTCGAATATCACCACGGTTTTCACAGGGGTTACTTGAGAAACACAACTTTCAGGATTTGTTCACGATCTACATTGATCCATTGATGCAGGCTTACAAACTGCGCTAGTTTTCGATTTTTCTAAAGCATTCAATAGCATTGCACACCACAGACTTCTTCTCAAACTTGACCCTAATGTCCTCACTTAAGAGAAAGATTTTCATTCTTCTCAAATCCAGTTTACTTCTCCTAATAACTATATACTTTTTTGCTCGTTCCACTTTGTTGTCCCCCCAGGCAGGTTCCTTGGTCCTATCTATCTTCCATGTTGCATATCCTCCAATGTAGGTATATTTGCCGATGACGTTTTAATCAAGCTTTTTGCGTAATTTGCAATCAAGCTTTTGCATGCATTTCAGAAACACAGTGTGCACATCGTGCACGTGCCCACTAGCAAGCTACGTTCTCACATTGTCAGCGTGAAAGACCCCCTCTCATGCTTCAAGCTTCCACGTGTTGTTTATTAGATTCTGGGCGCCGAATGCAAATCAGTGTACATTGGCGCGAAACATGCAATCTGCACAGAAGAATATTGTCGCACCGGAACGAAGTGAACAACGGCCATGCAAAAACAAAGCCCAAACCAGCCCTGACACCAGAGTAGGTTGCATCCCTGAAAGGTATTGCCTGTGATATCTGGCATGAGAACTCATAGCTAACTCATAATTTAGCAAAAGCAAGCATCCCCTAATATAAAACTTGTGGCACAATAAATGGTCTCACATTGTGCCTGAATGCCATTCATGAATAATGGTTTGCTGCAGGCCCAGCATGTGTTAGCTTACAAGAAAAAAGCTACAGGGTTTTAGTTTACTCCCCAAAGTGTTGCTTTTTACTGGCAACCTGTTTTGCAATAGTTGTTACCCTTTTACCACATTGTCTTTTCTTCACAAGGTCATTGAACCCTTAATCATTCTCTCTATTTACAGCTCGTTTTCAGATCTATGTGGCCAGGACTGCGTCTGCGGAGCCAACTGAACCCAACCTAAAGGTGGTGCGAAAGCACCTTTTGCAAAAGCACGGCAACATGCAGTGCAAATAAATGAGTGAGCAGCACAAAATGAACTTCTTCTTTTTTATTTTGCTGAAAGGCCTACATGCTTGCCAAACTTGTAAACTAGTTCCACACCTCAAAGCATGTGTCCTAAGTCAATCTTGTCATCGGACCTATAGCTTCACACAGACTGCATTCAGACCAACAGACTGCCATCAGACCGACAGACTGCCATCAGGCCGACAGGCTGCCATCAGGCCAACAGGCTGCCATCAGGCCAACAGGCTGCCATCAGACCAACAAACCGATATGCCGAATTTCCGGATTGGCTGTCGGTCCAACAGGCTGAAGGTCTGTTCGGATTTCTCTTGGGGTAATAGCTGCATAGGTCTCTAATAGGCCTCGTTGCTATGTACATTACAATTTTTCTCACTTCTACATGGTAAAAGAGGTACCCTTACAGTTTGTGACTATGGGATCTATTGCTGTATACCTTTTAGATTTTATGTGCAATTTGCACAATACACCTTTTCTGAGTCTGATTTCTTTCTGACGCAGACGATTCCGTAGACTTCTTGTTTAAGGAAAAACGGACTGGTACAGCTCACGTGCTCCAAACCACAGCTGCAATTATACTCAGCAAAACTCAGCAATGGTGTCACCGTTGTTCAAGGCCAGGAGCGCATAGAAAATTCTGCAACAAAAAATACTTTAGGACACAAGCGCGCAAAAAATGGACATATCATGAACCTCCCGCCTTTAGCTTTTTACCCCTGACAGTGTCAGTTTCTCCAGAACATAACACAGAGGGGGTTCTGTACCACTCGCATTGCACACCAAAGTAGGCTGTGGGTGAGGTGCCACAGCTGACACTCGCCAATTTCTCTGGCTGGCCCTTGCAGTATGAATGCCAGGCGCCTCAGTCCTTGCTCCACTTGATAGCGCGTCGTGTTTGCTCAGACAATATTGTCGCACTCTGACAGGTTCTCCCCCGCTCTGTGATTGTGTACTGTTCTAAATTATCACAGTACTGGACAAGTTCATCACCATAACAAAAAAACTATATCACTCGTATGTAATATGAAACCTCTTACCTAATTTTATAACCGGTTTCAGACGAAACGACTCAAGGTAATTAGAAAACCGAAACGCATCAAAAGGGAAACTTTTCTTAACCCTCGATAAACCCTGAAACCTACCGATTAATATTCATTTATAATTATGTTCTTAAACATCTGTCGAAGTCATCTTTAAACCATTTGGAATTCCCGAGCCGTCTTTCACATGCACAATTATTGTTAAAAGCCCCTCAGGTGGTATGTGCTGACTGGTCAAGTGCTCCGTCCGCACCCCTTTACTGTTTAGAAGAAGGGTTGTTTTTTCTTTATTTCTAAAATCATTACATGGAATATTTTCACCTTGCCTCACCCTCTAATCCAAAGACAATACAATACCTGGAAGGAGTATATAAAATACCTGAACGTTCTATCGCATTCAAAAATTTTCGCCATTCTTTACTTCCCTAGTATTGCGTACTCAGGGCTTTATGCGCGTGCATAATGAGGCGCTTGTGTGATGACACGTTAAAACGCATCTGTAACTAGGCGTTTATACAATCCAGGTCCCTAAGATGTTCCTTCTATGGCCTGTGAGATATATGGTGGGAATTCTCTAGCACCGAGATTTTAAATATTTTGGACGACAAAAGAACAAGGAACGGCATTTTTTGCTTAACGTCCAATTAGACGGGCTTTGCGGAGTTCAAAATTTTACTGAAATGCCAATGTGAAAATAAAACTAAACGCTTTTTTATAGGGGGGCAAGCATTGACAACGGGAAGTTTTTACTATCACTGCAAAAAACTATGCCCTGTCCAGCTAGCGTCCTTGGTAACAGCAAAATATTTAGAATTTTTCACAAAAAATACCAAATTTTGCACGTGCCAGGAACCGTCGCAGTAATGTTCCGTATACGCGTTTCGCGTTGCGTTCAATTCCCGTGGTAGCTGGAATAGCCGTTGAAAGCTGCAAGGTTCCATCGGCTATATTTGTTTCAGTGGTAGGAAAACGCCCCGGTAACAGTGAAAAGGGCGCTAAGGACATCCACCATAACTAGAGGCGTACGTGTACAAGAAACTTTGGGAGCTTACCGAGCAAAGGCCACGCGAAGTAAGAAAGCGGGAAAATTTTAATTGAATCGAAGGAGTTTGCTTTGTATTGGACAGTTGATTTCTGAGAGGTGAGGAAAACAGTGTGAAGAGGAGGAGAAAATGGAGGTTTTGATGTATTCAAAATATTGGTAGATTGCGAATTAAAAATATATTTCGTGGCTTTTTCTCAACTTTATATTGGCTGGGTATGGTGGTTGACTGAAAAAATGAGTAGAAAAGGTGATTGGTTCAAAGTGGTGATACAAGCAATAGTTACTGGCAAGGAGGCCTCAAGACATCTTTTCGCGATATTTTGGCAATCAAGCACCTACGAGGTCAATAGTATTTACTCTATTATATGTGCACTGGAAAAAAATAGATCTCTATTGCGCTTACACGCCTAACTGAAATGCCACCTCCAAATTTTGTGTTTGTAGGCCTTGATTTTTTGCAGCCGGTTCATGGGGCAGATAAATCTTTCTTTTTGTGGTCGTCCATAATAATACTAACCTTTTCTTACGTTTGTTAGGTAAGGCGTTTTTGGGCATTTCTGTGTGGGATTTGCGCGAAAAGGCAAATGTGATGTTATAATAGTTGGGCCTCTATGCAATATTTGTAATACGAAGCATGTACTACAAACCCAATTTTTGTACGAGCGAGGATGGTTGCGTAAACCCTGTAAAGTATTTTGAGATGTTCAACGGTTCTACCTTTATGTGAAAATCCGTATTCACTATTCCAACGGGGGTGCGATTTATTACGAGGTTTAAAATACAATATTATAATTTTTTTCTGATAGGGGCGTTTGTTCATCGGAGAAATTATAAGTGTCCAAGCACGATAACCCTGTGCACACCAGTTCCATTTTATAGGGATAGATGTTTGTCTCGATATTGTTGGTACCTGTTAAGTTTTGGAGACCTTCAATGGAGTAGTTTCAATATCTTTCGCGAAGGCCTCTGTGCGGCATCCTGCGTCAAAATTTGAACATTTCTTTTTCTGGGTTTATTGAACCCAGACTTAGCACCTTTAAGAAGTAAAGAGAATATTCTGCCCAAAATACATTTATTATACAGTAAAACCTAAATTCTCACCAAAGAGATTGTTCATGCTTACTGGGTGGATCTTTTTAAATTGACGTTTTCTCGCCTTATTATCACACTTTTGTCGCTGCCTGCAAATCCCTAGGAGGGCGCGGTGTCGCTTCAGATTTCCTTATTCTGAATAAGTTGTTTTACATCTTTGTGTAGGCATCATAGCGGAAGATTACTGCCAATCAAACAAAACGCCTAATTACCTTTTTAACACGAAAGTGTTAAAACCATTTTAGCCCCATGTAATTTTCACTCCAACGACCCCATTTCTGCGTACTTTCGGTATGGGAATATTGTGGGACCAGCCACGGTTGGTCTGGTAGAAGAAGTCTTAGAGTACGAGGTAAAGGTCGAGTGGTTTAATTCCACCACGGTGACATATCAGTGCAGAAGCAAGACTCCTTTGTTTTAAAACTTCATGGTTCGGTAATGTTCCTCCGGCCGGTTTATTGATTTGTGTATATTTCCGTATTTCTCACATACTTTCCCTGTGTTATGCCTCGAATGACGTTCTGGTGTAAAATATTCACTTATAGTTTTAAAAATACACACACGAAAACCTATCCTACCACAGAGTTGGTGCCGTACAAGATGTAGCACCCAGAATGTAAAAAACAAGGGGAAGCCCTATGTGAAAGTACTCTCATATGCTCGCTGTCAGGAAGCACCGATTCAAGTTCAGCTCCCTTTTACGTGGCAAAAAACAAACTTTTAAATTAATTTTTTGTGTACTGTCTATTTTTGATTCTTAAGACGGCTTTGGCTTTATTCACCACCATCATAAACACATGTTGAAACTTGCACGAGTGATTTAAGGCTAGAGTAACGCCAAACTTGGCGGCACCTCTCCCTTCCACGGAGACCCGGCTGTGACACTTCACACACGTCACTGAACTTGCGGCTGAAAGTTCCGGATGACTTCCAGGCACGAATCGCATTGTACCTAGGCTTTCACATCTGTCCTAAACGCAACCGATTTGGCAAGTGCTACAGCGCCCTCAAACCAGCGTGGCTGACTCGGCGTGTAGAGATCAAATTAGGCGCCGCTACCCTCCACTTCATTTGAAAATACACCCATGAAATGACCAGAAGAACAGCAGGCGAGGGACTGCGCTAAAAACGTTGTTGTAGTGTTTGCGAATGTCAAGCAGGCTGCCGTGGCTTAGATAGAATTACCCAAGCACTAAACAGCCAAAAACACCCAGAAAACACCAGTGCAACAGCTGGTTTTGCTCTTGTTATATATTCTTGATCTGCAAAAACGTTACAGCAAATTTACGGCCCAGCGAGTGACTTTCATTTACTGTGATATTTTGCCACCAAATGAAAAACAGAATAAAGACCCTGAAAAGTGCGATATGGTGTAGAAAACAATACACACGAGGCAATACCTATTTTATTTGTTCAACCAAACTAGGTTGTAACAAAGCACAATATATCTCATCAGTTCTTCAGGTTTCACTCTTGCCTGTGTAACACCTTCCCACACATTCACCTTTGTGAATACATTGCAGTACCATGCATTTCTATTAAACATAGCTGAATGATTCCTTACATAATCAGAAGACTACTGAAAAGCTCTAAAGTTATTCGCTTTTTCTGACGGTTTTGAGTGAGTAGTAACGAGGTTAATGAGTTATAGTGTTTTCAAGTTCTCTAGAGAGCGGTCATGCTCCTCCCGAGAAGTAACATCATGAACTGAATATATTTTATTGTGGGTGTCACAGGGGCAGCAGAGGGTGTCTGTCGCTGAAAGGTAATGTCGAGAGATAAATGAGCACCCATTAACATGAAATATTCCCCGGATTCTATATTACTCACGATAAAACCTTACCGCTGGTGATAGAACACAAATGTTCAAAATCTTTACACCATAGAAAGGGGAACAGAAAAGGCGAACACTAAAACTATTGCCTCATAACCCAGCAGCAGACACATGCAGAAAAAATGAACACTTCCCGCCAAGGTACATTGTTCGCGAGTTATCTTTCAAGGCATTTTTATTTTAAAGAGTTTTTTTAAGAAGCATTTGGAGCTGTGTAAACCAATCTTGACATTGAAGTGGTGATTTATGTAACAAACGAAGGCATTGCAAAACGTTCTAAAAAAACTCAGCTTTCTGGCTCTTTTCCAACCTCACAACCTTTCTCCAAATGCAAACCTTTATTTTCACACGTTATTTTACCTAACCGATACAATTTTCAATCTTTTTTGCCAACCTGATATACTACACACGCGGAACATAACAATGCGCAAATACCTTCGGCATGCGATGGCTACGTAAAAACAAAATTTGAAGCATAGTCAAACAAAATAGTGCATCTGCGCACTTCCTGCGAGTTTTTACTCTGGGGCCGAGTAGCTTTTCGCTGCACTTTCGCCAAATCAACCGGTGTGAATTTCCCTCCTACGAAACCCCCCAAAATATTTAGAAACTGCTGTATAGGGTTGTCACGTCGTTTAAAGTTACGATAATATGCCTTCAAAATAAAAAAAAAACTCTGCATACTGAAGAAAAAAAACTTTTGATGGAAACACTAAGTGAGAAGGTGCCGATCCTTTCTTACATACAATGACCGGATGGGTGATACAAATATTTGCACTAACGAAGGAAGATTTACTTGTTCTTGCACCAAAAACGGATGATTGGTAAACACTACTAAGCTCAGCAGAACGCTGGGGCAAAACGTTTTTACTCTACACAAAGTATTGTTGGTCCATTTCAGGTAAAGGCGCCGCACAAATATACGTTATAATAAGCCAATCAATTGCGAGCAACTATGCCATTTGTAAACAGGCCACAGTTGCCCTGAGCATAGGGCAGGGTTCTTGTGACGCTTGTAACAGGAGCTCCGATGACAAAATATACCGGTGCTCAGTCTCAAGAACTATTATTGCTAGAAGACGTGTCTTTATTAGCCACACAAGAGATGTAAAGGGTTAAAAGCGCACAAACACGACGACACACAAGGACGAGAAGACAGGACAACCGCAGCGATTGCTCAGAGGTACAGCACTCGCGTCGTAAGCGGGAGGTACTGGGTTCAAATCCTGGTACTGCTCGGCACCCGCCGGTTTTTTTTAATGGGTACTGGTGTCCGGACCCTTGAAAGGGAAATCCATGCCTAGAAAGCTGCCTTTACCCTTTCGAGGAGCCCCTGTCCCTTGTCTACCTGGCGGGGCTCCCAGCCATCATGCCGCGTTCGCGCCATTGCCAGAGGTGAAAGAGTCTGGCAGCATGTCCTGCTACAGGCGGTTGCGAGCTGAGCGCCCGTCATGGCTGCGGAAGGCGCAATGTGAATTCATGTTCCTTGGTGGTGCCAGGCACCTACCGGTAAAATAGGTACAAGCGACCCCCCGGCCCGGCGCTCGGCCCTTGTTTGGGACTACAACGCTTGGGAAGTTCACCCGGCTTGCACGGGAAATCGTCCCTATGAAAAAGGGCGGCTGCAAAAAGGCGGGAACTTTTTTAAACCTTTTTGTTAACCCTTTATGTTAATACACCAACGAGCCCACCAAGCCATCCACAAAAGATGTGCTGCTAAAGATACGAAAAATAAAATAAAAAGTTTATAAAAATGACATCACAGCCTTGGAAAATACACAGAAGTTCGGTATTATTCGCTAACATCAAAATCAAGGGTTAGGTGTGTTCACTGCGCCCTAAATTAAAAAATTACAAATGAACAAAACTAAATGCTACACTTTCATCACGTACCCATTGTTTTGGGAGGCTGCGTCGGTAGGCAGATTGCAATTGCAAGACAGAAGTGCCTGACGTAATACAGAAATCACCCGAAATTAGCCTACAATTTTCCAATGCTTCATTTGTGAGCTTTGATACGAGGAATATTTTTAGAAGTTCTGCGAAAAATATAATTATAAGTTATTTTACCAGGAAAAAAGTTGTTTTACTAAACAAAACATATTTTGTATTTATCTCCAATTTATTATTTGTTACCAGTCTATACAATGCCTGTTAAATTGTATTTTAGCACCGTTCCACTATCGCTTCTTGAATCGACGGCATCTGATCAGGCTTATCCGATTATTCTCATGGTATTTCAAATCCTTAAAGTCTTCTAGTCGAAAAAAGTCTGCTCTACAAACCTTCAAAAGCTATACGAAGCCGAATATAGCGGCGAATAACCACATAGAAGCGTACTTTGCTGCATTTGGAAATAACGATGTCTGCTCGTTAAAAGAACAGTTTAAAGCCAGCGATAAATTCATCCGAAATAAACGAAAGACGAATAATAAGCATATGCCTCGGATAACACGCGAAATATAACGCTTAAAAAAAACTCAAAGGCTAAGGAAGAATCATGCGTATTCTGGTGTTATGAGTGACGTCGAGGCTAGCCTAGCCCTCGCGGTTTGTAACTCGATATTTTAAAGTAGTTTCCTGAATTTATTATGACTGAACCAAAAAATTTTGAAATTTTGCGGCGAAAAAACAAAACCTTTCACAGAGATCAAAATTAACGGTCCAATTATTAGAGACCAGAAAATTATAGCCGACAATTTCAAGTTGTACTTTAAAGGCGTTTTTATTGTACCGGTTTTTTTTTGACCACGTTAACGAAGTTTTTGATTTACGTGACACCGTTTTTATAATCTATCCTTAAGTGTTGTCTATGCTGTTCAAACGGAAAGCCAAAACGGCTAATGGTCCCGATTAGTATACGTAACGTGTTTCTCCATCGAAACCCTGAACGTAAGGCAAACGTTCTTGTGGCCATTTTTCGCTCCTCTCTGTCCTCATCCAAACCACCACTGAACTCGAAGGCTCCTCGCTTCACTCTCGAATTTAAGAAATCTGATCGTTCGTCACCTCAAAATTATCGTCACGTTTTATAACTTCGTGCTGCAAGCCTACCAAAGCAAACTCTTCAATTCTTAGGTGAACACTCAATCCTATCTGATAAAGAAAACGGCTTTAAAATGGGATATTCCGCAGTTACCCAAGTAGTTACTGTCATTTACACTTTTGCCGTTAGCTTTGGTAGCAGTGTTGAAATTGACGCAAAATTTGTAGGTTCTAGTCAGGGTTTAAAAAGTGGCCCTTATGATGAGATATATAAAACTTCAACGCATTCGCCTTCCGGCGTTTTGGTAAATTTGATCGCGGATTACTTAAACAAAGAAAAGAAAAGTGTTCTCAGTCGGCAGCATTTGTATCATACCGTCCACAAACAAAAGATGTCTACATTATATGCAGATTTGTAAATTAAATGTTTATTGTGTGCGCAGTCTTTTACTTGCCGTAGTGTTCTCAAACAGAATAAAACTTCTTCGAATTCGAACAGCCACCGCTATTACTAGACACGAAAAGTTAAGGTATCTTAATCGCAATGCCGAACAGGTATTCTAGCTTCCAAACCTGCGCATTTACAATAGAGCCGTTCTAAGTGCGTAAAACGGTTTTCATCTTGGGTAGGAAAATTAAGCGGAGCGCGTTTATTGTATTTCAGATAATATGCATCTCTGATCGTAAAAAAGGGTAAAGTTGTGTCAACAACACGGAATAATTTTATTTCCTTGTTTTTAAACTGGAAGTACGATTGTGGCTGGTGCATCCAGTGACGGCTTCCAGAAGAACAGGCTGATGCCCTTATGACTTGTGCAAGACGACTCTCTCTAGCTGAAAAGTAATGCTGAAATAGTCCTCAACAAATACAAAGTGTCGCTGTCCCTCATGTTTACGGACGAGGTGATTCGTAGTTTCTGGTGCATGTGTTCGGTTTTAAAGAAAATTGTACAGCGTAACGACGTTATAACACAAGTGTGTAGGAAAGTGCCGGATAATTTTAAGCCTGCAGCTGTACCATAAGTATACAACAAGAAACTTTTAGTTGAATTTTGGCCGTGCTTGTTATATATACAACCTTTAAACTTCCACTATTTGTACTGTGGAACGATGTCCTACAAAATAAATGACAACACATGCGGCCACTGAAATTATTTTACTTTCTCAACGTTTCTTTTTTTGACGCTGTCCGTTTGTTTACGGATTTCAACAACTGCTTAGTTTTTTCACCTCTTCAGTAACCATTTATTTTATCTGTGCCGTTTCTTTAGAAAACGTATAGTGAACAGTTGTAGTTTAATCCGTGCCACGATTAAACTTGCTTTTCAAGTATTTTTTTTTCGCACATACTTCACGTGTTTCAATTTGTGCATGGTTTCTTTCATATTTTGCTCTATACTGCAATTTTCTTACCAATTATTATTACATTAATAATATAATTTTCTAAGTTGGGCTGCACATTTATTTGCAGTTTTGAAAATCAGATCCTTTCGTTTTAAACAGCAGCTTTCGTTGCCTCACTGATGCCACCATAGGCAAAAACGCACTGCAGGAAAGCCAACTTTGTTTGACAATGATGATTATAATCGTGGATGAAGTGAAAAGTGGCTAAACCGCAGCGATCAAAGTCCACGCCTTAAAAGGATTGCGTTAAAACCGTTTGTGTCTTTATGCGAATGACCATTTGAATTTTTCAAAGTCGAATTCTGTTTAGGCTGACGGTTGAGTCGGTGAACGTGCGCAGAAAAACATCGCCGAGCAATAATGTTATCGTTCCCGGCGACACCACTCGACCTTGGAGAACACTCTGTCTGCGCCTGCCAATCAATGAGAACTTTCAGTGGCAAGTTCGGAAATCTATATGAGGTTCAAAAAGCTTGGTCTCCAACGAAGGGAGAGATGGGGCGACAAAATAGGAGTGTCATTACCGAAGGAGAGGAAGCGCGGCGCGAAATACAGTTGCAACGCTACTTGAAAACTGAGGCTTCGACTTTGGTCCAATACTGAATACCGCCCCGGTTAATTGGCGCGAAACGGCAGCGAGTTGCACAAGTTCCGGGGTTACGAGCTCACGTGCACTGTAGGTACATTAATGACCGAAGGTTCATTGCTCTTGACCTTATCTCGAAGCATAACCACGCAAAAAACTTGGCTGAATCTTCATAACTAGGGATATACTTAGCAGAACCAGGAATAAGCTATATGGTGTTGCATGCTTGCCGGTTTTCCCAGTATTCGCGACATTAGAGAGAAGCTGTCCCACTTTTTTGTTATCATTTTGCATTAGGCCGTTAGGTAACTTGAGTGTTGTTTCGCATGTGAACCCATTATATAGAATACGCTTTCACGAAGGCATTTAGGGACACATTACATAAATAAATAAGTAAATAAACATTGTGAGTCTTGAAGACAATCAATAACTTTGGGTTCTGGATGACGTTTTGTGTGTATCTCTTTGTGCGCTCATGTTTTGTATACGTTTTTAACTCTTTTCTTTTAAATGTCATCCGTTCAATGAATATCTGTAGCCGTCAGAAATAAAGATATTAAACACATCCAACGAGTAACACTGCCTTCGTTTCTAGCCTGTTTAGCAGGTCATATGGGTTGTGTACATATTAGGTAAACAAAAGATCCGTCACTTCCTATCTCTCACGTCCTATCTCGCGTGGTCCTAAATAGGCCGTGATTTTATTCGCTTCCTCATTGAGACGAGTTGCCTTGCACCCGCCTCCCTGCACGTCCCCCTTTGCAAGCGGCGCCTGCCTGCCACAGAGCAAAACCGGAGCTTGATCCTAAAATACACCGTCTTGCTCCCTCACCAGCCCCCGAGACACGTTCACGTTGAAAGGTTATGCGAAATAACGGGAGAATAAGTCATCGGACACACACCCGCACATGTACGCACACGAACGCACGCACACAAGCACGAACAAGCGCACACACAAATGCACATGCGCGCACACACACATACACACACAAACACACGCGCACACACACACTAATGCACTTGAACATGCGCACGTGCGCACACACATACGAACTCGCTCGCACGTGCGCACGCACGCACGCAGACGAAATCACGTCAACAGGCACACGCGCGCACGCACTCCTTCACTCACTCACTCAAAAATTACGCTATCCGACTTCCGAGAACACGTACTATTGGTCCAACCCCACAGGTGTTACGGTACCCCTCCGCTAGTGTGCACGCCATCGGTACGCGGACGACGATCTACAAAGGGGGCACAAAATGTGAGGAACACTAGACTACACAGTCCTTTTCAGCGAATCAGCGCAGCAAGCATGACAGTGTTTGGGCTGACCACAACACTAAATACAAAAATGAAGCTGCACAAACAATTTCGCCTTCATAACTAGCTGCCTGGCGACCGTGAACGGAAAGAATCAAAAGAATCAAACTTGGGCAGGCAAATTCACAAGCGTAATGTCAAATGACGGTCGATGACAACAAAGCAGCGTGAACAACTATTATCTTACCTTTCGCATTCTGAAGCTATGGAATATATATTTCACAAAATGCACGCAGCAGTAACGATTCGAACTCTCGCGTTTTTGTAAGGCGGATGAGGAGTAAGACGTAAAGTACTAATATTGGGAATCTGCACGAAAGGATACACAAACTTCAGAGGGCTACCGGGAAATTAACGAAGGGGTGCAGTCGGCGAGAAATCATCATGACAGGTGATGCCAAGGCGAGCTTACTTCGTTTGCTTGCGAAAGGTACGCACATCGGCGTATATGAGTCATAGCAACATTTACGCAGCATGACGAAACGTAAACGTTTTGTTGAAGTTTGAAATAAAATAACAGCGGTGAAGTTTTCAGGTGTGTCAAACACCCGAACAGCAGCAAATGACATGCCTGAAGGCCCGCACTGTAACTGCTGTAGAAGGATCCATGACGCCAAGTCCGCGTGGAAGCGATCATCATAATAGAGCGCCGTCGTAACTAGTAATATCAAGCACTGATACGTTTAATACGCCAAGGCCTTGAAAATTACCTACTGCTTCCACAACTGCTTTCGCACTCGCGAGTGCTGAGCGGGGCTCGCCGCGAGTGGAACTCGCACTCACGAGTGGCGAGTGGGGCTCACCGCAATGGGCTTTCGCACTCAAGAGTGGCGAGTGCGGCTCACAGCAAGTGGCTTTCGCACTCGCAAGTGGTGAGTGGGGCTCGCACTTACGAGTAGTGAGTGTGGTTTACTGCGGATGGCGCTCGCACTCGCGAGTGCTGAGCGTGGCTCGCCGCGATTGGAACTTGGCACTCGCGAGTGGTGAACGGGTCTCACCGTGAGTGGCACTCGCCCTAAACCTCACTCGCACTCACCTGGCCAAAACGACGGTGTGGCTGACAAACCACTCACTCGTGAGTGGTGAGGGGGGTAGTGGGTGTACTCATTACTAATTTTGCCGCCCTATGTTTAGAGCACCTCCCATAGCGAAAGGTCTTTCATTTTCTTATTACTTTGCGTATTTTGCAAAGTAGAAGTCTCAAATTGTAGCGTGATTTGTAACAACTGCTGACATGACCGACAGTATCGTGTACAGCATCAGTGGTGCTTCTTACGCTATTTTAGCGAGGTGACTTTTTCGGGGGTTGATAAACACTGGGTAATACTCAGCTTTGTGCACTAGAAACTTGTATTCTTTGATACAAGTTAAGTTTTATGGTCGCTATTTTCTTAAATGCACGGATTTTCTGAGCAGTACTTTTTTTCCACTGAGAGATGCTCATTGGCGTAAATGCGTGTTTTCGGCAAACCCAAAGTGAAAGCCATGAGCCGTTACTTCCTGGTAGCTTCGAGCATCGTACTGCACGAGATGAACCAAAGAATAATATTCGGCCTCATTTGAGGACGCGCTGGGAACGAAATCAACCTGTAATTTGTCGAGCTCGGTGTTCAGCTTGGTGCCAAGCTTCTGAGTTGTGTCCTCCAATTTCTGTTTCGGATTAAATGGTATTCTTTACAATCCTATGGTATTTTTCTTCTATACTGCTTCAGCTAAACCATGTCTTGTTTTGCAGCCACCAGAGCTCTCCTGATGTCTTGGTTTCCCTTTTTCAGGGATTCATAGTTCTTCCGAAGACTATGCAAATAATTGGAGACTCTTTTCAAAGTTCTCGTGAATGCGGCGAATGTTTTAGGTAGAACCTCAATCGATGCCTTCACTTCCTGAACAGCGTTATCAGGGTTTACAAATTTGGCAGACGGATGTTGCAGCACTTTAGCAAGTTATTTTACTGCACAAACGGCTTTATCACCCAAAGCGACACCCTATAGCAGCGAGCGACTCAAAATATTATAACGAAAATGGTATAAATGCACCTGAAACATTCCCATCAGGCACTTATTGACTGGGTGTGTCCAAGCGTGCCTGAAGCGGTCGCTGCTATGACGAGCTATCCCCCTGGCTGTCCTTTCATATCCGGTTTGGTATACTGCACTAGCGGCAGGCTTCCACTCCATCCAGGGGAAGGGCTAGGCTGGCAGGTACTGCCAAAAGCTGCAAGCGACGAATACTTTTAATGGCGGATTCTTACTGTTGTCTGCAATTGGTGACAAAAGAACGCCTAGCTTTGGGTTCTGCTAAGCCACTTCAACAATTTCAGAAAAAAAGCAAGGTGTAGAGCTCCTGCTACCGAAGGAATTAGATATATTAGTCGATATTCAGGGAGAAATGTACGAGGTACTTCCAAGCACTAAGTAGGTTTGAAAATACTTGTGAATATTTCGCTAACTACAGGGACTGTCAGGCAATACACTTAAACAAAACTTACCAAAATGCCAAACTGCAAATGCATAGAAACATCAAAAGGAGCCAGCTTGACATTTCTCAATCGCAAGTTCCTAATCAACACGCTTGTTTCATCAGTGACTGTTGGCTTATCCGCAAATTTGATGATGCAGGAGTGATAAAGCAATGTTTCCGTACTTATTCACGTTTATTTCGCAAAAAAAGTTATAGCAACTTCCGACGAACGTTTTGTGTGTACTAACTGATAAAATGAAAGTGACCGTGCGTTTTTATTTATTTTTATTTCAATTACGCCCCTAGGCCTCAGGTAACGACGCTCTTGCAGAAACTGTATTGCTTTTGTCGAAAGCGCTAGTATATAAAACGAGAACAATGAAATTATATAAACAAAATGCCCCCGTATAGAAGAAACAAGTGTTGCGTTTAGGCAAAGGAAGCTAAATCATGGGCATACTGACAGTGCATTCTTTTTAGCAGTTACATTCACAAAACGTTTCGTTAATATAAAAAGAGTGTGCGGACACCGCCAGTGTACTGCACGTATTTATTTCTAAAAAAATGAATTTTGGTTACTTAGAGGAGTTTACTTGGGTAATGTTAGCTTTGTGTATAAAAAAAGTGACAAATTAGGCCGCAGGGTAGATGAAAATGTCGAGCTGTTTATTTTTTTACGAGGACGTGAGGTCGAATGTCTAACTTGCGGAGAGAAAAGTAGGCTTTCTAACGTCTGCACTCACATATTATATCGGTAAACAAACACTCTACAGATGGCATACAGGGTGTCCCAGCTATCATGCACCAAGATTTAAAAAAAGAGTAATGGCGTAACTCGAAGAAAACCTAGTGGATAATGTTTGCAGTACTGTGGAGAAGCGGGCAGTATTTTTTTCGTTAATGAGACCTAATTAATTAATTATAATTAATTATCCAATTTGAAAAGTACTGTCCTAATCATTAAAGTGTCAATGAGGCACTTGTGGGTACCCACGAGGGGCATCTATCTGCGGTATTTTCAGCGACGAACTAATTGCGTACACATTTATTCTGACTGATAAAGAAAACCCGCGAAATATGCAAAATACCAAGTGACGGCGCCTCCGCGCGCATCGTGAAGCAGTGCCCTCAAACAGGCTGCCTCTGAGTTACCCAGAATGAAATAAACAAAAGAAAGAAAGAAGAAATCGCGACCGAGTTTGCGCCTTATCTGCACACGCACCCCGCGAATCTTGCTGTCGCTGCTCCTTCCACGCATGCCATTATCAAGGTGATGCGCTGTCTCTTATGGCGGGTAACACGCGGAGCAGTTGCTTTCAATCAGCTAATTTGGGGACGCTGCTTTGCAATGCGCGCGGAAGCGCCTTCACGTGGTATTTTTCATATTTCGCGGGTTTTCTTTATCAGTGAGAATAAATGAGTACGCAATTAGTTCGTCGCTGAAAACACCGCACTTAGGTGCCCCTCGTGTGTACGTACAAGTGCCTCATTGACACTTCAGTGATTAGGGCAGTAATTCTCGAGTTAGATAATTAATTACAAATAATTAGTTGAGTCTTATTAACGAAAAAATTACTGTCCGCTTCTCCACAGCACTGCAAACATTATGCACTAGGTTTTCTTCGAGTCACGCCATTGGTCTTTTTTTAAATCTTGGTGCATGATAGCTGGGACACCCTGTATATGAACATATCAACTATTAAAATGTTGTAGTCCCAATAAAATTGATAACCACCAAAATTGGGGTGCTCTTGTGGTGGTGAAGAAGTTGAAACATTTGAGGACGTCCATGAGATTGCTGATAACGCCGTCAAAGAACCACAGACGTGGTGACATTCCGGAACCTACAACTGCTTGTATGATGCCGGCCGAGCGGGTACCATCGCCGCGGGTACCAACAGTCCAGGACACGAATAGAGATGTGGTTCGGCTTTAACGTCTTCCAAGCGTTCTAGTCAAGCCTAAAGATCGCCGAACGCTTTTCTTGCTGCCTCCTACTTGCCCCGGTGTCCCGCTGCCTCTCCTCTTGCGTTTTATTGTCCAGCTTTCGTCACCATATGCTTCTGCTTTGATATCGGCATTCATTATTGTTCTTCCCAACTTACACCTGCTTTGCATTCTGAAAGGGTCCTCACACGCGTACATTCATGGTATTTATGAGAAAACGTTCCGCAGAAGATTTTTTGTTCACAGTACCCTGCAGCGCCAAGGCATTATAGCAGTGGAGTAGGTTACAATGTACAACTGGCAATAAAGTCACAAGCACAAGAACTTCATTAAAACGGGCTCAAGAACTCAAACCCTTCCCGTTCCACCGAGGTATAACGGGTAAATTAAAATAAAAATGGATGTATAGATTTAAAATAAAAAACGTAAAAAGGTAATTATACAAGATAATTACACAGAAAATGACTTACTGAAGAACAATGGTAAATACAAACGATTTAAAGGCAATTATCGCGTTATTTGCCGCTGACTTTGTTTCTGCGTGCGAGTGAAATTGTGACAAAATATTTGAGGGGTTAGTATTGTTGAATATTAGCGTTAACTAGTATTGTCATTTCTTCTAAAATTTTTAATGTTTTTGTATGTTTTATTAGCTCCGGTTTCCTTCTTACGAGATAATTTCTATGAATATTAAGAAGTTGTTCTCAGTGTTTGTTTGTTATTGGGCAGTCCTGTAAATAGTGATCAAAACTGTCTGCTGATAGGTTACATTTACATAAGTTATTATTTGCGATGGCGAACCTATGAAAATAAAACGGAAATCTACCGTGTCCAGTGACAAACTGTGACGTGTAATAACTGGTGGGAAAGTGGTCCGGAATTTTGTAAATATTCTTTATCCATTGGAATGTGTAGCTTTCATTTCCTTCTTGTTTCCACTCAATATTCCAATGTTTTCTTTGGTTAATATTGCGCTGTTGTTGATGAATTGTTGTGAAATAGGCCAGTCAATTTTTTTGCCATATTTTGCGGCTTTTTTAGCCATTTTGTCCGCTATTTCGTTACCGACATTGCCACTGTGACGTTTAATGTAAGTTAACGTTATTTTGACCTGTTTTGCCATTTTGCTTAGCATTTCTTTATTTTAAATATATTTGAGTTCCGAATATTTGGATTGCTAATTGCTTTTAGGGTAGATAGGCTATCGGTATACAACTGTACGTTACCTTTGAAGCTAGTTTGGAGGTATTCAAGGGCCTTTAAAATTGCGATTCCTTCTGCCTCAAGGTATTGCTGTACTCCGGAAGTTTTTATTGTTTGGTTTCTACTATTTTGCCGGATTTGTCTAGAATTATAAAAGCTGCTCCTATGTCGGTTCTATCTTGCGAGCCGTCTGTAACTACTACAAAATCTGTCTGAAAAATAGGTTGAGTAAGATAAATAAAAGATATCTTATCTGCTGGATGCAGCTGCCATGTATCTACTTTGTTACTTCTTTGGTCTCCCGTAAAAGCGGGGTTATTCCAGATGAACATTTTTCCGGCGAAAAGTATGTTAAATGTTTCGATTTCTTTTTCGATCGTCAGAGGAACTGGTGGGACATTAGCTATGATGTTTAAGGCCGGATTGGATACTGTTTTAAATGCTTTGGTAACTTTAAGGAGGGTTATTCTTTGAATACTTCTTAGTTTTTTTCTTAGAACGTGTTTTTTATACCAAAATGGGGCGGCATAAACTGTGATTATTTCTGTAGCTCTGATATAAATTTTTTGTAGTTGTTTGCTGGAAAGCCCCCAGTTGCATACTGTAAATTTTCCTAGGCTGTTTTTATTTGGTTTACTGTTTCCTTTACATAGTTAATATGAGGAGTAAAACTGAGCTTGTTGTCTATATAGACGCCTAATGTTTTAATTTCTTTACAGAATTTAAGATTTTTGTTTCCTAGTATAATAATGGGAGGCCTTTTAATGTACTTGTCCCCAATTACAGTGAAGTTTGATTTTGTTGTGTTAAATGTAAGTTGTTTGTCTATTCCCCAGTTTTCTACTATTTTGAGAGCTTCGGTTGCCTTTTGTTTGATATAATTTCTTGAATTGCCTCTTATTACTAAGGTTATGTCGTCGCTAGGAAATTTGCTGTTTAGGAGATCTAAAATTGCTATGTTCCAGAATAGTGGACTTAAAGGTGACCCCTGGGGAGAGCCTGACCTAAGATAGAGTTGAATTCTTGATTTCTCCACGTTACAGATAATTTTTCTATTTTAAAAAAAATGATGAGTCGAAATGATCACATTTTTCGGCCACCCTGACTTTTTTTAGAAAGTTTACAATGACAGATGATCTGATACAGCTAAATGCGTTCTTTATGTCTAAAGAAATGACAACACATACCGCTTTATCTATTCTTGCTAGATCAATTTTCTTTTTTAACTCGTTTAGGCGATAGTTGCAGACGTGTTATGGGTAAATCAGAACTGTTTTGTACTGTGGAGTTTTTTCTTGGTTAAGAAGTAATATATTCTGTCTTTAAATATGTTTTCAAGTATTTTTTCTGGTATAGAGTTGACCGCTATGGGTCTATATTTGTTGGCTCCTTGGTTATCTTCTGATTTTGGTATTAGGACTACATTTGATTCCTTCAACCGTGGTGGAATCTATCCTGTTTTGATACATGGATTGTAAAGTTCAATAAAGACTAATTTTTGGTAATTATATAAACATTGTACAAACGTGGCTCGTAGGCCATCTGGTCCAGGAGCTAAATTTCTGCGTAATTCATAAATGACAGTGTTAATTTTATTTTCAGAATTAACAGCTTCATCGCTATCGCTTTCAAGAAGAATTTCTTCTTCGTCACAAACCTTGTCGACATCGTATAACTCTCTTAATATATGCTCAACTGTTTCTTCGGTCAATTTTGTTTTTCCTCAACTTTCGTTTTCTAAACATGAAATGATGATTGGTTTGTTTACTGTTCCTCCGTCTAATATATACGGTAATGTGAATAAATTTTTATGAACATGTGAACAAAGCTGTTCCCAAATTTTTCTTCTTGCTGTGGCTAATTTATCATTGTAAGCTTTCTGTTAATTACAGTACTCGCGCTTAAATTGTTCCCTGATTTCTCCACGCGATTTTTGATACCTCCTTCTTAGTGCTCTTACTCGCTTTATCTCGATCTCAAGTTCAACTGTCAACCACGGTTTTGGTTGTGTGTGGGATGGTTTAACTTTTTTGCTATGTTTACTTACTAATGTTTTTATTTTATCATACAATGTGTTCACAGCATTTTTGATTTCTTCTGTTGTTTTATCCCGTTTCTAGCGGTTTCGAACCAAGTGTCATTTTTAAAATCTTCTAGGACATGTTTCTCACCTTTCAGGGTGAGACGATACTTGGGTTTGTTAAAGATATCGTGTAAAAGTAAACTAATAAATTTATGCTCGCTGCTGTTGTATTATTCGAGCACTTCCCAGTGAATAATCTCTGGTAATAACGCTTGCCCTAAAATGGTTACGTCAATTCAACTCCTACCTATACTGTTTTCTAATGTCGGAGGTGAGTTAGAGCTATTTATAACTTAAAGGTCGTGCCTAAGGGAAAGTTCAAATAAATCGTAACCCCTTCTATCGGTTATATCTCCTGCCTATACTCTGTGTTTAGCATAGAAGTCACACCTTAGTACTACATTGTCTGTAGAAAAATCTTGAAAGAAGAGTTCTAATCGGTTATGTGTTTTCGAAATCGTATCTGGGAGGGGCGTAGCAATTAATTATAATGAATTCCTTTTCGTCTCAGTTTACCTTCGGCGCAATTATTTTTTGGTCGATTATGAGGGGGAATATTTTTACATCTGGAGAAGGATTTACTAGAGCGACTTTCGGGTTATTTTTGTGTGCTATGACTTGATGTCGGATGGGAAAACCTATAACCTTTCCTTTAACATGATGAGGTTCCTGTATTGCTGAGATGTGATTATGATTTTCGTTATGGTAGCAACTTAACGCCTCGTTCCCTTTGGCACACTTTGCCAAATTAACTTGGATGATGTGTAGTGATGATCGTGGCTGCGAGATTTTTCGCTGGTTCGAGCACTTCTTCGCCATAGTGTTATGTATGTGTGTGTTGTGAGTGTTGTAGTGATGAGAGTGTGTGCGTTGAGCTATCCGAAGCAACTCACAATTTTAAAGCGTCTAACTCAGTCCACTTCACGCAACACTGAACTTAGCTAAATGTTCAATTACTTGCCGCTTGCGTTGTCGAAGCAGAGCTACACAGACGAGTCACAGTCACAAGAAAATCGCCTCTTGTTCTTGTCGCTGCCTCTGAATGTACGTCGGGCATGTGTTCTCTATCATTGAGTGCCTTATGTCGACCTTCTCAACCATTCCTTGGCTCTCTTCCGCACAGATGCAACAATAAGGTTCTACACTAGCGCAGTTCTGGTAGTAGTAGTTTCCCCCACATTTGGCGCATCGTAATCTCCCGTTGATGTCACAGTGTTTTTCGAAGTGGCCGTTGCTCGCACAAAGCTTGCATCTAGGGAGGAAAGCGTTCTTGAAGTACCTGCAGCTTGTCCATCCTATGTAGAGTCTCTCTTTCAAAACGATGCTCTGATAAGCTGGAAGTTTTGTTGACAGAACGGCTGTTGTGCCATTCTTTCCCTATCAATGGTTGAGAATTTGGATGTCGTCGGGGTCGCAGGATAGTCGATTCTGGTTTACTAAGACTGTCGGAATGTCTTCGACTGAAACGTCGTCTTGGATACCTATTACCTTCAACTGGGGAAGTTTTGTCTTGGGTTCCCTTGTTTGTATTTGGTGGGTTGCTGGATTTTTCGCGATTTCTTCAGACAGTTTCTTCAGTCCTTCCTTTGACGTCGAGGTCACTACGATGCCTTCTCTTCCTTGTCGAAGGGAGACTTCTGTTAGGCCGATTTTTCCTGGGTCAATGTGCTTTTGGAGTATTTCAACTATCTTTGCTCCTTTTAGTGTGGGTGACGTCACCACTAGCGCGGCGCGAGGAGGCGGCTGGTTGGTTCTTGTTTGTACTGGGTCTTTTTCGTTGGTTTGTTCTTCCACATCCCTTCCTTTAACAGTTTATGCACAACTAAGACCTCCTCGGTTGTGTTTGCTGATAGTCTTTTCCATGCCGGAGATCTCATCCCAAAATCGCTGCACGTCGCGATATGCTTTTAATGTGAGCTCCTTCATTTGGATGAACTCTTTGAGCGGTGTGTTGACTCCTTGCTTCAGATCTTTCACATTTATAGTAAACGTCGCGATTTCCATGAGTGCGCTCATGAAACGCTCATCACAGCTGGTTATTTTTGTTAGCAGGCCACTGCTGTCATCACAGATGGGAATGTCCGGGGTAGTGTGTTCTCTGGAAGGTAGAGCAGGGAAATCTTCAGCTATATCAGTTCCATCCGCTGATTTTGGTTCGTGGAGTCTTCGTTGGTGGTCTTCACCGCTTTCTTGAGTCTCAACTCTTTTGCGTGAATTACTCATGTTCGAAAGTTCAGGAGGAGCGTTTGAGCCCGTGTCGCTTAGCTGTGAGCCATCATTTTGCCACCTGTCGCATTCGGATGAGACTCTTTCATTTTGCTGGTGTAAGTTGGCCTAGTTTCACTGGTTTTGTTGGGTCGGCAGATTGTTTCTTTTTGCGTTGTTTTTTCATCCTTTCACAACCAGGGATCTCCCACTTGCTTTCGCATGTTTCTTCCTTTTCCGTATCCACGAGTCTCCTTCGCGAGCGCTTCATTTCCGTATTGGGCCTCACAAGGCGAAACCGACTTTGCAGAGTGGGAGTCAGCTTTTATTACTTTTTTTGTTCAGATAGCTGTCAGAAATTTCCGCTCGGTTTCGTTTTCCCCTTCTGGAGACTTTCGTCTAAATTCGGAGCCGACCCGGCTCTCCTCCGGCAACTATGTGTTTGTTTATATTGTCCGTAATGGCTGCGCCCAGGGCCTAGTCGGCCGAGAAAGTAAGACGGCTTTAATTTCCTCTTTCCGCTTATTTTGGCGGATATTCATTCGTCGATGTCACCGAAAATGTTCGCGAGTCGATTAGGACCTAACACACCATACTCCCGGCAGTTGTTGTCTCGTTTGGAGGTCTTGAAAATTTGAAGCGGTGGGTTAGGCTACCCAATTGCTCTTGCTTCGGAAGCTTTTTCCGGAGCCTTGATTGGTTTCCAGGTAATGTCTTGGTGTGAAGGTGTTCTCCGGATGTTCCGCTGGCCTTGGATGCAGGAGGGAGAAGCGTGCGGACGGTATGTTCGAAATGAAATACGTTGAATGCAGGAGCTGGCGAGCACCGCTGCTTGCGAGTTGGCTGTGACGTCACCTCCCAAGCACAATAACTGTGTTGTCTATAAATAAATACTAAGGGGGGGGGGGGCAAATAAATAAATAACACTTCCATGATCTCAGAATCACAAATCAATGAGCGCGCGAGTGGACGTCACAACATCGGTAGAAAACATCATCATCACCATCACCAGCCAGTCTAAGCCCACTGAAAGGCACCTCCGATTATTCCCAAATTATACACGTCAAGCGCTAACTGCGACCAATATATCCCGGCAAACTTCTTAATCGTATCTGACGTTTTAATTTTCTGCCGCCCCCTGCCACGCTTGCCTTGTCTTGTTTGCCTTGCCTTGTCTTGCCTTGTCTTGTTACCTTTAACGATAAACGGTTATCTTGCCTTCCCATTACATGCCCTGCCCAAGTCTATTTCCTTTATTTTTTGATGATGTATCCATAGCGCGAGTTTGTTCCCTGACCCACTCCCCTCTCTACTTGTTCTGTAATGTTACACCTAATATTTCCGTTCCATTGCTCGCTGAGTCTTCTTGAATTTAAGTTGAACCCTTCTGTAGCTGTCATACAATTTCTCCCTTCAGGGATTATAATATGCTGCCATTCATTATATGAGCATGCCTGTCATTCTTTTGAATTCATGCATGTTCATTCATTATCTGAGTAGAAAATATGCGGGCTGCCACTTTATTCCAAATCGTAATAGTTAATGGAAAAAAGTGAACTTTTCGGAATTGCCCGTACGCTTTACCTCTCGTGTCTGCGATCCCGTACTTGGGATACATAATGGGGTAAATGTTTCAAATGTATGAACTCGTAAATATTTCTCTTTCATTATTCCCTGAGCGCACACGTCCCGCAGAAGTTCTACGAGTATTGGTGCTTTTATTTGTGTGATGGTTACCCCTAAAACCGTTGAAACCTTTGAAGTGTAATTATTGATGCTAAACCTGTCTCAGCGAGTATGTATTGCTTGAGGTTATTATAATAAATTATCGTGTTTAAGTTCCCATTCGACGACGCATATTCTTCGATATAGACGATATTTTTGACAAATGAAGGACCATTGTGTAGGTTCTAATGGATCATGTAAAGTACTCTCACTGCTTGTTTAGACTGTTATCAATGTGATGGGTGAACGTCAGCTCCACACTGTCTGTGGCGCCAAGATATTAACCTTAAGATACTTTTTTCGTTTGTTTGTTGGGAAGTGTTCGTTACTTAGTAAGGTCGGTTAGTTGAAACAGTAACTTCGTGTACACGAAATGCACTTATTACTAATATAATATAAACACTCCATAAAACAAGAAAATGTTTACAAAATTAACTCTAAAATGGCGCTCCCAAACTATAGGTCTTTATGCGTATGCGTTTATTCCCAAGAACTTTGCTCTTATAACCGAAGAACTCGATTACAACAATGCGACACAATCAATGCAAACACCACTTTGCTTTGGAGTAGCAAGGACGCTACAACGAAAAACCAAACTTCTTTTGTACCATAACCTGTACAAGTAGCGGGACAGTGATTAGCAACATGACTCCAAACGTTGCGGCTGCGTAAGAGGTTCGGTCCCACATAAAAGCGTGGGTACAAGCGTTTCCACCATAGACGTCGCGTTCCCATTGCGAATCTGGCTGGTCCACACAATCGCCGCCTTTCTTGCTTCGAAGAAGGCAATCTTCGCGGGCCAAAACTCCACCGATTGAGATGATGCGTTCAACACGCAACGGCGGTTGTCTGCGGTGCAGAGGGCCACATGTACCGAGCCTTCACAAGTAGCGTGACAGCGATTAGTAACGTGGCTCCAAGCATCGCTAGTACTGCACATTAGTACTATTTATTTTACATAACTCTAGATGTTATTATATATTCAATATATTAAACATCTATATTCTGCATTCTGGTTTATGTGCCAGATCCATGGGATAAGTTTTATTTAACCAAAAAAGAACCTAAAGCCATCATCCGCAAATTTGAAGAAGAAGAAAAATTTAAGTTTACATAACTTGGCCAGCACTGTCCCGGCGCCTTTCGTTACCTCTACAACATTATGCTCAAAGAATATTTGCTTGTCAAATACATCATCATCAAACTGTATGGGCACGCAAGAATGCCTTTATAATGATCACAAAGCCGCACAATAAATAGCTTATGTCTTATTATTTTACAAGGGCTTTGAATACATTATAGTGTGGTTTTGTATTGTATAAAAAAGTTGATTTTGATGACATAAATATTCCTTTTATAACACCTACTTTGAATACAAATTTTAGACATACATGCTCAAAGAGGAAGTCCGAGAAGGGATCCTTGTGGTACGCTATATTAAACATGCATAAACGCTGTGTGGATATTTAAATACACTATATTAGAAGGCCCACAGAGAAATAACTGAAAAAAATATTTCGGTAAGTATTATTGAACCCACTGTTCTCTAGTTTGTTTATCATTATGTATAAGGTGATGATTCAAATATCTTAACAAAGTCGAAAAAGGCCAAGTACTCGTTTTTATGGCTTGTAAACTTGTTTGTGTAGAAACTGCATCCTTTTAGCATATCAATAGTACCAAGTCTGCTTCTAAGCTGTATTACGTTCGACTTGATAGAGAATCCATCATCGAAAGATAAAAAAATGTTATGTCTGAGGGTCTTTATTATACGCGCTAAAGTAGGTAATATAAATACGCTTCTAAAACCGTGGCCTTCATCGCAGCCAACTTTGAGCATGGACCTAATCGCCTATATTTCCATGCCTTGAGGAATTACACTAGTTTGGATAAATCAGTTTTAAATTACACAAATGGGTTCTTAAATTTAGACGAAGTATATTGTCTGTATCCTTCTCTCGTCTCTCAATCGGTCGGAAACTGGCACTTTATTGAGGGAACGTGCATGAATAACCTGCCATAGCTCAATCGCATTGACCTACGGCCGATGGGCCGAAAGGTTGACGTAATACATGAGAATTCCGACACCTTAATTAAGATACTTTTATTTCACCTTCTAAAACAATGTTTCAATAGTTCTTGAAATGAATTAGAGATAAATGAGCAAACGTATTTATTTCATTTAAAGCTTTAAAGACCACACGTTTAAAGGCAAACGTTTAAAGACAAACATTTAAAGATTTAAAGACAAACAATTAAACACCACACATTTTGCTGTTATTGTTTATACACCTATTGAACACTACAGCAAACATTTGCTTTTTACGTATTTGTAGTGGCGCGATCTTAGGAGTAAGAAATATCCTTGTTTCAACAGCAAATGTTTTCCGCTCAACAATTCCAGTATAAGCATTGTAACCCATTTCGTTTTGCGGGCTATTACTTCTACGTTTGCCACCTTTCGTTCCCAGTGAAAGAAGTATGTCATACTGACTTACAAGATCTCCATATGCCGCCACATTGTATGGTACTCATAGAAATGTCCGGTCATATTTTTGCAATATACAGTCCAGAATTTTGTTATGAATAATATCAATAACGAGGGCCTACTCAGTAGAGACAGTTGATAAGCACCACAAAGCCGGAAAATAACGATGAGGCACAGTTATGCAGTGCAGTGGCCTAAATTTCCACCTTAAACACCTGGAATCTTCGTCGTCAGTACATGAGGAGTTAGTAGTGAACCTGATATTTCTTCTCTAGTGCCTTGTATATTGCTGCAAAGTAGGCATTGGTTTGCCTGTTTATGTTTTGTTTTTACTTGCCGGTCACGCCCGGCTTTATATTTGTGTCCAAAGCAACGCGCATGTTTCATCATTTGTTTTTATGCCGCACAGGTTATCTCATTCTGATAGGGAGAGCGTCTCGCCTTAACGTCAGTACCCTCGAATATTCTTCTTTAATCTACAAAGTTCTAGATGAAAATCGACTGTTCAAGGAACACTCGCACCGAAAGATAAAAGCCTGCAGAGCAGAAGCCGCGGGTTTTCGATCACTGACACTTGCTTGCGTACGTCACGTTGCTGACTGGTGCTTCACGCCGGTGTATTCTTTGAGTTGTTAGGGGAGCACAAGTTCGCTCAAACAAAGGTGTCTTCCTTGAAGACAACTGAGTCGTATTTGGCTTCGTGATATCTGGTAGAGGTGCGGGATACTTACCCTTATGATCCCTACGCCCCCTGGAAGCCGACAAACCAGCCGAAGACGAGCAAGAAGGCGACTTCAAGGTTTACCGGCGAAGTTTTGTCTCCTGCCAGAAAGAACGAGCAGTAAGACCACCGCAACCAACAACATGGTGCAGGACGCCACTCCCCCCATCGTCCTGCAACCGTCCCGGGAAGCACAATCATTCCGCGGATCTCCTGAGGAACACCCTGAGCACTGGGGGGAGAAAGTGAAGCATGTCCGGGTCTTTAACAAGTTAGATGAAAAAAAAAATTTTCGGCATGTGCTCTTCTTTTGGGGGATGCCGAACTTCGTTCAAGAAGCACGAAAGCTCCTTGACTGATTACACGCTCTTTAAAAGCGAGTTCCTGAAAACGTTCGCCCCTGTCGTGCGTAAGAAACAAGCAGCACTTTTGCTAGAAACGCACACGCAACACTGCAACAAAAAGGATAGGGATCTTTGTTGAGGAGATAAAGAGATTGTTTCGCTGTGCGGACCCGGAAATGACAAAAGAAAAGAAATTAAGGTTCCTGGTGCGAGGGGCAAGCCAGAGCTTCTTGCTCGCCTTGTCCGTAACACTACTAAGACGGTGGTCCAATTGTGCCAAAGGTGGTGGCGATGGAAAAGACTCTGGAAGTTTGAACGAGGCAGTACGACCACCGAGTCAATGCGCTTGTTTCGGAGACGGTCGGTGCCGGGGAGTTTAGCTCCTATTCACTACGCGAGACCATCCATGCAGTGGTGAGAGAGGACATACGGAAACGTTTCCCTACGACGCCACAACCGCAAGTCGCTTCTTTGAGAGATGCTATCTAGAAAGAATTTCAACACGCTTTGGGGACTTCTGCGCCAACCGCAGCACCCCGCGAGCCAGAAGCTATGACCTACTCTGCAGTTCGTCAAAAACGCCCTGCTCCAACACGTCGTCAAGAGGCACCGCCGTACTGCCATCCGCTGGCGCCTGCCTGACCCCCTCTAGTCCAAAACCAGACGCCGAGGAAGGCGTACCTATCGCGAACCCGCGGTAATCGTCCTCTGTGCTACCACTACAAGTGGACCAACCACATCTACCTTCGCTGCCCCTACAAAAGGCTGGGTTTGCGAGGGCTGTCCGTCGACGCCCCACTCCCCCGATCCAGCCAGCGTCCTTCTGGTATCGAAGAATACCTCTCCAACACAAAACGAGGACAATCCTGCCTCAACTGTTCACCGTCGCCCTACCCGTACCAGTCGCCGAAAAACCGTAGCACTTCTGACTTTTCAGGTGAAAGGTCCCCGAGACCATGCGGGGGAAACTAAAAGCAGCAACTTCTGGAGGTAAACTTGCAAAACCGCGGAAAACAAAAACCCTCCAACGAGACAGCGACTCATTAAAGACCATGATTCAGTACATGCCCTAAGCGCGACAACTGGAGCTAACCCTGACGTGACACCCGAACACGACGACAGCAAAACGGCGCGACGCGTGCCCGACATCACGGAACCTGCTGCTGAGAATACTGCGAAGACAAAGAGGCATAGTGCCCGACCGTCAATAGGTACAAGCCGAGATACGATGTCCCGACGCACATGAAACTCGAGGAAAGCGGCGTCCGACGTTCCCCTGTCTATCGAGGGCTTTCAGATTATTCACCCTCATAGACACGGGAGCCAACTACTCAGTATTGAGCGGACCATGTCGGTCTAAGCAGAAGAAAGTTATGACCAGATGGGATGGTCCGCACACACGCACAGCGGGAGGCCACCTTGTCACGCCAAGTGGAACGTGAACATCGGGCGTCACCATAGACGGCACAACGTACCTTGCGGCGTTCATCATTTTGACTAACTGCTCCCGCGAAGATATTTTTGGAATGTACTTTGTGACGGACAGCAGGGGCAATAATTGATCTACAGGCCCAGTCCATACCCTTTTCCTCCGATCACTCAATGACGACGCAACCGAACCCAAAACATCGTGCGGCTGTGCATTGCCAATGATCATGTCACCCTGCCACCCCACGCAAGCCTGGCGATCAACGTCTACTGTAAAGATACTGTAGCGATGGTTACGAATGAGGACTGAATATCCAGATTTCAGGTCCAAGGAAGAGAAAAATTTGGCGTCGCGCAGGCATTATAATGTGTCATCAATTCTTGGGAGTTTATGCACGTCGCGTTTTGTTGCGCTGTTCGATCTCCGGTAATCGACACAGAAATGGAGCGTGTTGTCCGTTTTCCGGACGAGCATGACGGGTGAGGCCCATGCACTATTAGACAGCTGAATTACGTCATCATTTATCAACCTCTTCACTTGTTTTTGAATTGCTTCACGCTCTGTTGGGGACATCCTGTATGGATGCTGATGAACAGGCCGGGCGAATTTGTCCGTTATCAGGCGGTGTTTCGCCACGCGAGTCGGCCGAACCTTAGACGTCGTTGCGAAGCAATCAGAAAAATCGCGCACTACACTTATCAAAGCATGCTTTTGAGTGACTGAGAGGTTTGGGTTAATTTGTACCGTTAGCATGACGTCAGCTGTCATTGAATCCGGTGGCGCCATTCCCAGTGTAGCTAGATGCGTGACGCCGGCGGCCTGTTCCATGAACGCGATAGTGGTGTTCTTCGCGAGATGTCGACGCTCATTACAGAAACTAGTGAGCAAAATCGACGTGCACCTATTTTTCATTTCGACAGGTCCCCTCGCTATGCAGATACCCTTATCCAGGAGTAATCTATTCCTTCATAGTCATGGATTGCGTCATTCTTTACCTTGACGAGCACGCTGGTGCGAGCGGGAAGCGTGACACTGTCGTCGGCGATGCGTAAAGCCGGGTCGCCTCAGTCTTCGATGCCACCTCTGATGGCTTGTTTTGTGGAGAAGCTGATCGTGAATTTCTCCGAGTCAATAACTGCGCCGTTTCCTTGTAAGAAGTTCATACCAAGAAGTAAACTTTTTGAGCAATCGGGGAGCACGATGAAGGTGCCGATGTGTGTGAATCCATGGATCGTCATTCGCGCCGTGCACACACCCACAGGGGTGATCAAATGGCATCCGGCAGTACGAGATCTGCAAGCCAGCCCAGGGAGTGAGCACCTTCTTCAGATCTATGGCCAACGTCTGGCTCATAACGGAATGGTCTGCACAAGTGTCTGCCAACGCAGTAATCTCGCACCCGTCGATTTCTACAAATACGTCGCATGTCACATGTTCAGTGGCGCAGCTCCCGGTATGCGTTTGGCCA
Organism: Haemaphysalis longicornis; assembly: GCF_048455015.1. Classification (NCBI taxonomy): domain Eukaryota; kingdom Metazoa; phylum Arthropoda; class Arachnida; order Ixodida; family Ixodidae; genus Haemaphysalis; species Haemaphysalis longicornis. The sequence continues at coordinate 92,137,076 of NW_027526214.1, forward strand.
GCCGAATCCCGCAGTTATCGTCGTCGTCGTCGCAATGGAGGATCTTGATTCATGTCGACGCCAGCGGCCTCACCTCCCAGGGTGACTGACCTAAGTTTCCCCGCGTTACAGGGCTGCGCGATAACGGTCGGTGGAATTCGGGGCAAAGCGTGGGCTCAGGGATCCGCGTTGCATAGGGGATGTCGAACGGGACTCAGAACGTCGTGGCGTGAAGGCTTCATGGTGTTCGGCGAGGTAGTTTTCTATCTCCGGCGGGCGCTCACCATTTCTCGGATGCGGCGCATTCGGTATGAATCCTCGCAGCCCGGCACGACAGTAGGGGCATGCGCGGAAGACATCTTCTCCGCAGTGGAAACAAAGTGGCCTGTAGTCGGGAGGGCGCCAGAGGTCACTTTTGCGTGGGGGCATGTCCCGGGGGTATGGCAGGTTGGTACGAGTCCTGGGGTTGAATTGCGGCTTGGGCGCAATGCTGGTGACGGTCGGGGTGCGCCGTAATAGGGTCGCTGTACGGCGCCTCCGTACGAACACCGCGGTTCTTCAGGCAGCGGTTCCTCCGTTAGCTCAGGAATCCGCCCCGCTTGCTTAACTTCTTCCCTTATGATCTCGGCGATAGACACTTTTGGAGGTGAAGCTTGACTTGCACGGAGCGCTTGGAGCTCTTCTCGCATGATTTTTCTCATCAGTTCGCGAAGGTCGTCGAAGCTCTTCCCCAGCCCTGTCATGCAGTTTACGCTGGAGATTGAGTCATCAGCTCGGTAGTACTACCGCGACCTTAGCTGATGTGCCCGTTCTATTTCGGTGGCATCCGCAATAAACTCGAAGGTCGTGCCCGGAGGGTTCCTCACGAGTCCGTCGAAAGTCTCCTGCTTCACACAACGCATTAGGTGCCACACCTTCTTGTCGTCGGCCATGGATGAGTCTGCGTGTGGAAACTAGCGCGCCATGGCTTCTGCGTACAAGGCGACGGACTCGTTTTGATGTTGGATCCTCGCGTGTAGTGCAGCCTCAGCTTTCTCCTTGCGGTCTACGCTAACATAGGTCTTAAGTAGCCGCTTACTGAACTTTTGCCATGTACACATGTCGGCTTCGTTGTTCTCGAACCATGTTTGGACAGCTTCATCCAGGGAGCAATAAACGTTGTGCAGCTTGCGCTGTTCATTCCAGCCGTTGAAGTTGGTGGTACGCTCAAATTGTTCCAGCCACTCCTCCGCAACTTCAGAGGCTTCCCCGCAGAAAGGCTTAGGTGTGCGAAGTTGCTGGAAGACGTACTAAAGAATCGCCTCATTTGGAGGTGTGAGTGTTGCGCTGGCATCCCATCCAGTCATCTTGGGTGTCCGACCGAGGAACGGCTCGCAATTCGCAGGTAGTCCTTGCAGGTGGCGACTGGCGCGATTGTGCACAGGAGTGATCGGAATTTCTTCACGGGTGCTAGGCGCGTCCGTAAGACCAGGTATCATTTACCCGGCCCCTCTACCACTTCTGTAATGATGGTTACGAATGAGTACTGGAAAAGGTTTTTTACAAGGCGAACCTGTGCCCAGAAATGATGCGCTGCTCGTAGACTCAGAGCTGGAACGTCGTCTACCTCCTCTTCTTTCCCTCTAGTGCGACTCGTCTTCTTCCTTGCCTTTTACTTGTTCGCTGATGCGTGACGTCAGTGTCCAGTCAACGCGTAATATTCAAATATTTTTCAATACTCTTCCTGACGTCGACACTATCGTATAGTGATCCAAGGTTGCTTCTCGACCGTGGTGTCTCCGTCGTGAGAGGAATTGCGCTTTAGGCAACGCCAATCCAAAATTTTTGTAACTAATTTAAGCGAGAAATACAAGCATTTACACAGGGGGCGGCAATTGCGTTCACCGAAGGATCGCAACAAGCAAGTGACGTGATCGCAGTACCAATTTTGAACACACACCCGAAGAAACCTTCAAGCTTCCACATCCTTTCGACATGAATCGGGCGCTACCGCAAGAACGAAATAAATTATGGGATTGTAGTTTTGGTCGAACTCAAAACTACGTCAGACACCTCTAGCGAAGCACAGGATGTAATCCGAAGATGGAGCCCGACCCATCCGACAGTCACCGTACCGCATTTCTTCACACGAGCGGGAAGCCGTTCCGACTCAAGGCAACGAAATGCTCAGCGACGACATTATACATCAATCGAAAAGCAAATGCTGCTGCGTGAGTCGTACCCTTGAATAAAAAAGACCGCACATTAGGGCTCTGCGTTTACTACCGGCGACTGAACAAAATCACCAAAAAGGATGTGTACCCCCGGCCCCGAATCGACAAAGCCCTCGACAACCTCTGCCATGCGAAGCACTTCTCATTTATGGATGTGAAGACCGGCTACTGCCAAATTGAAGTGGACGAGAGAGACCAAGTTAAGACTGCATTTTTTTCCCCGCACGGTTTATACGAATTCAAGGTGAGCCGTTTGAGTTGTGCACAGCGCCAGCAATGTTCCAAAGAGTCATGGACACGCTGCTAGCTGCCTGAAGTGGCAAACACCTCTTGTAATTCTTGACCACGTTGTGCTATTCGCACAGATTTTCGACAAACACCTTTCAAGGTAGGAGGCTGTACCCGAGGCTATTCTTACATCAGGGTTAGCGCCAAAACCTGAGAAATTCCCATTCGCGTACGAGGAGCTGAAATGTTAGGGCCCTGTCGTCAACGCCATCGTAGTCCTGCCTGACCCGGCGAAAACTTCCGCCATAGCTATCTTCCTAAGACCCAAAGAGAAGAAGGGCGCGCGAAGATTTCTCGGACTTGCGCATACGGCCGGCGCTTCGACGCAAAGTTTGCACGGATTGCAAAGGTACTTCCAGGCTTGACGAAGGATAGCACACCGATTCAGCTGAGAAAACACCAAAGAAAAAGCATTCTGCGAGCTGCAACACCGACTGCAAAACCCGCCCGCGCTTGCTTATTTCGATGAAAACGCCGAAACGGAAACGCACACGGACGCCAGTGATGCAGCCTTGGGTACTGTTTTCGTCCAAAATCAAAGCGGCTGCGAGAAAGTAATCGCCTACGCCAGCCGTGGCCTGTTGAAGGAGGAGAAAAACTACTCAGCCTCAGAGAAAGTGTGCATCGCTATTATATTGGAGATTTCAAAATTTCGCCCATACGTGTACGGTAGACCATTCAAGGTTGTGACAGACCATCATGCGCTGTGTTGGCTTGCAAATTTGGAGGGAACCTTCTGGGTGTCTTGGGTGGTGGAGCGTGCGAAATAAAGAGTTGGACGTATCAATCGTCCATAAATCCGGCATAAAACAGTCCGATGCTGATTGCCTGTCCTGCGCCCCCATCGAACCACCAACACGATACTCAGATGAAGACAGTGCGTTCTTCGGAGTCATGACTGAGAGCGACCGGGCCGCCCAGCAGCGCACCCACTCCAATCTACGCGTCATGATCGACAACCTCCAAGGACGCAACGTCGCCGTGCCTAGGGCCTTCAAACGCAACTTTTCTGTATTCAGCCTAGAAAACCCCGTCCTGGTAAAGAATTTCAGCCCCGGAACTAGAACAAATTATGTTCTTTTCATCCAGGCAGATCTTCGTGACAAAATTTAGAAGCGTGCCACAACGACCCGTCTTCCGGACATCTCGGCACAGGCTGCGCAATTGAAAAAATCAAGGCGAATTACTACTGGCACCTCCTAACATCCAACGCGACCCCAACGTCCGGAGAAACAAAAACAAAAACGCCACCGACGAGACGCGCCGGACTTCTGCAGCCGGTCACCGTCCCATAGAGGCCCTACCAACAGATTGGAATGGACCTTCTGAGGCCCGTTCTCTACGTCGTTATCCGAGAACTAGTCGGGTGTCGTAGCGACCGACCACATGATGCGCTACGCAGAGCCCGCAGCTCTTCCGAGGGTGCTGCACAAGAAGTCGCCAAATTCTTCATAAGCCAAGTTTTGCTGCGTAATGGAGCCCCAGAAGTCCCAATCACGGACCGCGGAACGGCCTTTACTTGCGGACCCGATGCAAGGAATATCACGCTACAGTAACACGGATCACCCAAGAACGACGGCGTACTACCACCAAATGAACGGACTTACGGAACATCTGAGCAAGACGATCGCGGATATGCGCTCTATGTACGTTGACTTTGAACCTACGAGTTGGGACGAAGCTCTCCCGTATGTCACGTTTGCGGACAACACAGCTATCGAAAAAACTACGCAGATGACATTGTATGAGCTTGTCTACGGACGACGGCTGACTACCATGCTCGAGGTCATGCTTCAGCACGTGGAATACGAAGATCTCAACGCCGAGGTACACGGATACCTTCAACGTGCGGAGAATAACGAACCAACGGCTGGTGGATTCCGGACGCTACATTCTCAGACGCCGAGACTCCCAGTTCCACCCTGGTGATCGTGTGTGGGTTTGACTCCCATCCGACGACGCACACTCAGTGTGAAGCTTCTGCGACGGTATTTTGCACCCTACCGGATTCTACGACGAGTTGGTCAACTTGCTTACGAGGTGGTTCCCAATGGTGATTCCAGCCTATCACGACGACGCACGCGGTCCGAAGTCGTCCACTTGGTTCACCTCAAGGCTTACTGGGCAAGATGGTGCACTGTTTTGTTGTACTTGTTTGTTTGGACTATGGTTTCATTTTAGCATCGGGTCCATGCACTCTTAGAGAGGGTGTAATGCTGCGAACTACGCATTGGGTTTGCTTGTTGAGTTTTTGTTTGTACTGCCCGGCTGCGGCCGGGTATTTTATCTGTGTTCCGAGCGAACCGCATGTTTCGTTCTTTATTTTTATGCCGCACGGGTTATCTCATTATGATACGGAGAACGTTTCGCACTAACTTCACTAGCCTCGAATAATCTTCTTTGATCTACAACGTTCTAGACGTAAATCAACGGTTCGAGAAACAATAGCGCCGAAAGATAAAAGCCCGCAGAGCAGACGCCGCCGGTCTCCGATCGCCGACGCTCGCTTTCGTTCGTTACTTTGCTGACTGCTACTTTGCCTCCTGGGTATTTTTTTGAGTTGTTAGGGGAGCACAAGTTCTCGCCAAACAACTTGTTTTCCTTGAAGACAACTACGTCGTATTTGGCTTTGTTACAATATATAAATTTCTATAACAAAACCAGCAAGAAAATTCAGTAGTGTATGGTTCACCTTTTCACAGACCACTAATATCCGTGTAAAATGAGCGCCCTATTCAGGTTTTCTACTCTACTTTTTTTAATAACAGTGAATAGTCCTTATTCAATAAGTAGAGATGTCAATTAGGATGCCCATAGACTAGAACATTCACCACACTAGCCTTATGCTTATAGTGAATTCAAGAACCTCAGTGTAGAGGACGCCACCTGATGAGTGGAGTAACTGGGACGTGGCGCCCCCCTCTGTATAAAGGTGTTGGGGTAGATTATAGAGGGCTTTTTTCGCAGTTCGTTAAGTGCGTGTTGGTCGTTCATTCTTGGCGGGCTTGACGCCCACATCCGACCACGCTAGCGGTGTCCGCGCTACCGGGGCGCGTCTCTATATGATGTCAGAAGTGGTATCCTGAGAAAACCACGCAACGTGCAAGATAACCTAGCCTCCGCCTCCGCCGTTCCCGCCAGGTTCACGTTGCAAACTTCGCCGCAGTTCACTTTAGACAACCCAGGCTAATAGACAGCTTGACTTCAACAATTTGATGATTACTCCATTGCCTCAGGGGTGTCCTCTGCACCCGAAGTAACAAAGTTACGCACGCTCCTCTACTGTATGAGTCCAGAGGTCGCGGTGTGCTTTCGTCTCTCATGTCAGACGCCGAGGCCTATTGCTCGTACTCCGGCGAGACAACGAGTCCTTCGGGATAATTTTTACACCCTGTCAATGACGTATACGAATTGAGCAGGTTCCACTAGCGCACGCAAGCAGTAGGCGAGTCAGTCAAAGCGTGTTTCACGGCGCTCCCAAATCTATTGAAGAAATGCCACTACGCTTTTCCGGAAACTGAAGACCGGCTTGTTCGGGACAGATTTATCGTAGGTTTGCTTGACTCTCACTTCACCGACCAGCTCTTCCACAAGCCGAGCTTACACTGGACGAGGCGCTCATCCAAGCGCGTCAGTAGCAAAACGCCGAAGATGAGAAAAGGCGGCGTCAGGGGACAGGCTTCGTACCAGACGCCGTGAACGTCGACGCAGTTACGAATAAGCAGTACAGAATGGCCGCCGCCCCGGCGTTCGAAGCTGACCAAAGTCGGCCTCCCGAATACCACGCAAGACCGAAGTCAGCCCGAGATATTTGCAGCTGCGCCGTTCATCTGCGATCCCAGTGCCCAACACGGTGGGCCACATGCAACCGCTGTAGCAAGAACGGACACTTCGCGGTGGTGTGCCGCTCCAGTAGTACTAGGCGCCAAAGACAAACACAGACCTGCGCCGTTGATGCATCGCAAACAAAACGCCGGTATGTCGTTGTTCATGTCAACGGACGCCCCCTTCAATTCATGATGGATACAGGAGCGGAAGTTTCTGTCGCACCCCCGAGCTTCGGAGGGTGCCCAGTAGACTCAGACAAACCCAAAGATGAACAGTTGATGGGCCCGAGCCGCTGCCGCCTAAATTTTCTCTTGACGTTTTCTGCTACCCTGTCATGGCGAGGCCGGACGGTATGCAAAAAAAATGTACGTCGTAGCAGACATTGACTCTCCTCTGCTGGGGTACTCGGCAGTAGTGGTCTGCTGGGGTACTCGGCAGTAGTGGAACTGGAAATCGTCCTGTTTATTGACACTGTGGAGGACGCGGAACCTCCGAACAGGCCCCCAACATCGGACAAGGCCGCAGCTTCTCAGGCCTTGTTCTCCCTGTTCTCAGGCCTTGGCGAGAGAGAGAGAGAGAGAGAGAGAAAACTTTATTTTTTGTCTATTATCGCAGTGGTTGGGGTGGCATCCGTCAGCCGCCTCCGTCCAGGCAGCTGCTGGTAGCACTTCGGATGAAGGCCACCAGGTCCCGTTGATCTTGGTGATTGCAGGCGGTAGCCAGCCACTCCTTAGTGTGATGTGTTCTGAGTGCTGAGGTGTTGGTGCATTCCCACAATATATGTTCTTGGTTAAGTGTGGCGTTGCAGTGGCTGCACTGGGGGGGTGGGCTGGTGGTGCCATGCCTTAGGCGGTGTAACCATGCCGGAGTTTGTAGTGTGTTTGTTTGTGCTTGTCTGAGTAGTGTTTGTTCTTCTCTGTCCAACAAGGGATGTGGGGGTGGATACTGCATCCTCTCGTGGAGGTACTGTCTCATTTTGATACGACGTTGGGGGTGAGATTTCAGGGTACATACATGGTCAGCGGGAGCCCGGATGAGTGCTTCACGGGCGAGTTGATTGGCTCGTTCGTTCCCAGCTAATCCCATGTGCCCAGGTACCCAGTGAATTCTGGCCTGTCCTCTTCCTGTGGCTAAAAGTTGCAGTGCAGATGGAAAGGTGATTCCGCTTGCAAGTAGGTGACATGCCTTCTTGGAGTCCGTGTAAATATTTGTAAGTGTTGTGGGTGTCGTCGTTTGGCCAATTGCGAGTGCTATGGCTAGCATTTCAGCTTCTTCCGGAGTGGTGCAGCTGGTGTGCATCGAGCATTCGTCTTCTTTGAGGTTCGTATAGGCTATTCCACACATAGGTCCTCTCTTGGCTGCATCCGTGAATATGTGTTTTTGGTGGGGATCTCTGACAACCTTTTTTGAATAAAATGCCGCTCTAATTTGTCGTCGAGATGGATTCCTTTCTTTGTCCATGTGCCGTGGGATGGGTGCCACCTGTATGTGCTTGAGGATGTCTTGCTTGATGGGGGTTGTAGTGACCTGGGTGGGGCTTGGTTGGTATCCGAGTTCTGTGAGTATAGCTCGTCCCGAGTGAGTGCTGTTTAGCCGTATTAGTTGGTTGTGACGATGCATGGTTATAATTTCTTCGGTGGTATGGAGAGTCCCTGTGGTGAGAAGCTTCGTTGTGCTGGCGCTGAAGGGAATTCCTAGGGAAAGTTTTGTTGCTTTCCTGATTAGTGTATCCAGCCGATTTTCTAATGTTTTGGTGAGGTTTATGTAAGGGGCTTGATATCTGATGCGGGTGGTAATGAGGGCGTCCCTGAGGCGGAGTAAGTCTCCTTCCTTGAGCCCTTTATTTCTGTTTGACACTCTTCTCATCATGTGTAAGGTCTGCTCACACTGCTGTATGATTTGGCTCACCGCTCTGTGTCCTCCACCGTCACTTTGTATGTGGAGGCCCAGAATTTTTATGGAGGGCTTGGGGTATATGTCGTGGTTTTCGTGGCTTAGGTATATGGTGGGGGGCTTCCATCGAGGATTGTGGACTACTAAGAGTTCCGTTTTCTCTGCAGAGCATTCTAGTCCTATGTTGTGGGCTGCTCTTCCTACTGCATTCAGGGCCAATTGCAGGGTGTCTTGGATGTGACCTGGACTTCCCTTATTGATCCAAAGTGTGATATCATCTGCGTAAAGGGAGAATTTTATGTCCGGAATCTTGCATAATTCTCTGTGAACCTTCAGCATGGCAAGATTAAATAGTGTTGGTGAAAGGACAGACCCTTGGGGTATGCCTCTTTGTGGGTGAGAGAAGGGAGCAGTGAGATGGTCGCCAATGCCGATGGTGAGTTGCCTGTCTTGTAGGAAGTTTCTTACATAGTTGTACATTCTGCTTCCACAATTAGTGTTTCCCAGTTCTTCGAGCATAGCGTCGTGGTCAATGTGGTCAAACGCCTTCTTCAGGTCAATGGCTAAGATTGCTTTTAGTTGTGCTAGACTCGGTTCTTTGTGTATATCTTCGTAGATGCGAAGTAAAGCATCTTGGGTGGAGAGGTTGCTCCTGAAGCCGACCATGTTAGGAGGTAGCATCTCTTGATCTTCAAGATACTGTTGGAGTCTTTTTAATGCCATCCTTTCCATTACCTTCCCGACATTGGACGTCAGGGTGATTGGTCTTAGGTTGCTGAGTTTAAGGGGTTTGCCTGGTTTGGGGATGAATATCATGTGTCCCAACTTCCATTTTGTGTAAAGTGGGTTTCCACTCCATATGTAGTTGATTTCTGTGAGCAGGAATTCCATATCACTTTCCGCCAGGTTTCTTAGGTGGGCTGTAGTAATCTGGTCAGGGCCTGGCGCTTTGTGTCCTGTGCACTTCTTGATTGCTATTTTAAGTTCGTCCATGGTAAAGTCCTTATCAAGATCTTCGTTGTTGGCTCCCGAGTAGTTCCGGTAGTCAGGTTGGATCGCGGAGGGGATATACAGGTTTTGTAAGTCTTTTAGCATTTTTTGCGGATTTTCGTGCTCATCAATTAGCGTTTGCATTTTGTTCCTAGTCATGGTCTTGGTGCCCTCTGGATCGATGAGGGATTTCAAGATACGCCATGTCTTACTTGTGCTTAGGGTTCCCTGAAGTTGTTCGCACGCCATCTGCCATTGTTCTCTTCTGAGTTTATCTGAGTAGGTCTGGATATGTTGGTTTAGCTTGGCTATCCTTGCTCTGAGCTTGCGATTTGTTTTGCATTTTTTCCAGCGCTTCATAAGCGCGTTTCTTGCCTCCCAGCAATGGGCTAGGTGCTTGTCCACGCAAGGTCCTCCTTCCTGGTTTGTGTAGGTCTTGGTATGCTTCATTTTTGTGTTGATAATATCATTTGTCCAAGCGTCAAGATCAGGAGGGTTTTGCCCTTCTCTTTCTTTTCTATACATGTCCCATTCAGTGATTTGTTGTTTTTTCCATTTCAATCTTCTTGGTTTGGTGTGGATAGAAAGGGCGATAATTGCGTGATCGCTTCCCATGTATTCTTGGGTATGGGTCCAACTGATGTTTGTCCTTGATGTGGCCATAGTAAGGTCTGGGTTCGTGTTCCGTTCTACAGAGTTTCCCAATCTAGTAAATTCCATTGTGTCATTGTGGATTGTGTATCCTGCTTCCTGTAGTGCATAAAGCAGTTTGCGTCCCTTCTTGCTGTCTTTGCTGTACCCCCAGGCTCGGTGAGGGGCGTTGAAGTCCCCAGCTAGAAGGTGTTCGTATGCACTTCGCGTGGTCTTGGGTCTTAATATTTCTTTAAGTTCCGGCAGGTTGTCTTTCGGCGGGCTGTACACATTTGTTATGTGCAGCGGTCCTTCGGTCGTTTGGATTGATATAGTGATGCTGTTATCTGTGTCATGTTCCAGGTTGGCGGGAAGTTCCTTGAGAATGAGGAGTGCAAATTGGTCTCTGGTTTGGAAGGTAGAGTAACCTGGTAGGGTTGGATGCTTTCCAGTTTCCTGTAGAAGAAGTATGTCTGGTTTCCTAGGTAAGTTTTGGATCCACTGATGCAGGGCGTTTCTTTTGTTTTTGAAACCCCTGCAGTTCCACTGGATGAGGCTTAGCTCTCTAGCCATGTTGTGGTTGATCTGCGAGGGTGGTTAGGTGGCCTGCTGTTTTGAGTAGGTGGTCGAAGCGCTGCTCGAAACGGTGGAGTAGAATGTCGGTGAGGTGTGCCAGCCTTCTCTCAAGGAGGGCATCGAACACTTTGTCCATCATAGCTGCTATTCTTTCTTCCAGTGTTGTGAGGAGGGTGTCCACCTTTGCCTCTACTTCTTGGAGCCTTTGAGAGTGTATCTGGAGGTCAAAGTCGCTGTGAGCCGACGGTGGCATTCCTCCACCATCAGGGGTTCCTTCATCATCTGTTCTGCTGCGTTTCGGGCCCGGTGTAGAGCGATTTATTGCGACGTTAGATTCAGTGTCCATGTCGCTTTGGATGTCTGGTGTAGTGACCGTAACTGGTGGTGAGTGGTTTGGAGGAAGGGAGCTTTGTTGTGCGAGTGTTTGTGGCCGGGGTAGCATCTGTTCTCGTCGGGCATGTGTTTGCGTCCTAACTGCATCTCTGTAGGACTTATTAGCTTGTTTGGCTGTGCGTATGTGTGTTGATTTAAGGAGTGACTGGCTCACCTGTGGTTGACCGGCGTTTTCTGGCGATTGTTGCTTGATCAGGTCCTGGGATCGGGATGGTGCTCCAGGCCTCGATGAGCTTCGTTGCCGTGAGGAGCTCTTCGATCGCGATCGGATGCCGTTGTGGGTCTCGTGTTCGGCGAAGCGTGTGTGGCTTCTTCCACGTTGTTGGGCTTCTTGCTTGGATTGCTGTGAGTTTTGCTCGGTGTTGAGGTTCCTACGGCGGATTATTCGTTTGTGGTAGGCTTGGTACCGTACTGCGCTGTCCGCAGCTTGTCTCTTCTCGCAGGTTTTGTCATCCGCGCTGTGGTTGCCTCCGCAGTTAATGCATTGTGTCAGGCAGTCTTGGTGGTCTTCTTCTTGTCCGCCTTTGCCGCATTTCGGGCAGAGTGCTTCGCTGGTTTTGGTACATACGTCAGCCCTGTGCCCGATTGCGAGACATTTTCGGCAGAATTGTGCTCGGGGTCGGTGTGGACGGCAGCGGTATTCGCCTCCGGCGTAGATCACGTCACGGGGGATATAGGTGCCCATAAAGGTGATAATTGCTGTGCCTGTTTTGCCCATCATGCGTGCCGAGGTGATAGTGTAACCTGGGGCGGATAGGTGCTTCAAGAGGTAATCTGAGTCCGTTCCTGGTTGGATGTTGTGAACTACTCCCTTGCAGGTGTCGTGCGCGGCCGAAATGTAGATGGATACTCGGCCCGTTGCTGAGTTGGTGCTTATCGACGAAATACTTCCGATCTTCTCGGCTGTCGGTTTGTCTCGGCAGTTCAGGAAGGCTAGGTTTTTGCTCGGGTCGACACGTACAGTGAAGGTAGTTGCCTCGTTAGGTGAGAGTCTCGCGGTTTGGCATAGCTGGTGGTGTAGTTCACTTGGATTGGCGAAGGCAAGGTTGAGCCCGTCGGCGGGTCGTAAAATGAGCTTGATCAGTTCTTTCGGACTCACCGGGCGTTGCGATATAGGATGCCTCCAGCCGTCTTCGTCCTGGTAGAACTTGGGAGCCATGCTTGAGTGGTTGGCGCGGCGGCGCCGGCTTGTCGGTGTCGGTGGTTTGTGGAACACGCCCTAAGCCTAGTAGGCCTAGCACGCACTCACATGCCGGTCGGGACAAAATCACTGGTATTGTCCGTTTCGTTGAAGGTAGGGATCCAAAATTTGTTGAGAATGGTCCTGATCGGTTCCGGTATGCGTTCCGCTGGTCCGGTGAGGTCGACGAGTGGAACTTCTTCGAAAAAGCGAAGAAACTTGCGGAGCCGTGGTGTCCTGCTGCCTTTAGCTGCGGCCGCCAGCAGCGCCCCCTCCAGGCCTTGGCGAGATGCCTGAGGACTACCCCATTCGCACCAAGCCAGGAGCGGTTCCCTTTTCTCTCAGCGTTCCCATGCGCATTCCCATTCCCCTCGAAGACGTAGTCAAGAAGGACTTAGACGCGATGGAAGGTGACGGGGTCATTCGGCGAGTCACTGAGCCGAGCGTGTGGTGTGCTGGTATTGTGGTGGTACCCAAAGCGGATGGAGAATACAGAATTTGTGTCGACATTAGGAAGTTGAACCAATCAGTTCTTCGAGAGAGACAGCTTGTGCCCACAATGGACCAGGTACTTGACCATCTGGGCAATGCCGCAGCCTTCTCAAAGCTTGATGCGAAACCGTGATTTTAACAAGTAGGGCTATCTAAAAGCGGTCAGAAACTGTCTACCTTTATCACACCGTTTGAACGCTACTGCTCCCGCCTCCTGCCCTTCGGCAACACTTCCCCTCCCAAAGTATTTCAGCGCCAAATGTCTCTGATTGTAGAGGGTCTAGAAAAATGTGAGAACATTGTAGATGACGTTCTACTATTCGGAAGGTACCGTTTCGAGCATGACAGCAAATTCTAAGCAGGCCTTCGCAAGTTAGAACAAGCGCGCAATAAATTGAACACCTCGAAATGTTCCTTCGGTGTATCTTCCGTGAAGTTGTTTGGTGTAGTGGTAAGCGCCAGTGGCATTTCGGCTGACCCCAACAAGGCCTCTGCTATTGTAAGCGTGAACCCACCGACAGATAGGCAAGCCGTTCGTCATTTCCTGGGCAAGTTGAACCATTTTGAAAAGTTTTGGCCAAACCTGTCGGCCGTCAATACACCGAATTGGCCCCTTTTGAACAAGAATGTGGCCTGAACCTGGGGAGGGCTTGTATGTCTAGCTACAATCCATAGCTACCCACCCTTGTGTCGGCAGATGCCAGTTCGTTCGGGCTAGTCGCGGTTCTCTTGCAGGAGCAACAGATGGGAGAGCGACGGGCTGTTGCGTTCGCGTCAAGAGCACTGACTATCGCTAAGAAGCGTTGCAGTGAGATTGAGAAGGAAGCGCTTGGTGTCTCTTGGGCCATGAAGAAGCTTGAGGAATGAATGCGCAGACTGAGCATTGTTGTTGAAACCGTCCATCAGTCGCTCGTCAGGTTGCTTGGCTCCACCGATCTTGACCTCATGCCACTTCGCATCCCGAGATTTCGCATAAGGCTCATGCGATATCAGTTCACCATCACTTATGTTCTAGTGAAGTACCTGGCCACAGCAGACACCCTCTCTAGGTATCCTGAATGCTCTTTTACGTCCAAAGTGGGCACCACAGAAAAGTTTTGCGTCTCTGGTGGTGGTAGCTATTCCTTCAACCATGGCCGTACGTGTTGATGATTTCAGATCTCACCAAACTTCAGACGGCCAGTGCTCAATACTGAAAGTGTACAGCGTGAAAGGGTGGCCTCGACGAGACCGGCTGCCGCTAAACATGACGAGCTACTGGGAGCACCGTGGGGATTTCACCATAAGCAAGGCCCTGCTGTTCATGTGTGGACGTATAATTGTGCCCGGAGCACTAAGCAGAGGCATCGTGAACCGGCTGCATGACGGTTATCAAGACTCTGTGTGGTGGCTCGGTCTCAGCAGCCAGGTTAAAGCAGGCGTAGAGAACTGCCCAGCATGTGCTTTTACACGCGTTCAACGCTGTGAGCCCATGATTGCGCCCAGACACCACCAGCCCCGTGGGAGAGGGTGGCAATATACTTAATTTATTTTACTAATCAAGACTCCTGTGTGGTTGTCGGCTACCGTTCTCGCTACCCAGAGGTCATCTCACTCCATTCCACTTCTGCGGACGCCGTTATTACTACAATCAAAAGCACGTTTGCCCGACATGGCATCCCGGTGAATGTCGTCAGTGAAAAAGGGTCACAGTTTTCCTGTAAAGCTTTAGATGACTTTGGGAAGACCTGCGATTTTACACATGTCACGAGCAGTCCACGCTACTCGAAGTCAAACAGCGAAGCAGAGTGCATGGTTCGCACAATCAAGTAGTTGTTTCTGAAGGCCAAACACCCGTTTCTAGCTCTGCTAGCATACCGTAACACGGCCGGTGTGGCTGGCTATAGTTCGGGACACCTGCTCATGAGACGCTCTCTGAGAACTCATGTGCCAGCCACGGCTCAAAGCCTTGTTCCAGATTCGCTCCAGGTGAAAGAATTCAACGTTAGAAATGCTGCCGAGAGACGAAGACAACAGAGAGTACAATAAACAACACGCAGCGCATGAGCTTCGTGGTCTAGACGATGGGGAGGAAGTATGGGTGCGCGAAACGCTGTCAAGGGCGACGGTTCTAAGACCTGCTCAGAGAACCTTCTCGTACTTCTTCCAGATGACCAGTGGCCTACTAGTGCAAGCTCGTAGACATCTTGTGCCCTACAGCCGTCTTCAGTTAGCCCCCTCAGTTGATATGGAAAGCACCCACTCTACGGCCTCGACATCTGCAATCCAAGTGCCGTCTCCCGGGCCCCAGCCTGCAGCAATCTGTAATACTTTGAACACTCCAGCCACCTCGGTGCTGGATGGTGGGACGGTGCTCGGTGCTGGATGGTGCCACCTCGGAGACTGGATCTGTGAGACTGCTGCAAGGAGTGTTTCTGGGTGGTGCTGTTATGTAGCACTTGTTTTTAAGAGCTCCTGAAGAAGAGATGTAGAGGTCGCCACCTGATGATAGGAGTAACAGGGAGGTGGTGCCCCAGTCTGTGTAAAGGCGTTCGGGTGGATTAAACAGGGCTCTTTTCGCTGTTCGCGAACTGCGCGTTGGTCGTTCATATTTCACGGGCTTGGCTTACGCCCACATTCGGGCCGGCTAGCGGCTTCCGCGCTATCCTGGTGCGTCTTTACATAAGGCACGTTTACACTTACACGCAATTCATTCTGTCTGCAAAAATATATTTTACAGATAATATTGTACCCCCTGCCTTTCCGCCGGTGGGGCTAAACGGCATTGGCAAAAACCTGTATCACTTGCGCAGAACTTTCACATTCGGTTAGATGAGCCTCAGTTATCAATACTGCATCCATGTCACTACTCGTTTTCCATCGATGAACATTCAGGAAATCTACTGTTGCCTAAGACGTCGAAAAGTATACACATGCGGCGCCATCTCTAAGGATCCGCTCTGCTATTCCTACATAAGGCAAGCGTTGCTTGGGGCGGCAGAATGTTATATGGGCCGATGAGATCAAGTGGTTCGCGGGTATAAATTATACACAGCACAGGACCGGGATAATTGGAGAATAATGGGAGAGGCCTTTGGCCTGCATTGGGCGTAGATAGGCTGGTGACAATTATCATGATGATGATGCGGTGCCAGGTGGCGTATAACGGAAGTGCACAAGCTCCTAGGTCGTACAAATATTGACTTAACTACCAGAGAATCTTCCTCCAAAGCTGATGTCCGCACTTCCCAGCGACTCCCAAACTGGCAAGGCAATCATTGAAGCAACACTGCAAGTTGGGCTAGTTGGTGCATAATCGAAAACGTCAAAGCGCACAAAAAACGGGAAGAAAAAGCAGCGACACACACAAGAACTTGTGTGTGTCGCTCCTCTTTGTCCCCGTTTTTTGTGCGCTTTGAAGTTCTTGAGCAGTAAGTGTGTCCTTTTCTACCTTCAGACATCTCAGTTTGTAGCCCCTACCAGCTTTTCTGTAATCGTTCCCTTTTGGCGACTGCTGCATCGACGCGACTTAGATAGGGGATAGAGACAACTGCGTGTCCTATTCGCTGCGTGTCACCGCCAAGTAGCAATCTTTTCGCTGTTCTTTGTGCGGCAATTGCGAGGTGCATTGATTGGCCTCGCCCGACCCGGATCTGGAACTTATTCGCGCTTGCAAAATTACTTTTAATGCAACGTCTTTTGCAAAGCAACTGACCTCCCCAAGACCGACGGCAACACCCTGATGGCAGCAAATACATCACCATCCGTGTCCCGTCGCCTGGCTCCAGACAACAAGGCATTCTTTCCCTACTCCGGGAATGTTTTACGTCAGGTGTGCAGGATGAATGACCTCCTCGTCAACGCGGTAGAACTCATTTCGTTGGACAAATCGGAATATAAGGCACCCGTAATTTCCGGTCTTCAATGTGAAGAGCGCACTTTGCGCGTGGCGCCATGTCAGCACGGGAAACCGTGGAAGCCGTACTCAGTGCTTTACGCCCTGCTTAACAAAGCTATCAAAGTGCATTCATGGCCTCCTCAGTCGATACCTTCTCATCGAGCTGCGCGGACGGCACTCACGAATTGACCGGGTCCTACGCCTATGCGCAAACAACAAGCCAACCCCGCATTCGGCTCTCCGAAGCTTCCGTCGGGGCGAATGACCGTGCTAAGATGCTAAGTGTTCCCCGCAAGCCCCCTGAAAAGGTATCCGTCGGCAACCAGATAACACACTCTCTACCACCAAGAAACTAATCGTAACCGTATACAAAGATTAGTCCGTCGCTTGCACGCCTGATTTCACTTCACAGTAAGCTATGCATGTTTTGACCTTGTAAAATACGCATCCGTATAACTGAGTGGGTGCTTATTCCGCCAATGGTGCGTGATTCTGAGGGATGCCAGGGTGCTGATACCAACTGATATAAACTTCCTACTGCTATTTCTTTTTACTACTGGAACAAGCGGGGCTACGTAATAAAGCGCCACAGTTCTTCGATAATGTGGTCCTTTTAGATAAAGCTGTGTAGAGAAATAACGAACCATGGTTGCCAGACCACATTTCTTCCGCAGATTGCTTTCCCAATGATTCGCTGGCTTTCACCACGACAGAGATTACTAACACACCGCCCAAAAGTGTGCCACGATCCAAACATTACAAGCTCGTCGTAAAATAAAGAGACTAAAATATCTTGATTAGCTCAATACAAAAAATTTTGGAATTATTCCTGACCAGTATATTCAACCAAATGACAGCTCGGCGTACACGGAATCGGCACAGCGCATCACTAACCACCTGTTGTGCCAGAAAAAACGTGTTCAGATTTTTGTTCTTCCTACGCGCCATATCTGAGTTGAGTGATCTGCCCATATCTGTTATGTTATCAGCTCCATAGATGCAAACGATCATTTTGAAAGTTGAAGTTATCTGTCTGAGTGTGTGTGTTCTTTTTCTTTTTCCTCTGTTGCTATATTTGACCCTATGTTGTCAGTGTGTTACACTGCAGTGATTCTGCCCTTCCTGCTTGGACACCTTGCGGGGTCAGCCGTATGTCATAGATAGATAAATAAATAAATAAATATATCAGCTTGATCGCTCGTTGAAAGTTCAGGGCTGCGTTTCGCAGCGCTCACGTTGAATTAAGGAATGAATGTGTTTGTGTCGAAGTGAAGACTAAGCACAGGAGAAACGTTTTTTTCGGCATGTATTATCTTCCTCCAACTTTACGCATCCCGGCATTCGCCTCCGCTTTTAATCACCTCTGAGACTGCAAATCCTGACAAATACAACACTCTCTTAAAGTAGCACTGACACAAAAATCTTGCATCTTGTTTTTTTTTTGTTTCAATAACTAGCTAATGACCTATTTATCACGCGTACAAACTTCAGTTGCTTCAGCGCATGACGGTTGTTTAATTACACACGTTTTAATGCGGCAACTCGCAGTTTCGGTTTCAGCGGCTGCCACGAACTTCCGGATTTTTTATAACCAAAGCTGTCCACGTGACCACACAAAACTGTGACGTGCGCAGCGCCGGCAACCCGCGCACGTGAGCGCGCTGCTTGAGCGGTCTGGTTCGTTCGCACGAATTCTCCATGTCAACACCGTCGTCTTTGTCCGTGTCGTCCTCGTCATCCATAGACGAGGATTTGTTGCAGGCAATAGACGACGATCTGTTGGATGTGGTAAACCACTTCCAGTTTTACCCACTTGCCAGCAGCGAATCGGAGCAGGAGGCCCACAGTGACAGCGAGGAGCAGCCACACCAAGACCCGCGCGTTGGAAATGTTGAATGGTAAGTATCACTGAACTCCGTGTCGGGGGTCGTAACATCCAGGGCGCTCAACAGCGATGTCTAATTGATACATTTGTACGCCATTTCCTGCGAGATAGCGAAAAAAAGAAAAGGAATGGCCCTGTAACGATGCATTGCAAAACATGCAGTTGGCTTGTCCACTTTGCATGTCGTGCTTTTTTCTTTACAAATTTTGCAAGGATTATACCTACGATGCTGAATATTATATGCACTACGGATGGAAAGGGTGAAACGCTTCTCACGTTAATCGCAGGTGCCAGTGCGGATATTGCAGGGCGATGGGTACCGAGGTGGTGTCGGTTTGCTGCAGGGAGCTGGATCGTGTGGACAGATTGAGAGGCGACGACGACTGCATCACGGCACTCGAAATGTTGGCTGTTGCTTTTTTGAACATACGTGTTCTCCAGATCATGTATTTCGAACTTCTGGAGGAGCGCACTGAAGTTGTGCAGGCTCCGGAAATACACAGGTCAGACATTTACATACGTTTGCTACCGTGCTCGCGACCCTAAATGATCGTCGGTTCGCAAGATTAGGTTGTCAGTGCTAGCAGTTAGCCATCGCACTTGCGTACGATTGAACAGCCGTGCTATCGGAGTTATCTTTGCGTCATGAGAAAACGTTGCGCAGCGTAGAATATCTATTTTCTTCACTGGCATCGCACAGGCTCTTTTTTTGTTGATTTAGACGATATGCTACACGAGGCACCTGCACCCTCATGTTAGTGCATAATTGTGTGTTATGTACACATGCGTGTGTGTGTGCACGCCTAGTCATAGAATGCAAATATCAAGTGTTAAAAGGTACGAACAAGCTCAACCCCTGGCAATGCATCATGTTGTTGGGAATAATTTACATGGGTATGTATTGGGGCTGGTCGTTGTGCTGGTTTGCTACATACAAAAATTTGCATTTCATAACATGAACGCAAGTGGTGAAATATTCTTGATGTGATACATTTTTTTAGATGCTACAGGTACACTGCGTACCGCATGTTTGCCCGATGGGTCTGGCGTCGGCTGGGACGACGCAATAGGAGGGTCCTGCCCAGCTGTGTTGCGGGCCCAATTAGGGACACCTTCCCCTCTCAAGAATACGCTGGCTTCCAGTACCCACAATAAGAAAGCCTTATTGTGTTGGTACTGTGAAATTTGACACATTTATTTTTGTTAGCGGTTTATGTCAAGGTATTTTTATGTCTATGTATGTTGCCAAGACCGTGCAATTTAAAAACATTATTTCTGTGTCAGCTGCTCCTATTTTTTTATGTCAGTATGTATGTTGCCAAGACCGTGCAATTTAAAAAATTATTTCTATGTCAGCTGCTCCTATTGTTTTATGTCAGTATGTATGTTGCCAAGACCGTGCAATTTAAAAAAAAAATTCTTTCTATGTCAGCTGCTCCTATTTTTTTATGTCAGTATGTATGTTGCCAAGACCGTGCAATTTAAAAAAATTATTTCTATGTCAGCTGCTCCTATGTATGCTACCAAGGATATTTTCTGCATTTTTACCTGTTGAATAAAATGTCACTAAAGTCCCATAAATTTTATTTCATAAGACTGCGTGAAAAATGCATCATTTGATCACTCAGTGTGGCCCAAGTTGCGCTGTGGCTGCAAGCAATATACGTAACCATGAAACTGAGCTTCTACGTCAACACGATTCATATTGGGGAGCAGATATAACCGATTTAAAAGGTGCCTTAGGTTGGGGCAAATAAGAAATAGTAATAAGAAAAGTGCATAAATGTGAAACTGCACATAGCATGGGTATAGTACTAGAACACAATAGCACAAAGCACGTATGAGCCTGATTGGAAAGCACTCAAGATCGAAAAATAAACTCCCTGGTAGGTGTTTCTTTCTTCTTTCTTTAATTGGTACCCAAACCGCCTTTTTAGCATTACAGTGGGGGGGGGATAACAAAAAGAAATACACCAACTAGTCACATTGATAACCAAAAAAATGTTCCAGAGGCCGCGAGATACATTTGTACACACAAGGGGTGGAAAAAAAAGATGTGCCATGCTCTTCCAATTTCGGAACTAATAGTTGGCAGTAACAGCACAAGTGGTACAGAATATCAGCTAGTTTCAATACCTATACAAAGAAAAGGCCACAGCAAGTCGCTCCCTTGCTTTCCATCAGTTGCAGTCGCACAGAAAATATAACACACTGCATCAAGAAAAACACGAGCAAGTAATAGTCGAAAAAGTGAAACTACAACGCTGTCCTACCATGTCGGGCTACAACGCAGTTCGAGTGTAACGTACACACACGCACACACACAAAAAAAACCATTTTTGCATCACAATAAATTCACAGTGAACAAATGTGCATTAGTTCAAAGCTTTTAACAAAAACATGGAAGCGTAAAATGCATCCGCAGACTGTTCCGTAGCTACGGGCGCAGGTAACCGATTCCATTGGTGTATTGTTTTCGGAAAAAATGAGTTTGTGAACGCCAATCTGTTGCAGCGAATTTCACACACCTTGCAGGTGTGATCCATTCGCGCTGACACGTAATGAGGTGCAAAAATGTAATCATCGCGCGAAATGTCAATTTGAGAATAGTATATGGAGCGGAATAGTTTTAAGCGAACCATTGCCCTTCGATCTTCTAGTGTCTCCCATTTCAAAAACTCTGGGCAGTGACTAGCCCTAAACTTAGAATTCCTAGGAGTCTTAACAATGGCGTACCAGGCTGCAAGGCTTTGTACCCTTTCTAATTTATTGTTGTCAAGAACTGGGGGTCCGATACGGCGCAAGCGTACTCTAAGATCGACATTACATTAGACTTGTACAGCAATTCGCGCATTGCCTGCGGAAAGTTTCTTGTATTGCGCCGCAAAAAACCCAGAGTCCTACAAGCTTTACATACGGTGTAATCGACATTACACTAGCAGATCAACACTGGTTGATCTGCTAGGCACATCATCACAATCAACAATTGACAATCAACACTAGCAGATAAGGGGAGATAGCAAGTGCATAAAGTTCTGGATGAAGCACCAAAAATAATATAAACCAAGGAAGCCTTTTTTTTGCATCTTTTTCTGACCATCCCTCCTTGGCCTCCTCTAACCTGTATGACTACGTATGTGAGGGGGGACCCCCAGTGGTGGCAACAGGCGTGCAAAGTGGCACCAGCATCCCGAAGTCTACAACACAGCTGGTACACACATGGTACACGCTATGAACACTTTATTTAATACACTCTACTATCAAGTCAAGCAAATACAGCATGAAATTATAAAGTAAATGATACTTGACATATTTTCAGTACAAAGAAACACTGACAAGAAATGAACAATAGTGACATAATGTACTAACATGGATGATTGGAGTGCCCGTACATCTCTGGAAAAATGAGTGGTTGTCGTGCCTCTCTTTGTAAATTTGCCCGAAATAAATGCCACACACAAAAGAACCGAAGGCAGGCTTCAGTGCACACGGAAGACACCGGCGCTGCTCATTCTCTTGGGTGTGAAAATGCACCATCAAACCGGAAAGGGAACAACACATCTAGATGTCGTTTGGTCTGCTTTCTGCCGCGGCGTGCGGTGACACAGTGGACTCGGCACAACAGCACTGGGCGCAGAATTGACAAGTAGCGTCCACACAAGATCAACGCAGCCGATTTGCAGCCAATGCCGCACGGAGCACAGATGCTGTGGCTATAGCACTGGTGGCGGTAGCGGCTGCGTATTGTCCTCCACCATCGTTTACTTTTTCCCAAACCTTGTAAGGTGGGTCTTCACAAGGGCTGCCTTGTCAACAGAAACAAGTGCGCTTGTCACGTGAGGCGGCTTCACAGGAAGGGCATTTGGAGTTGCACCCCTGACGTACTCCTCAAAGAGTGAGAAGAGACGGGCCACATAATCTGCATATCCAAAAGGCACTCATGTCTGTTAGAGAATCAAAGTAACAAGCACAACAAAAAGGTTATCAGAATTGTACTGGGTGCTCCAAAATTGTGGCAAATAAGTGCTACTGTCACAAACTCGGGCCTGCGACGCCTAAAAGTATCATATAGTTTTTTCATTTTATTGAACAGGGCCTAATTCTTGTTACAGTCGTCCGATTCATTCACTTTTGTTCTATTCGCCCCGAGAAAATGCTGGAACTCTCTAGAAAAAAGCAGCGGTAACACGACCACTTGCCGGCTTGCCGGCAAAAAAATACAAAAATAAAAGCTCCGCTGCTTAGCTTTCACCGAAGCTTCGAGTTCTTTCAGAGGGGGGCGAGAGTAGCTTTGCCAGTGCTAAGGCGCGCCGATGATTCCAGAAGGCAGAAACAGGGAAGTTGTGCACTCGACAGCGGCGGGTGCGTTGCGCCCTCTCTCTCCGCGCCGGCACAGTTATAAAAGGAAAATCTGCGCCGAAGAAAATCAGCTACGTTTGAACGTCGCGATGTGACAACGGCTTCGGTCAGTTTGCGCACCACACCATCGGCGACCCCTGCCCTCGAGGACTCCAACGTACTCCTGGGCCTCAAATCACCGTGACTGTCCCGGACGGCCTGGCCTACGACGAAGCCACGCTTCACAGGTAGCCGAATCGCCTCCGACAGCGGTGCATCGTCCGTCCCGGTCGGTGAATATTGTGGGACTTTGTCTCTCGTAGGCATCGAACTGTTCATTTTCTTTTTAGTTAACTTGTCTACTTCTTAATATCTATTTGTTAACGCTCCTGGAGGAATCATTTTCTCTAATTTTGAACGGTTTCTCGCACTTGTATTCATTCTAAGTGACCTCTCGTTTACGTTACATGTTCTCGTGCTTGTACAGTGTTTTGCCTGTCCAAATACAAGTCTTTCTTTGTGTTGCTTTCGTTCACGGCACGGAGTCATTCTTACCGCTCTGGTGGGTGAACGCCGCACATCAGACGGCCACTCCCTTCGTCAACTGTGCTCTGTAGATTCGGTGGGGTTGTTCACTCGCTTGAGTCAGCTCCCCTCATCTTCTAGCAGCGCACCCAACATAGGAAACGGTGACAATTTCTGGACGCCAGAAATTGTCACCGTTTCCTAGTAACTGTTTCCTTAGTATTAAACGAAGAGTGTAAAACATAGGTATATTAGTTTCTGTACATTTTTTTGGTGAGATGACGCATCATCACCCTGCTACAAAGGGGATACCACTATCAATCATCATCAGCAGCACAAACACGGTTTAGCAAAAAGGAAAACAAAAGTGGTCATGGAGGGGAGATAGAAGTTTTGAAAAGCGCTTTGCAGACCCCTGAAATGCCTTTGTGGACCACCTGTGGTGTACAGAGCCCCATTTTCACTACGCTTAGCTAGCGTGCTAAATCTGAGGCCAAGATAGGTGATCAAAGAAAATAACCAGCTTTAGTGCGTTCAGCTACTGTTTTGTGCAACTTCTGGGAAATTACTGAAATTTTTATGAAAAGAGGGGCACCAGCTTTCTCCATACCATAGGTGGGCGGTTCCTTGATAGAAGAGACGGTTGCTTCCCCCTTCCGCGAATAATTGGCCGGCTGAGGCGTTCTCAGAAGAGATTGACTGGTAGAAGTATGAGGCTGTTAAGGAATCGAACAGGCAGGAGTGTTGCAATCTCCACCAATATCATTGGCACGTGGCCCAGAAATAGACATTTTAATATTGCTTATAGTTTCGAATATGCAAGCATAGGTGGAATTACTGCGTACAGAATTTGGTGTTGCAATGCTTTTTTATGCATGATGGTCCCCACAACATTCACATAATTTTGTGCAGATCACTGTATAAGTGAGTGGTTTGGTCTACTTTTTTTCATTTTTATTTTTTACTTTCATTTCTATTTAACAACGCTTACTTGCGCACTTGTGGATGTCGGTCTGTCACCGCTTCGGTGACACGCACACCGCTTTCTTCAAGGGCGGTTAGAGACATTTTCAGGCCCTCAAGTTCCATATGGCTGCTTGAAGCCACCTCGTTGCTCTAGAAACGAATGAAAATGCGTAATGTGAATACAGTCTATGCCCATCACAACGGACCCTGTTAATCCAGAAAAGAACGTCCGCTGTAGCCGAAGTATGCAGAATCCAACCCTCCCCCCTGGGGGGGAGGGGGGAAGGAGGGGAGATATATGAGCGCAGAAGTGGGTACTTTGACCGGTATTGCATATACATACTGTAGACGCTTTCTTCTCTCTACACGCCTGCAGCACCTATGCAAATTGTAAGCGCGAGGGCAAAGAATCACCTAAAGACCGTTTCTAAAGCTTAGCACCGACACCGGGAAAAGGAAAAAGCCTAGCGCACGCGGTCAAGTGTATAAAGACGCATGATAAACTGAGAAAATAAAGCAAGTCTATAACTAGGGGCAATTATTAACCAGCTATACAAATCAGTCGTGGCCACCAGAATTAGCTAAGCTCTTTCAAACCCCTTTGGGATGAGGAAGGTTTACCCGAAACCGTTTGTCAAACAAATCTGATCTCTGCCTCACGACCTCCCAAGGCAGCTTCCGCATTTTTTATGATTTTAGTCTGGTCATTGAAACAGCCTATACGAAATAATCTGATGAAGGACAGCTGTGAAATCAGAAGTTGGACCAGTTGGACTTCGCACGGCTACCGGAATATTGCACACAATGGATGGGAACCAACCCTCTACTTAATACATTTCTTACCTTTTTCACCAAACAGAACGGGAACGTTGCATGCATGGGAATAAGGTTCGAACTTCACTGAACCCGACTTCTTTATTGCATAAAAATACTGACAAGGGCAGACTTGACTCCGGGTGGACCACTTTGCGTATTCGATAGCGCTGTTGTTCAATCTCACCGGAGTCGTGTTTATCAGCGGCGGCCTTATTCCAGACGGTCGAGCGGACTGTCTGGTTAGACAGGCCTGTACTTCTAGCGATGTCGGCCTGTTTTCCCCCTTTTTCTACAGCGTTAATTATGCTTAATTTATCCAACAGTGAAATCAGCTACCCTGCTGCGCATGACGCTAGTCGCACAAAAAAAAACTAGGCCACTGGCACTGGCTTGGCTGCACCAACGATCCTGCTGCCAATGATGTTGTCAGACATAACAGTTTTCTTGCCGAACTATACAAATAAAAAGCATATCGGGTGCCAGCCCCATGGAAGTTCGCTATCAGTCGAAACGATTTTTGCGTAATATTTAGTCGGTTGTAGCCGATAGTCTGCTCTAGTAGGGTACGCCACGAGTGGAGTGGACCTATTTAAAATGCATGGGGACCAAAGAAAGAAACGGTCTGTTGTAACCAGAAGACCGTTATTGCCGGATCCGCTGTAACGAGCGTAGACTGTAATTAAATGTGCCTACTACATGAAACAAACAGAGATGGGTGGCTGACAGAAAACAGGAGGGCCCGCCATGTGCACCATAATTACCTGTGCAATGCAGATGACTGACATGAACCTGAAGCAAGCAGTAAAGCAAGCAGCAGTAAATGAGATCAAATTGTGGCTGTAGAAATAGGTACAGTGAATGTGGAACCAAGCAAAATTCTGTGCTTAATAGGGATCAGTTGTAAGAGATATTTGTCGCGAGAGTTATCATAGCCAACCGACATAATTACATAATAAAAAGTGATGAAGCTGTGCTGCAAGGAATTTCTGGTAAGTTGCAGCCACAATGAATGCTATAAAAGGACATTTTTCTATAAAAGGACAGAGTGGCACTATAAGCAGAAAATATTGACGAAAAGTATGTCTCCACTGATTGATGTAAGTGTAGTACTGCACCCTCACCTGCACAAGCTGAATGTTGATTATTCTGTTTATGCTGGTTTCCAGGAGCGTGTAGACACCATATTTAGCACTATAGCCGGGAGAGTCAGCACGACTGTCTTCTGCCACCCTTGCGGTACCTCCATTGGCCGCCAGACTGCGCAGGAGTTCACCTTTTTCGTCCTCCCAGACCTGAAATGAGCACATAAGTTCTTTATTGAAAGCATGTCCTTGAACATACAATATACGTAGTCATGCAATACACAAATAGTCATGATACGTAGTGCCACTTTCACCTAACAGTGGGGCAAATGGGTTAGTCAATATGGGGAGCGTGTGACCTCTTAAAAGGGCACCCTGCTCCGCCGTGCCAGTACCACCATCGGCCGGGCCAGCGTCCCGTGGTGGGACAGGCGTGCTGCAGCCATCTACTGCACTGGCATTCGTGAAGGTAAACAATGTAATCCAGTGAGATTAATTTCATGTATTCACAGCTCAAAATTTTTTACTGTCAAAAAATGGGGTAAAAACGTGACATTTCCCAAGGGCAAGTGCATTTTTGCTTCTATACGCTTTACGCTTCAATGCTTCTTTACGACTGCTCGTATGCTTGCTGTTACGCCCAGTGCACTGCTTTCGGGCCAAACAAAACGCGATAAACAGGCACCAGGACTGGTGAAAGCTGCTATGTTGAAATGCATTTTCCTGTTTCGCGTGAATAATTTCCAGCAACGAGTTCACTTAACTAAGCCTTCCATTTTCATGTTCAACAAATAGTTCTTGTACTAATTTAGGTAGACGCAGCAAGCAGCAGAAAAAACACATCCCATTTGAAAAAGCCCTACGCTACTGATTCAGCACAGTTATATTTCAGCCAAAAATAAAGAGACTGCCAGTGAGGTATCAATTTGCAATACTAAAAAAAAAGCGCACAGCAGCACGTAGGTGTCGATCATAATATCTTTAGGTGCAGTAAGTGGCAGGCAGCGGTGGTGGCTAAAAAAAACATTTCACACAGTGCACATGAAAAGAAAGCGCCACAAAGAAAAAGCTATAGGTAAAAAGATTCCAAGGCGCAAAGTGTGTTAAAAAGCAAAAACACCTGTTTGTTCGAGATTTCGGCGCTGTTCGAGGTTAAACCCCATAATCAACCAAATCAGTGAAAAGCGTTCCCTGAAAAATACCAAAGAAACGACTGGATCCCCTGTCTTCAGCTATCCCAGGCGTTTTTCCCTATGTCAGACGGAAAATCAAAGGTACGTATCTTGCATGAGGGAAATCTTGTGTCTATCGATTGTCTACCACCAACTAAATGTGCGCTGATACTCTTATCCTCTTTGCTGGCTGCCATTAGGTTTTATCGGCCCAACGTTAACAAAGAAACAATGTCCATTCGTCCTCCACGTGAGCACATACAACAAAATGTAAACAAGCATTACGTGAGGCACATAGCATATTGCTTGTGTTTGCTAGGCATGAAGGGGCGAACAAGCTAAAAATCGAAAGATCTTCGTTTCTAGAGGAGAATTAGCAAAAGCATTAGCACAGTCCACAACATAAATGTTCTTGCGCACACCATGAAGCCACCGTCACAGCATAACTAGACCAACGACGTCTGTTTTGCAGCCCAATGCATACTCTAGAAAGCACCTGCGTGACGGCACACAGCATTGTTCCACGGTCGATGTATTCTAGGAGCCCCTCCACCCCCGACAGATTCTGCTTCTGTGAATATGTGTAATACAGAAATTTCATTACCTTGTACACCGTGGGAAGCAGCAACTTCTTCTGCTAGCGATGGTAGGACCGTTCGCTGAAGCAAGCAATGCCTGCGTTGTTCAAAAAACGGAGGGACTGTTTTGTGCTTGCGCCCGTGAACAGAACAGCAGCAGCCAGCGTGATGTCGCCCAAAGCACGCTTGCCCTTCTTCGGCTGACTGAGCCATGTGATGACGTGGTTCTCCTGGCACGTTGTTGTGATCGTCGCAAGGGAACCTTTCACCTGCAAAAAGTATCCTGCACACCATTCACATAGACACACATTGCAATGATCTGTTCATATGCATTTGCTATCATAGCAGTAAAAACACGAGAGGGGTGGGAAGGTCGTCAGGGCCATGACCTACTATAATTTCGAAAAGGCTACTGGTCCCATTTAAATGCATACATATCGAGTGAAGAATATGTGTCAGCAATTTTACACAATTGTGTTCAGTGTTAAACCTGTTTAAAATACCATTGGGTCGTTGTCAGCTGATATAGCACCATTTCAGTTCCGTTTTCAACTTTATGCATGTTTTCCCGCATCGCGTGCTTGTCCCAAATACTCTGCTGGCGTAAATGAAAATTCAGTCATAGCCACGATGCTCTGACATTACGTGGGGGCAAATTCGTGCCTCTGATAATGTCAAACCGCCAGATTTCTTCCACGGAACCACCCGAAATTGCACATTTTGAAATGGAGGTGAAATGGAGCAAACATATAATTATCGAGTACCGTACTTACCTGATTCTAACGCGCCCTCGATTTTCCTGGCAAAAAAAACAAAAAAACTCATTCCTCGTACACGATGAATTTCCTATTAGCAGGAGGTGCACCTACGAATCTGTTAAAATAATGTTGATTGAAACACAGTAAACATGCTTTTCTCAGGGCACTGCATGGTTTTGGGTGAAATTGCTGCTAAAGTCGGCAAGAGATTTCACGCAACCACCATGCTGTAAAATAACTGTATAAATTATCGAGTACCGTACTTACCCGATTCTAACGCGCCCTCGATTTTCCTGGCAAAAAAAAACAAAAAAACTTGTACCTCCGATTCTATCTCCCCATCCCCCACCCCCAACAACCACTTCCTCCTCGCTCTCCTCCGATTGTGACGCGCATGGGACTTTCTGACCCAGACAAACGAATGCGAAAGAAACGGGCGATTTATTTCCCGAAGTAACCTCACTCATCTCACTCCTCGTCACTCTCCGCTGATCACATCTCGGCATCGGTGACTTCAAGCGCGTTCGCGATGCCACACTTCGGAACGAACGTTCAACCATGGTCGATGGGATCGTGACCAACGCCTCGCATGCCCATCCCGAGAGCTTCTCCAGAGGCGCGTGCTTCAGCCGACCGCTCGTTTTGAACGCGTGGGAGCTGCTGCTGTCATTGCTGTTATCAAGCGCGCAAGTGAAACGATTTGACGATTTGTGTGAACGGCGATGTAAAAGTCTAGGGCCTAGGCCTGCTGCGTCTAAAAAATCGTTAATAATAGCTTTGGCGCCATCTTGAGATGGCGATGGCGATGGGTGGGACGAAATGTCCGCTGTTTCGGTTTTGTATCGGATTCCAACGCGCATGCGATTTTTGGGCCTATTTTTTCGGAAGAAAAGTGCGCGTTAGAATCTGGTAAATAAGGTAATAAATTCCACTGCTGGACCATGTGCCCTCACGCACTGCACAGGCACATAGGTGAAAAAGAAAAAAAACGTGGATATGCAAGACAAGTAACCACTGAAGGTGCTGCAAGCAGTAGAAAGTGTTTTCTTGCTATCTATAACACGTGTTGCACAAGGTAATGTTTCGGCAACTGCAAGCCAATATGCACATTTTCCAAGCCCATATTGTAAGTGTACAATGTCTCTCTTGTTGACAATTGACTACATTGTCACTAAAAAAAATAGGCACCTCAGCAATAAAACTTCGACCAATTTCTAACTGTGCCAAAGAGACCATTTCGCTATGAGGCACTGCGTACAGGGAGACCCACGTTATGTTTGACAAGCTAAGGTTCTTGGACGTGCCACAAAATGACGGCATACAAGCATTATCCTAATTCATTACATCGAAATTGAACCGCCACAGACCAGATTTTGTTTTGCAATATCATGCATGACAGCACAGGACCACATACCTAGGAGTCAGAGTCAGCACAGTGGGTAGATGCCCAAGACGTGAATTGTCTGACCGCCACAGTCTGTGGTTTTTGAGGACTTTGTCAAGCGAAATGTGTGGTGATGAGGAGTAGTTGGTATAAACTTTTGCTTTTTGGGCCCATTTATTGACCTTGTATAAAGAAGCTTTTTGGCTTGTTTTGGGATAGCAAAAACCTATTGCGTTATGATTTAGTCCACGAAATACACATTCAAGCACATTTAAATACACATTCAAGCATGAAAATAAAACGTCGTGCCACCTACGCGCATGTGGTGTTCAATGTGGGTTCATATGTTTTGTCCAGGGGATCATGAATGTGAGTGAAAGATGGCTCAGAGCGTAAAGGCGTTGAGCACCGCTGCTGCATTTCCTCCATCAATAGAATATCAGGTAACTCCAAGTCGGTCTGGCACGCTGAAAGTACAGTAGCATGCTAGTATGTTTAGGAAGCCACACTGACACCTAAAAAAACATGAAATGTTCCTAACGGGTTGCAATTCTAGAATTTAGATTGATCGATATGAATACATATCGCCGTATCACGAGAGGCACTCACCCATTTCCGTCACTGTTCGGGTTGTTTGAACCTTGGCAGCTTTTGTGTGAGCCTTCAGCACCACCTGAGCTGCCTTAGAAGAAACTTGAACAATGCACTGGCTCTCTGCATTCGCCTTTACTTGCCCTGTGGAAACAAATATCGAGCTGTTTGTCTTCGAGTCAAGTTTTTACATGCTGTCGGTGCATTATCCTTATAGACCTTTAAAACTGGTAATGATGTGTTATTTTTGACACACGTACTGAATGAAACTGTCATGTTTTTAAAAGCAACGCAGTGGTTAGTAATGGCCAACATACCCATTTATAGTTATTCGATAGTGTTAGCTTATTCTGATTCACAATACATATCAGTACACTGTGGTTGAGACATATTGAAATGCACAGAAATTTTTCAAGTGCAGGAACCCTGCATTCGTGTGATAATTTTGGTGTGCCCCAGCATGCTCACCCGTTTCTATTCTCGCAACGCTCGTTTACTCACGCGGTGCTACTCGAATTTATTGATACTTCGAAACATCATTTCATGAAGTACCATATTGCCGGGACCACGGCCACTTTCGATCGCGATACAGCCGGGGCCTTCTGAAACACGATCGGCAGTATGCCGCAGTCTGTTACAGCCAAACGTTTACGTGGCGTTCTATTAACAACACCGCAAGTGCAAGCGCGCCGTGCGATATCCTAGCTCCGAACTTCACGGCCGAAAGGGGAGTCGTTACACGCACCGGGATAACAATATTACCCACCTGCTGCCTTCTCGACTTCGTTCACCCCACAATCAGCGCTGGGGCCCGCCCAAATCGTAGAGGATGCAGCATCCTCAGGGTGTATGTCAGCGAGAGCCTGCACGATATTGGGCGTCATTATATATTTGTGACACCAAACACATGCAAGCAGAACGCAAGCAATACGAAACTCTAGCCGAGGACGCTCGGATAGCGAAGAATGCTCCGAATCAGGGCCCACGACGTTGTAAATAGACGGCACGGCATCAGGCTCAAGACAGCAAAGCGGACGGGGTAGCAGCACGTTCGGGAGGTCCTGTTTGTAGCACGCCGGCTCGAAATGGAGCGAGAAGATCCGACTGCTCTTCCGTGGGGTCCACTCTGTGCGTCCCGCAGCACCGCGCACAAACTCTATCCACTTTTGGCGGCGAGGGCCATCGCCCAGCGGAAATCTGTGCATGCTTGCACCCGAACCTGTATGCGATGGGCAGAAGTCCACGGAGCACCGTACCCCCGACATGGTGCCACAAAGTAAACACGGGCAGTGCGTAAACTACACCAGCGCACGTAAACACGCGCGACGCCGCCGCGGAAGGCAAACTGGGCAAACTACGCAGTGCGGAAGCGGGAGAAACCCGTGACGTCTTTGGATTTGGCTTATTTTAAAAAAATTCCGCGTAATGTCGATGGCGCGAGGTCGTCCGCCTGCTGCTCGGTTGCGTTTCGCTCACTTTAAAATTGATTTTAAATATGTTCTAGGCTGTAATTTCTGCTGACATTTTGCAGATGATGTATGCGCGTTCTCAACAATCTATCTCCGACGTTATCTCGCCTTCAAAATTTTGTGCCAGTGCCCCTGTAATGGCGATTTAAGGTACTCGGTCCGCGGTGAATTCCAGGCGAAAATGGTGGCTTTGCGTCTAAAGGGGCTTATTTATTTAACATAATCGAAAATGGCATATGCAGCCCTACCTCCAATCCCTACAGGAAACGTCCTGCACATCGCTTTCTCCAACTTGACTTCTTACAATTGTACCAGGCTAGAGAAGTGTTTGTCCCGCTGGACATATCACATCAATACTTCACTCTAGCGGAATTATTACGGCTTTCTTATGAGCGTGGCAGGATACCTTTTTTTTTCACTGTGGCAATAATAAAACAGTATACGAAGCGCTCAGCTAGACCAGCTGAGAGCCAGTTGAAACTTATCCGAATGCAGATGCAGCTGTGTACAAAATCTCACAAAAATCTTCGAAAAAGCAATAATTGAGCATTTACCGAAAACGACTAAGCGCCCTCAGCAATCTCCTTTCCGGTAAGACAAAGACCTCCGCAGCGCGTTCTGCCGAAACAGTCGGATCTATAAGCTAACAAAATTTACTAACACTCCGTCAGCATGCACGAACTTGAAAGAAGAGCGTTTACACGTGAAAGCCTTCGTCGCTCTTGGCAAAAAATATTTTTGGCACTTTACAAAAGCTTCGCTGACCAGTTCCTAGGTTGAGTTCTCCGGAAGGCAAAATGGCGCGCAAAAAAAGGCCCCTGCGCCGATTATTGTGCAGGATGGCGGCAAGATTGCCTCCGACCCAATCAGAATACGCGAACTATTCACAAAACAGTTCTCGTCTGCGAATTCCTCGTCACGCGATAACGGCTCCCCACGTGCATTTGCGCCACCAGATGATGCCGTATAGAAGCCCAAAATAACTGTAAAGATGTCACGTCTGGCATAATCCACCTGCCTTCGCACAAATGTTCCGGTCACGATAATTTCGCAAGCTTTATTCTAAAAGAATGCTCTGATGTTCTCTCGCCGTGGATCTGCCGCATGGTTTGTCTTTCGCTTGCAGAGCCGAACGTTTCAACAAATTTGAAACATAAAAGTTCTTTTTCCTTTCTATAAGTCCCAAAACGGTCCGTGACTGGAAACTATACACGAATTTTTCTCCTGTCTTCTTTTTAAAGTCTTGAAAAACAAGTACAACGTTATCTTTGGATAAAAATCAGCCCTTTTATGAACAGTAATAAGCACGGGATTACTCAAGCTAGTCGACTCTTGCCTGCTTTCTGAGTGACACCAGCAAATTTTTACGTTAACGTCTTCAAATGGGCCCCATCTACGTCTGCGGGAGTAAGGCCTTCGACATCGAAAACCATGATATGCTGCGT
Organism: Haemaphysalis longicornis; assembly: GCF_048455015.1. Taxonomy (NCBI): domain Eukaryota; kingdom Metazoa; phylum Arthropoda; class Arachnida; order Ixodida; family Ixodidae; genus Haemaphysalis; species Haemaphysalis longicornis. Next base: position 92,170,424 of record NW_027526214.1, read on the forward strand.
CTAAAGCTGTCTAATTTTGGTCTGTCTCTTGCTCTCCGAGAGCGGTTTGCTACCTACCATAAACATAGAACCTACTTTGTTGATGATGCCGGGGCAAAGTCTCGCCGCTTCCGTGTGCCATCCGGGGTCCCGCAGAGCTGCATTGTCGCCCCTTTACTGTTTAACTCATTTGTGATTGACGTACTTTTCATTGTAACACATGCACCTCTTCACCTCTCTTCCCCTTTTCAGAAACATCAAATTTAACCATGTAGTAATATTGCAGGCAGATTGCGCCCAGGTTCAATGGGACGCACACGTGATGTGCCTCTTGTGCAAATCTAACTTCCGCACCTAAATTCTCTAAACACAGTTGCTGTTACACACACAAGAAAGCCTTCTCCTATACCCCTTTTATACACCTCGACTGACTGACAATAAAAAGACCACGCGTAACACGCAGTGTTTGCGTACTGATGGAGTCTAAACATTGCTTCATGCCTCATGTCAACAAATAGCACACACGCCTCTTTGGAGTGTGGGTACCATATCTCGGGCAAAAAAATATCAAATGGCTAGTGTTTTCTAGCTCGGTATGAAGCCCTTGTTATCCCAAAGGTGGAGTATTCATCGGAAATATTAAACTGTGCGAATGTGTTGGCACCGCAGCACTTAGAAAGGGTGCAAAAATAATTAACACGCGTCTTCTTCCGCCGCTACGCCACGCATTTAAAATGGCCTTTCCACGATGTCCTCAAGCCGCTAAACGTGGAAGAGAACAGGCCAGACGAACGAACGGAGATTTGTTTTTTTTTTATTTTCAAGTGGATCAACTCCAAAATCGACATCCCGAAACTAGTGAGCTGTTTTTGGCGAGGAGAACTCTGTCTCAACGTGTTCTTTCATGTAACAACCACAGAGATGCTGTCTCTTGTATGCGGCGGAGAACGCGTGTATTATGATGGTGTTTGTGTAAGACGTCTTTTCAGGACATATTAAGTCGCAAACGTTCTGCAAAACAGCAATCGTTGTAATCTCTTCATGCGACATCAGTATGAAATAAAAGCGATCCCAAGTTCTCGTTTTTTTTATGTGCGTGCGAAAGTCATGCGCACGTATGTGATGTCTACACATTTCAATTTGATTTACATGTATTTCGCGATAGCTTTCTGATCAAGTAGTACATGGCTATTCGAATGTTTACAACACGAGTGCTAACATGTGCTTGTACTTTTCATAACCCTGCCTTCATGGAGGCTAATATTCAGGACCGCTGTATTCATATCTTACTGGTGGACCTTTTTTGCTAGTGTGTTTAGGTATGCCTATGTGTGAGCATGTATCTGCTTTTGTGTGTGTACATACACGTGTGCGTGGACACATGTGTATGCGCTTGTGTGCGTGCGTCTGGGTGTGTGTGTGTGCGTGAGTGTATACATATATGTGCGCGCGCGTGTATGTGTGTAAGCGTGTGTGCGGGGGCGTGCGTTCGTGTGTGTGTACGTTCGTTCGTGTATATTTGCGCATGTGCATGCGCTTGCGCGTGCGTGTCGTGTGTGTGTACGTGTGTGGGTGTGCGTGTGCACCTGTGTGTCTGTACGTGTGGTGCTTCAGCATCTTTGTGGGTGCGCTTGTGCGTGTGCGTGCGCGGGCGTGCGTGCGTGTGCGTGCGAGTGCGTGTGTGTGTGTGCGAGTGCGTGCGAGTGCGTGTGTGTGTGTGCGAGTGCGTGTGTGTGTGTGTGTGTGTGTGTGTGTGTGTGTGTGTGTGTGTGTGTGTGTGTGTGTGTGTGTGTGTGTGTGTTGCGTTGCACTGTGCTTCGGGGATCACTGTACTTCGCAAGCAGTACACTTACTTCCCCCCTTGTTTTTTCCATGTGCCACCCGCACTTCTGGTGTAACACCAAGGGGAGGCCTTATTCTATTGGTGGGCACTCCCAAATAAATGAATAAAAACAATAATAAATAATATATATATATATATATATGTATATATATATATATATATATATATATATATATATATATATATATATATATATATATATATACACGAACAAACAATAAATAAAAAAATAAGGTCAGCAACGGTCTTTTGAACGCATCGCGTCAGCACAGCTCGTTTTCTTTTCGTTCTTTGAAGCACTATCTTCTTTTAAAATTGAAAGATGAACCGCCGTAGACAATATACTACTTGAACGTCCTGTCTGTGGCATGGCCTTAACCCATGGGTTGCCTTTCTATTCCTTTGAGAAAATGTTTACAAGTAACAATTATTGCGCGTTGCTCCGCCATCTCTATGTTCTTAACAGCGATGCAATCATCGGTATATCCGAGTTTTTCTGGAACGAAGCAACTGGACTACTTTGAACGTCATTTCATTCTCTTATTTCCTCTCGTTTCGTGACAAGGAGATATAGTCAACAGTCAGTGGCTGAAACGTGTTGCCTAGGTAAACAAATTAAAAACAAAACTGGATCGTCTCAAGCAGCTTTGTCGCAAATAACTACACGAGTACCTTTTAGAGACATGAAGCGAACTCTCTTGGATCCGGTAACAAAGTAGAGTAGAAGGTGCAGTGCAAGTAAAGAAAAAGAAACAGACTTGGGCTGGCGAATTCAGGTGAAGAAAACACAACTGTTGCACAGTTTCGTCATTGGACTAGATAGCAAGAGTGGGGTCTTGACGAAAGAGAAGGGACATAACACAATAAAAAGAAAAAATTTGTGAAATCGGTGGCCAACCGAAGCCTCGATAAGCTTCGTACTGGAGCAGTTGAAAGTCAGTGGGAGATGTAGTAGTCCCACTGTGGGCCTTAGCAGGCTGTTGAACATGTTGACGATGGTGAAGTCGAGTAAACTTTTGATTCGCCAAAAAGTTTATCTTGTTTTTTAGCTATTCTACAACCGTTTAAATTTTGCGAGGATTGCAAATGCATAGCCCTATTAAACCCAGTTACCCGAGAAATAATTTCAGGTAAGTTGTCAACAAGTAAACGTAATGGTTCTATATGATCTCATAGGGGAGGTTGCTGCTCAGTAGTTTCAACAGTTTGAGGAAGAAGCAGGTTTTTTCCTGAGCAAGTAAGACCTAGCTGGTGCAGTTTAGCATGTTTTTCGGCGATTGCTGAACATTTTATGCTTGGTTCTCATCATGGCGTTGGGAACAACTGAAACTGGGCGTGTGACGCTGACCAAGCTTCACGCAAATGACGCAATTAAACATTTTTCAATGAGCACATTCGCAGTCAGATTACGTAAAATGGGGAAGGTAGGTCAATATTTTAGGTTACCTATCACAAATTAACAAAATCGCGTTCTCATAAATACCTACACAGCTGTCAATAAACCATTTGGTAGTTTAGGCACCATCATTTCGTTTTGTTTTTGCCGCTCTCTCCACGCCTCGTTCAAAAATGCAGCAAATGTTATTGCTAAACTCAAGATTATATGAACTAGCTTTAAAACAAGCCTCTTTTACAACAGTGTTACTACAAAACTGTCACTCCATCAAACTGAGATCGGCTGGCTCGTTCCCGCCAATTATGAAGCTTTTGTGTCCGTCGTAATATTAGCGGGCATCAACGCTATACACCGAGGTTACGCAGCGTGTAAATAAACTAACCATATGCGGCGAAGACGAGCTAAACAGCACATCTTTCTTACAATTTGTGAAAGCACGCGCTTTAGACGGATGGAAAAGGATCTAATAGGAAGCATAGGACGAAAAAACGATGCTTTAGAAAGGATTAAAAATAAATGCGAATCAATCAAACACATGTTAGCCGTAGCGAGGTCAGCATTCTTCTACCCAGCAATGAACATTCCCAATTTCTCCAACTGGGAGCTATTTAGTTCGTTCCATGCTGACGAGTGCTTGTTCAGCCCAAGTTCAAACAAAGTGAACTCATCAATATAGACAAACCGTGAGGTCAAAGTCTGGTTGCCTTGGGCTGGTTGAGAGGAGTAACAAAAGTGATTGGCGTTTTATGGAAAACATTCAGCGCTCTCAACCACACTTACCCAAGACATTTTTATTCCTATGAAGAAACTCAACCTTTCCTGTCCTAGGAAAAACTGTAGGGTGCACTTTTTTTAACAATGCCAGTCCCCTCTTGCGACAAAAGGAAACAAAAATAGTCGCTATAGAAATCATACGAGGGTATTCAGGCTCAATCAATGGCGCGAGTTGTTGCTAAAAGGATTCTTATCAGAGTATATTAATCAACGAAACCAATATCAACCGAGGTGACGACGCGAGTTTTTTCACGTAGAAATCCACTCCCACGTTTCCTGTATAGAAAATTATCATTCCCATCTCCCTCCTACAAGTACCTGTTCATCGCTTTCTAAAAACCCAGTGCAGTGCTTATGCCCTTCTGGCAGTGCGGGATATGAGCGCTAAAGCATGGTGGCGACGAGTTAAGAAATTCATTTGCTACGTTTAAAAATTTTAAACATTCGCAGTGAAGGTTACGCAGCGCTTGGTTGTTTCTTGCAATAAACTCAACCGTTCAGGTCGGACCTGGACTATAGCGGGCATGTATCATATATGTGCGTATAAACACTCCATACTGAACAAAGTAAATACACTAAAGCACAAATCAAGCAAGAAAACAACGCCTAATTAAGGCCGTGAGGAGTGGCCAAAAGGATTTGTAGAGCAATATTATCACTGAAAAACATATCAACAGATCCAACATCCGGCGTTTTACTATCTAGTAATAAACTCTCCCCTTAGTGTCATCGGAAAAATTATTACGCCTGCCTGCCAGCTATGAGAACATGCTCTTCTCACGCTGAAGGAGAAAAACAGTCAGTGTAGACAAATGGTCCAGGCAAAGAGCACTAAAGGCCTTTCGCGGAGAGGAATAAAAAGGTTTCCAAAGTAAGATAATAGTGAACAGTGTCGACAAAGGTTACGCAGCCCGTTGTTGTCCCAAGCAATAAACTTTACCATTCTCAGCGAAGCATAACTTTAGGGCGCCTTATAGTCACTAAATTTTGTCAGCACTTGCTGAAGAACAAGAGAAAGTCAAGTATGACAAAATATTAACACTTGGTACTGACGTTTCGCAGCCCGTCCTTCCCCCTAGCAACTAACTGAACCGTCCATTAGGAGAAAAAGTTTAAGACGCACCTTTTTAATGAATTTCTGTACACACTCCCTATACAGAAAAAAAGAATATGATATATGAATATAGCCAAAAAACCTTCATCAAGGCCGCGAAAAGTGTCAAAAAGGATTTGTAGTGTTTGACACTCAATAAAACCTAGCAATCCAAAACGGCATCGTGCGCTCTGATGCCCAAGAATAAACTGCCTGCTTCTCTTATGGGAAAATAATCGAGACGTGGCAACGAAGGTGATGTTTTCAATAGAGTATCTAGGATAATATTCAGGATAGTAATGAATGGTAACGCTACTTCGATGTCTCAGGAACTGCACGCACCCCAGCATCAGTGGACGTCTCGATTTTCCTCCGCAAGCCAACGGGCCCGCTCATCGCACTCACGCGCAACCGTAGAGAAGGGTTGGTCACCGTTTCTGTGTATAGACAATGCACAAAGCAGACAAGGGGATAAGCCGTGACTTCACAACCGGCTGCCGAAGCAGAATCTCCTTACTGATGACGGTACAATTAGCAGGCTAAGATTCGTCCGGAAGGAAGTGTGGTTACAGGCGGGCCAGACTGACCAGTTGAAATGCTCGCTAAGCCATTGACGGTGAGGGAGTGACTTAAATAACTTCTCACGTTACAGAAGTAACCCGGCGAGTGATGCGGTAAGGGCCTATGAAGCCAGATAGTAGTGTTTTGGCTAGCCCAACATTACGTTAAGATGCCCACAGGAGGAAAAGGGTGCCAGGTTGCAAGCACACACCACGGTGGGTCGCCTCGCAAAGTCGCTTGACTTGCCTCGTAGAGACGCGAGATAGCCCGCGCCATCTCAGCGCGGGCGATGTGATGTGCCGCAAAAGCCTGGGAAATGACGTCACGTAGTAATTCCGTTCCCCGCGTGGTATATTCACGAAAAACGGCATTAAATTTCAATGCACCTTCATGGAAAAATGACAAAAAAAAATTACTGGCAGTGTAGAGGCGTGATCAACTGTAAACGGAAGTAACGTAAGGGAGATGAACTTTCAAGTCAGGATGGTTGGCAGACACGTACAAAGCCAGCATATGCGTAAGTGTCTTGTTAAAGCATTCAATAAACCAATTATTCTGGGAATCTTTGCCACCTGGTACTCTTGTGCTTAGCGGGGCGTGAGCAAATAAGGTCGTCGACTGCCTCAGATAACAAGCACCGACGACGGTCCATGCTCAGCCGACAAGGAGCACCACGATACAGAATGTAGGCTCATAGTTTAAAATAGGCGACGTGCTCGACAGAATTTAGAGATAGGCACATGTGTTGCTGTCAAATGTAAAAAAATTGGTGACGAAGGCAATCCACCTATTACCGAAGCAGAATAACGGAAATGACTAGGAAGGTCGAATCGAAAATGGAAAAAGTGGTTTTGAAGAAAGATGAATTGGTTGAAGATGGCCTGATGGAAGAGAGCGAGATGTTTTGCGGCGTTGGCAAAGATCAGACGCAGTGACGTACCGTCTGACGGACTGATAAAGGCCGGCCCAGTAAAAGCGTCGACGGGTCACGCGGTTGGCCTCGTCATAAAAAGATATCCAGCATTTGGCACATCCTCCAGCTGGTGGTTTATGTCTGATCATAAATGCTAAGGCACAGCAAGGAGAGCATGCGGTCGTCAAGACGAAAAGTTTTGTCCAATTAGGAAAAAAATACGACGAATAAAGTTTTTCAGAGCTGAGTCAGATGGCTTCGAGCTCACACGCTGTATGGCCTGCCAAAGAGATGTGTCGAGGCGCTGCTGGGCGACTATATCCTGCAAGTCAGGTAGGACGATTACGCCGGTGTCTTCGTCATTCCACGTTGCATAAGCGGGACAATAGGGTGAAGAGACAAGCAGTGGGGTACCCATGCTTGGGACAGGACAAGTACACAACCGAACCGTCATACTACTCCAGTTGTAATGCCCTGCGGCGAGTCATTAAGACGGGTGTTTACAGAACAAACCCAACATAGGGAGCGATGGTCAGTAACAACCACAACGGATTGGACATCCAAATATTGACGGCCCTTGCTCACGTCTGGGCGAGTGGGAGGCATTCACTTTCCGTGGCACAATAGTTACGTTCACATGGGTAGGAAAGGCCTCTTGTATAGGCTATCACTTTGTCATGACCATACTCTTGTTGAAACCATAGAGCCCCTATTCAGTTCTCCACTCGTGACAGTGTAAACTTCAATTAGAGCTGCTGGATTGAAAAGACCAAAGTTAGCCACAAGTCATATTGTCAACCGGGGAAGCAATCACTTCGCATTACGTGGAGCCCTATACGGACGAGGTATTGGCGTTAAACAAATTCAGTAATGGCATGGCGATTTCAAAAAAGAATCTCAAAGATACCGCACAAATAAAATCATACACCCACAAAGCTGGGAACGACCTTTGCCGCACTTGTAACTGGGAAGTTTTGGATGGCGCGCTCTCTATCGAGAATAGGTCGGACACCAGCAGCATCCACTACATGCCGATGATCTTGATTTTCCGACACGGAATTGACATTTTCCTGAATTAGGCTGACAAACACCGCTGCGAAAAGCTTGAAGGATATCTGCAAGGCTGTAGTTAGTCCTCAAATGTTGGACAAAAACATGAAGTCATCTACGTAGCTGATGCACGTCGACCAAATGAAGGTACGTAAAAGTAAGACAATAAATCTCTCCACGGTAACCAGCACGTTGGAAGTACAAAACGGCTTCACCTTATATTGCTACAGCCGGTCTGATTGGGAATATAATTTATATGAATACTCGGTATGACAGGTAAGAAGAAGAGAAAATGTGAACGCTAGTGAGGAAAAAGACCGCATTGCAAGGCCACGAGGAGTGGCCAAAACGATGGTATTGTATGATAATAAGTAAAAACCTGTTATATGAAGTGAATTCGCGTGTTGGTCTCTTCGGCAATAAACTTCACCGTTTCTCTCATAGACAATTTATTATGCTCGCGTCCTTCTGACGAGTCTGTGCTCATTTCTTGCTAAAAAAATCAAAGACAGTGAATTTACAAAAACCGGGGGAGAACAGTGCTATAAGATGGTTGCAGGAAAAACAAAACACAATCACCTCGTATCTATGACAAAAAATAAAGCACGCTTAAACAAAATAACGGTGTGCATATTTCTCTGTATCAATAATCACAACCATTCCTGTCGGAGACGGAATGTAGGGGGCAGCTTTGTTACACAGATCTGTAAACATTCCCTGTAGAAGGAGACCTATAAACATATCTGCCATGAGAAAAATAGCTGTAGCAAAGCCATGCGTAGTAACCATATGTGTTTGGATTTAGCACATTGAGTAAAAATACATGACCTGAAGCGACATTTTATTTGCTATAATCGAGCACGAAACTCTCATGAATGTTTTATGAAAAATCAAATATGGTTGCCTTGCATTTCTACTCAGAACGGCCGGTGCTCCCAACCTTTATTTTGCGTGAATTTCCGGTCCGGTCACGCAGGAAACTATACCACCTACTTCCTGACGCCACGCTGCATCTTTGAACACGCGTTAAGCCTCTTTCCCCAAATTATCTCATATCAACTTGTCAAGGAAGCGTCGAGGCGCTAACCGTAACGCTTCGATATTCAGGTTGCCGTCTCCTTCTGTTACATTGGCAAGCATGCCGGCGTGTGCGGATACCTCTTAAATCACTAATGCCGCTTCTACAGAAAACATGGACTTTGACAGGCACAGTGGTCGCATTAAACACGCCAAATTCCCGTGGATCCAAGTTTTACACTGCTGCATTAGGAGAACATGGCCATTGCCCAAAGAATCGTAACAAAACACCAGACAGCTTCGCTACCAGCCGCACCATTCCTAAATGCCTCCACCTAGCGGAGCAACCTTCTACCACGCCTCCCTGCCAATAATTCCACCGTCATGTATCGCCCCCGTTCCAGCCTCGATCTTCAGCTTTGTCGCCTTGCCTTCTCACACTATGGTTAGCGATGGGAAGCAACATTCCGCAGAAGCAATTCCACTCTCAAGTCACAATTCAAAATCAGACATTCCAGAATCTCATTGCAGCTATTACGCCGAGTGAAATCACGTCATTACCCTCACCCGCATCTCATCAGTTTAACTCAATTCTAACCTTTAGGAAATATTCCCGTGCCTGAAGCCTCAACCCGACACCTGCGGTGGAGTCATTCACGGCCTACACACTGGCACCACGAACGAGAACCTCTCAGACCACCAAATAGCATATCAACCTCGCCTTTTTCACTCACACATGCTTGTTCGAACCACGTCGGCCCTCCTCACATTTCAAGGCCCACACGTTCCGGTTTTGTAAAAGTCGGCAGTTTCACATACCTTTACCGCTTGTTTCGAAGAACTCTTCAGTTCTGGGACTGTACAGAGCATCGGCCTTTGGTAGGACATCGCACCACATCCAGACCAACAAGCCTGTACCGGCTGTGAAACTTCTAATCCCACCGATGACCGTCATTGCTCACCAAATTGCAAGCTGCGTGGCCTTCCCCGCATCACCGCTTCCAAGGACTGCACGAAACGCCTGATTCCAACGCCTCCTGTTGTCAAGCGGAAACACTCAGTGCAGTCCCAAGTCTCTACCTACAATAGCAAGCTTCCGGACACTCTCAGCAAATCAGGCCTCAACTACCAAACAGGAAATGTGGTCACAGCCCCTTCGTAGTGCTCCTACCGCTCAGCATTATCCTCCCCTTCCACCCAAGAAATCAACCACTCATACCCACACTACCGCTCACACACACACACACCGCGCCGGCAAGCTCATCTTCGTCCTGCATAAGGGGTCTGGGGACAGAAGTATGAAATTAAAACGTGATCCGCCTACCATGCATAAAAGCCCTGCAACAAAAATCTCGTTTTCAAAAGAACAATCAATTTTTCAGAACGAAGATAATGTTCAAGCTAAACAATGTGACCCTCACTGTTACAAAATGTCATCTTGTTAGTTGGAAGACGACGACACCGAAGTGAAGACCGGCAGCCACCGTACGAGCAGCGAGGCTCGAGACATCTTCTTCCTCCTTAATATAACGCTAGCTGCTCGAAGGAGCTCAATAGGGCATTGTCCTCGTACACCCGCCTGCTTCCTGGTCTTCAACACTCACCTTTCCCGCCATCTCCTCCACCACGCATCATCAATGCTGAAGAGGTTTCGGCGGTCATAGATTACAAAATACACGTAGCTCAAGTTGAAGTAAAAGGAACACTAGCAATAAATACCCATTAAATACCCATTAAATCCTCCAGCTGGGACAAACCATCAAGACCCGAATTAAAGCCATTGAACAATCTCACTCATGTAACGCCCAGTTACTTCAAACATTCCATCACCGTCCCGCTTTCCTTGATCTCGGCCAACCCCACTTCGTCAAAAAGCCTTAAATCGTTGAAAGCAGGGCCGAGTAACTTGCCTCTATAACCCCTGTTCAGATGACTAACGCCTCTGCGGTTACAATCTTCCCATAGAATGGCCGCTTTTTTCTGAGCAAACGGTTTCAACTCGGCCATTTTACTCAGCAACACCAACCTGGCAATTTGGTCCTGCAAGGATCTGAAAGTCCTTCACCAAACCTCAAACGCTACAAGCATACACACAGGATCCCAGTCAACGCCGCGCCACGCTCGTTTTTGAGACACTCGCCGTCCCTAAACCTAAAGGAAATGAACTTAAGAGAAAGGCTAGGAGGACTGGAGAATGAATGAATGAATGAATGAATGAATGAATGAATGAATGAATGAATGAATAAATTTAAAGGAGGCACGAATCCCTTTGGGGGACCGAGGTAAGTGGGGAGGGGATGAAGAGGGATACCACTAAAGTTCATTGTGGGATCAAAGGTCCTTTCGAGGGTATTTTCGTTCTTGGGTGCCGCCTAAAAAGCACTAGGTCAGGCCCGCTGTATACTGCTCTGCAGAGACCACTCTCCAGTGCGTATCGGCCTATTGCTCCGAGTAAGGATGCGTTACTCCGGAGTAGCTGTAAGTGCGCGTGAGCGTCAAATGGCAGTGGCCACTTATCAAGCAGGCCAGCTCTGCTCTTGTCGAGTGTCGTAACGTGCCAGATTAAATGATACAGGTTAGGCGTTGTAGCCTGCCCACAAAAGGTGCACTTGGGTGCCGATTTAAGGGAAGGGGCACAGTTAAGCCATTTTCGGGTTACGTTGGGGGTATATGCCAAGTTTGCGTAGGCATCGTTAATAAAGATTTCATCTTGCCGTCTGAGGGGTATTCCAGCTGGCAGGAAGCCCTGAGGGGCAATGTCTTGGAGCCGCTTGCGGCTTTCTTGTTGCAAGCGTTGGCGCAGCAAATACCATGTTGCTGGAGTATTGCCGGCGGATGGTTGGAAATAATGGGAGGAAAGGTTAGGAGGCACTCCCTTGCTGCCTCGTGGGCTTGCTGATTTACATCTGCTCGAACCGTGTGACCAGGTGTCCACGCAAGTCTAAGAAAACTATTTGTATTCTAATACAGGCAATGGGACACTGTGAACTGGAACCACGTTCCGCATTCATCTCTGTAGCTGTAATCTCCCCCTTTTCAACGCCTGGAAACTTAAGCTTCAATAGTATTGTCTGTTTAACGTTAGCACAAAAATACAATACACTAATTAAAACTACATGGCTGGAAGAGCAAATGATAAAGCCATGCCACCAGAAGTGTTAAAGAGTTTGTATTTATGACAATCAATTTAAACAATGCCTACCTGAACCGTTGCCGCGGGTTTTTTTACCTTAAAAATGGCTCACCTGCTCCTCTTATAGGAACATTTTTATTTCAGCGACTGTCTCACAAATGTCTGTAAAATTCTCAGTCGAAAATTCAAAAAGGAACTAAGTCAAACTACTCGAAGATGGCAAAGAATATAAGGGCAAGTCTGAACGGAGCGGTGAAAAGCAGTCATAGTGTGCGGCAATCGAAGCAACAATGCGAACTGAAACTTAGGCGGTGTGGTATAGCCTTGCAAATTACTCGCCCGTTCCGGTTCTCGAAACATTGTAATTTCCGCGACTGTCTCCCGAATGTTTGTTCTATGCTCTGTCAAAAATAAAAAGACCCTAAATAAAACAACTCGAACAGGACAAAGAACATAAAAGGAAGGCTTAGACGAGGGTGAAAAGGATTTATATAGTGTGGCAATCAATGAAACCGTGTCAACTGCGTCGACTTCAGGTGTTCCTCTACCTTCCGCGATTCTAATAATGCAGGTTCTGCACTAGCAAAAAAGGCAAAATAGCCACATAAACACCCTGGTCTGGGAAGAGAAGTAAAGTGCCCTACCACGGGAAATGGCAAAAAGCCTTTGCACGGAATAGCTATAAATAAAACTGTGAACTGAAGCGGCGTGGGGCGTTTATTTACCTACAATAATATAACACGTTTTATTTTGCTATACAATTGTGCACGGGTGTGCTTTAAGAAATTCTTCAAACGATCGCTCAAAAAGACATTGAATGTGCTAATAAACTTCCTAAAAACGTGAAAGAACGCAAGAGCGAGGCTGCGAGGAATAGCAAAATGATTTGTATTGGATGACAATAAATGATCCATTAAAACACGGTTAGTTTAAGCGACGTCACGTGTTCGTCGACCAAGCAGTAAAAAAGTTCGTTTCTCCTCCGGGAAAACTATAATGCCCACCTCTTTCTTGCGAAAGTCTTTTGGAGGGAAAGAAACAACAGCTCAAGGGGGTGGGGAACGGAAAAAAGTGTATTTTATGACATAGATTGAAGCAACGTGAACTGAAGCAACGTCGCAAGTTTTTCCGCAAAGCATTCAACTGCCCTTTGTACCTACCGGGAGAATTATTACAACGGCGTCTGTCTCGCGTTTGTTGGATGAACGATCGCCCAAAACAAAAAAACGTACTAAAGAAACTTTTTCGCGAAGTGAAAGAATTCAAGAAAAACAACAACTTGGGAGAAATGACTCACAGTGAAAGACAGTGAATAAAAAACCTTGAACTTCGGTTACATGACTCGTTCTTCACTCTAGCACTGTACGTTGCGTCGGCCATTTGGGACAAATGCCTGTTCAAGGTAAGCTCAAAACGGCAATATGGCACAAATGTAAACAACCTGGCGATGGAAGGACGGAAAGAGTATGGCAGCGAAGTGAAGTGAAAAGGATTTATTTTATTTGGGAAAAATATTTCACCGTCAACTAAACCGATGTCACGTGTGCTTCTACATAGGAATAGACCATTTTTGTTATCTTCACGGAAAAGTATTTCTTCATGGTGTCTACCAAAAATGGCTGTTGAACGTTCATTCTAAAATACAAGAAACGCGCTAAATTGTACTACCTCGCGAGGCGAAAAACGTTTCAGGAAGCTTTCGAGGAGTGGCCAAACGGGTTCGTGTTGTGTGCCATTTAAAAAAAGCAGTGTCAACTGAACCCACGTCGCACGTTCTTCTACGTTGGAATAAGCACCCCGGTCTGCAGCCAAAAAAGAATAATATACTTGCTCATTGTGTAAATATTGATGCTGGGACACTTCCTCAAAAACGTAAACAATAAATAAATACAAATAATGGCCCGGAGAAACAATGATAAAACAAAGTCAAATGGCAAAAAATATTCGCATTACAATATTCGCATTGCAATCGGAATAGAAAATATGGCACACTATGAAACTACCTAAACAGGAGACACAATGATAGAGCAAGGCCTTGACGTGTACAAAAAAAATCCTAGTGTAAGACGATCATAACACACTGTGAATTGAAGCAATTTTGCACGTTCTTCTAAGTACAGATAACTTTCCCTTCTCATTTCTAAAAAAATTATGACCGCACCGACATTACGAATGTCGGTTCAACGCTCACTCAAAATCCAAAAAGTGCTGTATATAAATACCTGGAGGGTGAAAAAAACGCTGGAGCGAGGTCGTAAGGAATAAAGATAAAATTTCGTATATTTTGACTGAATAAAAATATGGTCAACTGAAGCAACGTCAACCGTTCTTCTACCAGGTTGAACTGTCCCGTTATTCGTTTGGAAATGTCGGTTCACCTGTAGCTCATAGAGGCAAAAAAAGCGCTGAATGGAACTACCTGACGAGAAAACATAACACAAGAGCAACACGGGTTCGAATGGCCGGGAAAGTGACTTTGTGTACTAATCAAACTGAAGGAACGTCGCGCGTCATTTACCCCCAAATTGGTTCTACTGTTTTTACACTTCATTACGAATAGCTTTTTAACACTCGCTCAAAAAGGCAAAAAAGGCAGCTTCCTCGTTGCTCTTCCTGGAAAGTCATTACGCCCGCCCCAATCTTAGGAATGTCTGTTTACGCTCGGTAAAAGGCGCGAAAACCGTAAATAAACTACATCAAGGAAAAAACAAGGCGAAAGCGAGACAGTGCTCAACAGCGAACGGAAGTTGCGTTTTATTAAAACCGATGAAAAACTAAACTTCGGCGGCGCCGATTGGATTTTTTCCCAAGCTATGACCTCTCCCGTTTCTATTCTAGGAAAACTATACCGCCCACCTTACTCGGGTGAATGTATTCGATACTTGCTAAAAAAAAGTAGTAGCAGCTTATCTCGCCTATGCCAAGATATACATAGCGTGAGTCAGGGTTCATCTGGTTATTCGTATTTTTCCTAGTTGTCTAGCATTAGCTTGATTATCATGTTTCCTTCTGCTTCAATACACACACACGATATACTCATTACGCGACACATGTATATTTATGAAGCAGCTCCGGCGCAGCGTCACCAATCGCCCAAGAGCTAAGCTGGTTCAACAGGCGGACGCTCGCGTGGTTATGACGCACGAACAACCGGTTCCATACCCGGCCAACCCTCGCATCATCATGAAGTGGAACGGGCCACAGAATGCGGAAAGGAGGTCGGCGAAGACGCTGGACGTGTGGGGTGTGGTTCAGAGGCGCACGACGGTGTTGCTGCGACGCACGAGTGATTGGTTCCACACCCGGCCGCCCCTCGCATATTCACCACGTGTACCGGGCCGCTACGTGCCGCGTTTGCGCAGCAAGGCTCTCCAGGAGCGACGCGAAACTGCTCAGCGTCGGCCAGTATATCTCACGCTACAAAAGAAAAAAAAAACGCTAGTATCGTAAACTACCTATCGAGAAAAACGAACCACAGGGAAAAGCTGCGACGAATGGCAAATAAACTTATTTTGGCTGAGAATAAAGAACACACTGTCAAGGAGATGGACTTTCAGCATTCTTCTACTCCTCAAAAATTTCACTGCTTTTAGGAAGTAGTATATGCCAGCCTAGCAGTACAAATGGCTGTTAGACGCTCGTTTAAAAAAAAAGTAATGAATGAACAATACAACCTGGAAAAAAAGCAGCGGAGAAAGACTTCGCGAGGTCACCGAAGATTGGTATTGCATAAAAATTAATAAAACTATCGTGAAAAGAAGCGACGATGGACGATTGTCTACCTGGCAATAAACTACACCATTTCTGGTAGATTTAACGCTCACCTATGTATAACTAATGGATGATAGGCATTCGCTCAAAAAGCCCAAATAGCAAATAGATGTAGTGTATGGAGAAGCGAAAAGAATAAAAGAGCATGGCTGTGATGTGTGAAATAAAAATTCGTGTTGTCGACACTAAAGTAATTGGGCGCTAAAGTCTGGCAATCTTCCACATAGTCATTCATTCTTCGGGGAAAACTATTACGCCCGCCAAGGTATTACAAATGGGTACTCAACGTTAGCTTCAAAAGAAAACCCCAATAACTAAAAATACCTGGAGATAGGACACAACAGTGCAGCAAGCAAGCGAGTAGTGCAAAAAAGTATTCGGTTTTCACAAAAAAAAACACTGACGACTGAAGTGATCTCGCGCATGCTTCTATCATGCAATTACCTCCATTATTTCCTTCTGAAACAAGTTACCCCAGCATCTGTATTACGAATGTGTTATAATCCTCGCTAAAACAGCAAAAAAGCAGGAATAAACTGCACTGAAGACAGAAAATAACAATGAAGGAAGGACACAAGGAGCGATATTAATGATTCGTATGGTATAGCAAAGAGCGCCTTGAGCTGTTGCCAAAATGCAAGACACGAAAAGAGGGATATAGAAACTGGTAATCAAGATAAATATGCAAATCAACTAACGAGAATGAGGATTGGTTATGTAGAAGGCGCGGTAAATACTACTGGGGATATGAAATGGTGTTTAAAAAATTGATTTCTGACAGAACCTTAAAAGTGCGTTGTAGAGGAATCCTAGAATCGTCTGCCAAAAAGAATTATGGGTATAGAAGGATGTGTTCTATGGTTACTTGTGAGAAGTGTTTGCGTATTGTTTTTAGACTTCCTTGCGTGTAATTAGGATGTGAACTACGGATAGGCCCTCCACACACCTGCTAAGCAGCGGTTTCGGTGATCCAGTGAACAAATGGGCGTGTGTCGCGTATGGGTCGCCTATCCGTGATCAACATAGGGCGACTTCAATGAATACGTTGTTTGAGTCAGTAGTGTATCGGTTTAAGTGTGGCTTTATTATTTTTAACTTGTTGCCAGTTGGCTTGCGATTTTTTTGTTAACGCTTTGTCTCATGTGTGGTTTTAGGTAAGCGAAGAGTATTCTTGTTTTTTCGACTCTGTTTGTGTGTGCTGTCTGCAGTCTCCAGGGTGGGTTTTGAACGTATATGCACTTCGCGATTTTGGCATGTGCTTTCATTAGGGTTAATAAACTACATTCATGACGCATTTTTCATTAGCTATCCGGGATGATAGTTCACGTACAACGCGTAGTGAAATATTGTATATGATGGACTTTGGAATCTTACATAGAATAATATGACCTGCGATAAAGAAAGCGCCATAAGCTTATGGCGCTAAGGTGCTCGTACTAAAACGAATTGTTGTACAGGTATTGAAGTTTGGTTTGTGCAGAGCACAAGCCAATGCGACAGAAATTTTAGATGCATAACTGAAAACTTCTGCAGCGTGGTATTTTCTCCGTAGACACAAAAAATACCGCAAAATCACAATTTGTTGCGCCCTGTTTTTCTGTAATTGTGTCAATGAGAGATCACACAATACAAGGCGAAAATACCAAATGGGTATATAATCAATGGCAGATGTTTGAATGCGTCTCAAAATGTGATTGACAGTTCGGAAACTTCCAATCATTTTCAGATATTTTGTTTTAGGTGAGAAAAGCACCCAAAGGGATTGGCGATTTAAAAAGGGTTGGTTTGTGGAAGTATTTTAAAAACTGGGTTCAAGGAATGGTTATCCGCTGAAAATATTTTGCGCGCATATAACAGAAAAGACAGGTTCGCTAATGCACTCAGCAAAATTTGCAAAGAATTTTGCTTTGAAAAATTTGCAAAATTTTGCAACATTTTGCTTTGCTGAGCACTGAGCAAAGCAAACACCCTTGGAGGACTAGTATGGGATGCGACACAGGAAAAAAGCAGCCCTAAGTGATGCCCTCAGTCGACCATTATTAAAGCTGTTTTCGTGCCTGATCCACACACAAAAACATACTTCCCTAATCCAATCCGGAATTATCCCAAAGTTGTATAGACCACTACAGCAGTTGTTTTGCGCACCGTATGATGTGTGAAATAGATCTTTCAGAACAAATCTTGTCTTCAGATATTTTGTTTGAGTTGTGTGATCAGAGGGATGTTTGTGTTCTTTGTTCAACATCACACCCACAAACTTGTGTTCCTTTTTTGCAGGAATGAAGACAACATTGACTTTTAAGTCTGGATCAGACTAGTCTCGAAGCCTCTGAGAACAAAAGAGGCGATTGTAGCAAGACTAAGTTTGAAGCCATCTTTATCTGCCTAGCAAGAAAGTTTGTTTACACCAACTGGAACTGACGTTAGAGCATGTTACACTATACATGTGACACACAATACATGTTTTACTATTGACGAGATATTTGCACATTATCTGCATAAAAGAAACAGGAAATGGAGGGTGGCAGTTTCTTTCGGGGAGAGTTCATTTCAACAATAAACGGTGTGCAGCAGAAAACACTACATTGATGCCCACCATTCTCCTACACGTTAACGTTTGAAAGTGCCGGCCCAATTCTTACACGAATTGTTTGGTATGCCACAAGAAATACCAAATCATTTGAAGTTTCTAAGAATGTCGTAGCACCATGCGGTGTGATGTGATGATGGATTGATTTTATTGGCGCAAGGCCGACATGGGCAAAGAGCGCCAAACACAAAGTGATTTGATAGGAGAGAACACGAAATAAAATCAGTTAAAAACAATGAGCACGGCTGGTATAAAGGGCCAGGGTGAAGAACAAGAGTGGTTAAAAATTAAATAAGGTGGCTGGTGTATAGGACCAGGGGTAAAACTATGGGTGATAAGAGATGAGTTGTAAGAAATGAACTTCAGATAGGAACCTTAAGGTTCGCTGAACAGAGAACATGGCTTCATCGCCTAAGAAGTATGACGGGTGTGGTGGAATATGTCGTGTGTGTAGTTGTGGGAAGTGTTTTCGTCGTGTAATGTCGAGGGCCTTACATTGTATGAGGATGTGGATCACGGATAGGGCCTCTCCGCACCTGCTGCACAGAGGTCTTGGAGACCCCGTGAGAAGGTGCGAGTGCGTTGCATGAGTGTGCCCTATCCGTAATCTAGCCAAGGCGACTTCAGTGTATCTATTACGTGTGTCGGTGGTGTATGGTCCCAAGTGTGGTTTTATTACGTGTAACTTGTTGTCTGTTTGTTCACTCCAGTGCGTTTGCCATGTTTTGCGAAGTTGTTGTCTGATGTGTGGTTTCACGTCGTTGTAGGGTAATGTGGTTGTCTACTGTATTCGAGAGTGTAGCAGCAGCAGCCATTCGGTCCGCTGCTTCGTTCCCGGCTATACCACTGTGGCCAGGGACCCAGCAAAGAACCAGTTCAAACTTGCGTACATACACCAACATAATACCCTTGACTATTAGATTTACAACGTGATTTTTCGAAGGCTTTGTTGACGACAACGCCCGCACGACACTGAGGGAGTCTGTATATATAATGGATTGTGGGATGTGACTTTGAAGTATATGATTGACAACAAGAAGTACACCGTAAGCCTCTGCCGTAAATATACTAGTATGACTATTCAGAGTTTTGGTGACACTAAGGCCGGGCCCATGCGCTGCGCAGGACACAGAGGTGGAAGTCTTAGAGGCATCCGTATAAAATTCAGAGCACTCATACTTCTGCTGCAAATACAAGAAATGCTGCAGAATTGCACATGTGGGAGCTCGGTTATTATCTACATGTGTGAATGATGTGTCGCATGAGACAGGGCGGAGATGCCATGGTGCTATGAGATCTGTTACAGCACTTTGGATGGTATCTAAAAAGGAGACAACAAGCTCTGACGCTTCCTCTCTAACTCTGTAAGAGAAGGGCGCAGAGAAAGATGGTCGATTTAAAAGGAGTTCAGTCATGGAGGTATCATGAAAAACTGATTTAAAAGGATGGTGAGGCATGGATGAAAATTTAAACGCATAAAGGAGGTCTGTGTATGCTCGCTGACATTGTAGGTTCCATTTGTTGTACTCTACATACAGGCTTTCGACTGGACTAGTCCGAAAGGCACCACAGGACAAGCGGAGCCCTAGATGAAGCACAGGGTCCAGCATTCTGAGGGATGTTTTAGTGGCTGACCCATAGACAACGCTGCCATAGTCCAATCGTGAGCCTATCAAGCTGGTAAAAACAGTCAACAGAAGCTGTTTGTCAGCACCAAAAGAGATGTGCGAGAGAACCTTCAGGATATTCATTGTTTTTAAGCATTTATGTTTTAGTTGTTTTATGTGTGGGATGAATGTGAGCTTTTCGTCAAAGATTATACCTAAAAACTTGTGTTCCTTTTTGACAGGAATCGAGACACCGTGGAGTTGAATGTCTGGATCCGGCCGGATGCCACGCCTCTTGGAAAACAAGACACAAGTGTACTTCGCTGGATTAAATTTAAAACCGTTGCTGTCTGCCCAACCAGCTAGCTTGTTAACACCAAGCTGGACTTGGCGCTCGCAGACAGACAGGTTACAAGACTTAAAGGATAATTGTACGTCGTCTACATAAATTGAGCAGGAAATCGACGGTGGCAATGCCTTCCTCAGGGAATTCATTTTCACAGTAAAAAGGGTGCAACTTAAAACTCCACCTTGTGGCACTCCATTTTCCTGCACATGCACCCTAGAGAGTGCAGTTCCAAGTCGCACGCGAAACGTCCTTTCGGACATGTAACTGGAAAGCGTGTTTATCATGTTACCCGACATGCCAAAGGACTTCAAGTCGCTAAGGATGCCGTACCGCCAAGCAGTATCGTACGCCTTTTCAAGATCAAAGAAGACTGTCATACAGTACTGCTTGTGGAGGAAAGCATCTTTGATATAAGACTCTAATGCAACGAGTTGATCGTTGGTAGATCGCCCCGCCCTGAAGCCCGCCTGGCAGCTCTCGAGAAGGCCATTGTACTCTAAGAAGTACACAAGTCTCCTGTTTATGATCTTCTCGAAGAGCTTACACAGGCAGCTTGTCAGGGTAATGGGACGATAACTGGCAGGAGAGGAAGGGTCTTCCCTTCCTTTAGGAAAGCCACTACTATGGCCTCCCTCCAAGAGCGTGGAATGTGCCCCGAAAGCCATATTTTATTGTATAGGTGTAAGAGTGTTTCAAGAGTGTCTGGGTGTAGGTGCTGTATCATGGTGTATGTAATCTTATCTGCGCCTGGAGCTGAAGGTTTGCACGAGCTCAGGGCAGCCCTCAACTCATAGAGAGTGAATTCAGAGTTGTAAGAAGTTTTTGATCTGTCTTTGTCGTATAAGGGCTTGTTTTATGCAGATGTTTTGTATTTCGTGAAAGTGTTCGTGTAGTGTGCTGAACTGGACACGTGTTCGAAGTGTTGTGCAAGCGTGTTAGCCTGGTCTTCAAGTGTGTCCCCTGTTGTGCTAACCAGGGGCAGGCTGTGTGTCTGTTGTCCTTTGAGCTTGCGTATACGTGTCCAGACTTTGTGTGTGTCTGTGTATGAATTAATGGATGTCAAGAAGGTGTGCCAACTCTCTCGTTTCGCCTCACGGCGCACACGTTTTCCTAACGCCTTGGCCCGTTTGAACAAAATGAGGTTACCCGACGTGGGGTACCGACGAAGGATACCCCACGCCTTGTTCTGGGCCTCTCGCGCCCGCCTGCAGTCCTCATTCCACCACGGCCTCCGCTGGTTACGCGGGGCACCAGAGGCGTGAGGAATGGACTTTTTGGCGGCGTCGAGGATGTGCGCCGTGAGGAGTTGGGTGGCTTCTTCAACGTGTAGGTGTCCTATGGATGTGTGGTGTAGTTTCGATGTCTCTGTAAATGTGTTCCAGTCAGCTCGTGCTTCATTGAACCTATTATGGGAAGAAGAACTGCTTGGGCCGTTACCTATATATGTTAGTGAAGTGGGGAAGTGGTCACTGCCATATGGGTCCGTGCCTACACCCCACTCAAGACATGGAAAGAGAATTGCAGAACCAATAGCCAGGTCAAGATGTGAGTATGTGTTGTGACCTATGTTGTGGTATGTAGGCTGTTTATTGTTGAAAAGGCATGCTCCAGATGATGTAAGAAATTTCTCTATCAGGCGACCTCGGGCATCCGTTCTGGAAGAGCCCCAAAGAGAGTTGTGAGCATTAAGGTCGCCTGTAAGTATGTATGGTTCGGGCAGCTGGTCAACCAGCGCCTCGAAGTCGGTGCTCGTAAGTGCAACATCAGGAGGAATGTATATGGAGCATACCGTTATCAATCTATTAAATATTATTGTGCGGACGGCTACAGCCTCGAGGACAGTGTTCAAGGTGACAGGGTGGCATGCTAAGGATTTGTGGGTGATTATGGCAACACCGCCAGAAGAGTGTGTGCAGCCATCCCTGTCTTTCCTGTATACCACGTAACTATTCAAGAAATTTGTGTGTTTGGAATTCAGATGTGTTTCCTGGACACACATTATACTTGGCTGATTGGCATGCAGAATCTCATAAACGTCGTCAAGATTATTCAGAAGGCCTCTGCAGTTCCATTGAACTATGTTTTCTCTTCCCATTATTATGTGTTCAGAGCTACTGGAGTGTGACTGTTTATGTAGGGTCTTTCGGGGCTTCGACTCTTGGGAGGGGTTTTCTGACCTTCTCTACTGACCTGGACGTCGCAGCCCCTTCCTTCCGCTGCGATGAAAGCCGGAAGGGCTCGACGTCCATGTCGTCATCTGAAGGGGGTGCCCAGCGGACTGGGCCCCCTTGGCGTGGTACCCTTTCGGGTGTTCTTTGCCTGCGCTGCCAGTGCCGAAGGCGTGGGGAGCACGACAGACGGCAAAGGCAGTGAGGTGGCGGAGGGGGTCGCTGCGACTGCCTCCGTCTCCATCTCCGTGCCCTTGCATGTGCTTTTGGCCGGTGGAGAGGAAGCAGTGGATGCAGCGGCATCCCCAACAGATGTTGTTGCCACCACAGCCGCTGCTGGGTGAGCGAGCGGTGCAGAGGCTGGTTGGGCTGCCTGGGGCAACCCTGGGGGGGGGGGGCGGGACCAAGTCCGACTCGCGGTACTGGGTCCCCGCCGAAACCAGACGCCGCTCCGCCCCCCGGCGAGCCGCGTCGGCGTACCTCCCTAGGGGGAAAGAGGCGAACCTCTTTCGCGCCTCTGGGAAGGTGATGTTCTCAGTTACCTTCACATTAATAATCGCCTTCTCCTGCTTAAACTTCTCGCACGTTCGAGAGTAGGTGGCATGGGGTCCCTGGCAGTTGGCGCAGGTGAGGGTTGACGATGGACAATTATCAGATGGATGATCATGCTGAGCGCATTTTGCGCAGGTCAGACGACCACGGCAGGAGTTGGTTCCGTGCCCGAACCGCTGGCACTTAAAGCAGCGGCGCGGGTTTGGAATGCAGGGCCGGACATTACAATGTACAAAACCTGCATTGACGTACTCTGGGAGTGTGGACCGGTCAAAAGTAAGGATAATGTGCTTGGTCGAAACTACTTTGTCATCCCTCCTCATAGTTATGCGCCTCACAGCTGTCACGCCCTGATTTCTCAGGCCCTCCAGCAGGTCAGCATCTGTCTCATTCATCAGGTCTACTTCAGAGATGACACCTTGAGTACTGTTCAGGCTCCGGTGGGGTGTCACCCTGATTTCAAGATTGGCTATGTGAGTTTGTTCAAGGAGGATCTTTGCATGCTGTTGGTTGTGTACTTCAACCAAGATTTCTCCAGTTCTTTGTTTTTTGGCCTTATATTTGTCACCAATGATGCCCTCCAGAAATTTCGATATTAGGAACACGGACTGTGATGCAAGAGGCTTTTCTTGGTCACTGGATTCCAACACCAAAAAACGGGGGTAGTTATCGGGCTTTGGAAGACTATGGGTTGGGAGTGGCTGAAATGAACCTTCGGTGCGGCCCCTTTTCAGGGGCCGATCATGTTTGGGGGGGGATTTACGATTTACCATATGGCATGTAAAAGAAGCAGGGGACGGGGGTACTTTCTTCTCAAACCTTACCCTGATAGCCTGAGAGGTCCTAGAGCTCCCTGCCTGGTAAACAGACAGTGAGCCCATCCGCCGGAGCTTGACCTGGGCTCCGACGGCCACCGTTTGAGGCTTCTACCCTTCACCTTTAAACACATCACCACGGTAGGTTACAGTTTATGTTGGGGGCTCGGGGTCCGCGGTATCGCCAGTACCGTCACCAAGATTACTCAAGGTGCCCCGTGCGGGGCGGTGTGATGTGCCATTTTAGTATAAGAAAATACCGTCATGGTATATTGCTTTTGTACCTATGCGTCTTAATTGGAGTCCTCTAAAGCAATTATTTGATTATTTGTGGATCGCCCCGCATGGAAGCCTGGCTGGCAGCTCCAACAAATATCATTGTACTCCAAAAAGTACAGAAGTCTCGTGTTGATCATCTTCTCGAGGAGTTTGCACAGGCAGCTTGTGACGACTATGGGCTGGTCACTCCGGGTGGAAGAAGGGTCTTTCCCCTCCTTCAGTACAGGCACTATAATGGTTTCTCTTCAAGATAAATGCGTCCCGAGAGCCACATCTTGCAAAGATGGAACAGTTTTACAAGAGTGTCGTTGTGTATGTGTTTTATCATTGTACATGTGATTTTGGCTGGGCTTGGACCTGAGGGTTTAGACATGCTAGAGCAGCCCTCTGCTCATGAATGAAAACGCAGAGTTATAAGAAGTGGTAGACTTGTCATTATAACGTAATGGCGTATTTTCGACTAACAGTTTGTGTTTTATAAAAGAGTTTGTGTAGTGTGTAGAACTGGAGATATGTCGGAAGTGTTGTGGAAGTGGGTTAGCCTGGTCTACGAGTGTTCCCCTGTTTTGCTGACCAGAGGCCGGCTGTGCGTCGGTTGTTCTTTGAGTTTTTGTATTAATGTCCGAACTTTGGGTATATGTATTCATGTGTAATGGAAACGAGGAAGGCTTCACCAACTCTCTTTTTTCTACTAACGGCGCTTGCGCGTCCCGAATGCTTTTGAACGTTTGAAGCATACAAGGTTATCAAACTCGGGGTACCAGTGAAGGACATACGCTTTATTTTGGGCCCTGTCATGGTCACCGGCAGTCGTCGTTTCCGCTGGGCCTACTTGGGTGGTGTAGTGCACCGGGGGCCCGGGGGATGGACTTTTTGTCACCATCGAGGATGTGTGCCCTGAAGAGCTGAGTGGCTTAGGCTACGTGTAATTTTACTATGGCTGTGTGCTATAATAAGTTGTATCTGTGAATGTACTCCATTTGACTTTTGCTTGGTTAAACGGGCTATGGGGAGGGTAATTTTGCGTACCTTTACCTAAAAGTGTTAATGTGGTAGGGAAGCGGTCACTACCACATGGGTGTGTGCTCATATCCCACTGCAGTGAAGGAAAAAGAACTGTGGAGCCAATTGCAAGGTAAAGGTAAGAATATCTGTTGTGGCCTAGGTTTTGCTATGTAAACATTTTTTCTTTGTGAAAATGTGATGCTCTCGATGATATTATAGACTTTTGAATGAGGCTTCTGGGACATTCGTGCGAGAACTTCAGGATGCGTTATGAGCATTGAGGTATTCCAAGAAAAGAAATGGTGCTGGTACCTGGTCCCTCAAAGTCTCCAACTAGAAGCCCAAATAGCCCGTAATAAGGACGAATGTAGTGGGAGCATGCCGTTAACTATTTGGTGAATATTATTTCGTTCATTGCGAAAAAATTAAGAACAGTGTTAGGAAGTACACAGTGCCAGGCTGGAGATATTCTGGCGATGATGGCCACATCACCTAAAGACGTGTCACCAAAATCTCTACCCTTTCTAAATACCAAAAAGCTGTTTAATAAATTTGTGCGTGTGGAGTTTAAATCTGTTTCCTCAAAACAAACTAGTTTTGGCTGATTGTAATGCAATGTCTCATTGACACCGTCAAGAGTTTTAAGGATGCCTCTGCTGATTCATTGTATGATATTTTCACTTCCGATTATGGATATTTACAAAGCTGTTTAATAAATTTGTGCGTGTGGAGTTTAAATCTGTTTCCTCAAAACAAACTAGTTTTGGCTGATTGTAATGCAATGTCTCATTGACATCGTCAAGAGTTTTAAGGATGCCTCTGCTGATTCATTGTATGATATTTTCACTTCCGATTATGGATATTTACAAACTACTTGAGTGTCTGCGTGTGTTCATGTCTTGTCTTTCGGCGGTTGCATCTTGTTGTCAGATGTCCTGCGGGGGGGCCCGACGAACCAGGCCCTCTTCATTTGGAACCCGTCGGGGTGCCCTTTATCTGACCCAATAACGCTACTGGCGTTGACAGGCTCCGGGTGGTCCAGGCGGTGCGGCAAAGCTGGGAGCCAGAGAGGGCGCACCCTGTCCGAAGCCACGGCTGTATCTGATGTACTAAAGGCAAGGGAAGGAGGGTGCGGAGCGGCTTCAGTCCCGCTTTGGACGTTTGCCACCACAACCGGTCCCGTTCTCAACATCTTGGGGAACAGCGAGAACTTACAGGGACACAATAAAAAAGAAGTGGACAGGACTAGCGCTGTCTTTCAACTCCTGCCCTTCCGTGGCTCTGGGAAGGGTATGTTTACTGTGACCTCGATGCTAATGAGTTTAGTTTCCAGTTGTAACTTTTCGCAGGTTACGCGGTGGGCCGCATGTGGGTGCCTTTCATTAGCATATGTGAGGTTGCATAATTTGCACTTGTCGGTGGGTTGGTCGTGTGCGGCGCATATGGCACAGGTTGTTTTACCGACGCAAGAAGTTGTACAGTGCGCGAACCGCTGGCACTTTAGGCAGAACCGCGGGTTGGGTATATACGGATGAATATACACTCTGATGAAACCTGCAAGTCTATGATGTGGGTTGCCTGGGGACACCCTTACGCTTTACACCTTGGAGGAGGTCAGCATCTGTTTCAGTGAGAAGATCTGGCCCAGAGATCATATCATGCGAGCGGCGCGTGCTGCGAGGGTGTGAGACCCTGATGTCCAGATCGACCTATTTAGTCTGAGCAAGACGTCTTGTAGCCCATTGTTGGTTGTTCACCTCAGCAAGGACTTCACATGCGCGTTGTGTTTTTTTGCATTGTACGGTTTTCTAATTATTCCTGCAAGATGCATGGGGATGAAAAATACAAAACCTCAAGCAATATGGCGGGCTGCATCTAGCGATTCGATGACCGGGGAACGAGAGTTGTTATCAGGCTTTGGAAATCTCATGGTTGGAATTGGGAAAAAAATTATTCAGTGCGGCCCCTTCTCTGGGGCAGATCACGTTTTGGAGGGAGCATAAAGTTTTCTATATCAAAAGAAAAAAAAACAGGCAATGGGGTTACTTCCTTCGCTCGGC
Organism: Haemaphysalis longicornis; assembly: GCF_048455015.1. Lineage (NCBI taxonomy): Eukaryota > Metazoa > Arthropoda > Arachnida > Ixodida > Ixodidae > Haemaphysalis > Haemaphysalis longicornis. Next base: position 92,197,379 of record NW_027526214.1, read on the forward strand.
TTACCTTAGGCAGATAGAGGTGCCGGATCTCTGCCTGGTAAAAAGACAGGGAATCCATCCGCCAGAGTTTACCACGGCTCCGAAAGCCACTGTTTGTCGTTTCTCAAGCTCCACCAATAAACACATCACCACCATTGGCTACAGCGTATCCTTCGAGGCTCGGGTTTGCGTTGTAGACAATACCGTCCCCAACATTACTCAAGGTGCCGCGTGCAGGGCGTGCAGTATGGTTATTAACGAAAAACTGAACACAAACAATGTAGCACGTACTTCTATACCTATAAAAAACCCAGTTTAATTGCGAGGAAAAAAATACGCCCGTCAAAGTGTTCCAAATGTAAGCTTAACTCAATATCAAATAAAAAAAACAATAAAATTTACTTCCTGAGATACAAAAATAGAGCAAACCTGCGACAAGTGCCAAAAAAGATTGGCAAGGCACTGCAGTCGAAAAACACTGGAAACCGTGACGACGTGGCCCGATCTTTATATAGCCGTACGCTCCACCTTTCTCAGTTCTGGGAATACAAATACGCTCGCAAGTACTGGTATTAGCTGCTCAATGTTCACTTAAAAAAACAAGATACCACTAAGAAACTACCCTGAGAGAAGAAAGAACTCAAGAACTCATTTCCCTCGGCCTTCCGGCCGAGAGGAATGGCTCACACTATTCGTATTTATGACATTGAGAGAAACACGGCCGACTGCAGCGACGTCCAGCGTTCGTTTATGTAGCTTGAAACTCCCACATTCCACTGACTGGAAAACTATTGGGAGTATCTTTTCGTTACAATTGTCAGGGTAAATGATATTTTTTCATGCGAAAATTCGCAATATAGTACTACCTATGAGGAAAAAACCTATGAGCAAGGCGGCGAAAAGGGCCGAACAGTATTCGTATTGTATCACACTCAATAAAACACTCTCAACTGAACAGATGTCGCGCATTCTTCGCGTAAGTTTAGCTGCCCCGTTTCACTTTTGGGGAACATTCCATGCCCCCTCTGCATTAGGAAGGTATACTATGGTACACGAATGTATACTACACTGTATACGACGCAACTGCAGTGCCGCAAACAGTGGCAATAAGGACTCACATTGAATGAAAAATACACCCTTTTGGCAGCTGACACTGAATGTAAATAATCTAGGAATAAAATCTAGAGTTCTTCTCGTAGCCGCAATATTACCCTGCCTCTTCTAAAATTTTTGTGGAGGAATTTCTCGAAATGGCCAGAGGGCAGTAGATAAAGTTGCTTGCCCAGTGAAAACAACGGAAGAGCAGTACCGCGGGAAGAGGCGGAAAGGATGCGCATTGTGTGAGAGTTTGAACCCGCAAATTGATGTTACAGCCCTGTCCTGAACCTAGAAAGGAAATCAGATTTCTTAAGGTACCAGAAATGTTACACTACCTTCTTTTTACAAATGTGTGTTCAGAATTAGCTAACAAAGGCAAAAAAGAACGCAAATAGTATACCTGGAGAGGGAAAAGACCGCTTGAGCGAAGAGACGTGCGCGTCGCGTTCTCCTGCGTTACATTAAACTCCCCAGTTTTTCTTTTAAAATATATAAGGCTGGCGTCCATCTCAAAATAGCATGCGTCCTCTTCGCTTAAAAATCTAAAACCAAAGCGAATGATTGCTACGGCTAGGTCACGTGGAGTAACAACTATTCCGAGTACTTATTGCACATACATTACTTTGTAAACAAATTACAAATATGTGCAAAGTGAGAATATTTTCTTACTCACCGTTATAAGCGGTTGTGGTTTACACCATAGGCGACTGAGGAACAACCTCCGTTTAACGATAATGATATTTTTTGAAAATTACACTTGTCATTTGCGTGGATGGACACAGTAGAGAAACAGGACCGCTTTCTCTTGTGAAATGTTGACACGGTTTTCAAGGGAGGCCATTGTGGCACGTCCTACCGCAATGAAAGGAGATATATATGTATTTGAAACATCGACGTCCATCAGTCGATTTCCTTTGAAGTTCTCTTGTTTCATGGTGTTCTTCAAAGTAGTCATGTTTTGTCGTTTTTGAAAGTGTTCTTGTTTCCAACCAAAAGGTGTGTTTCATAGAGTATTTTGAAATTTCTTGATATAGTATATAGGCTTCCATTTTTATATCCGTATTTATTAGGTATCGTACTTTTCTGAATATCTGCAGATTAAGTTTCATTCCGCTGAATAAAAACATTCTGAATACCTTATTCGGTGCTTCCTTCGTTGAAAAAGGTACTTTGATATCAAGGGTGTTCTTGATTTTTTATGTCTTTTGACTGGCTTCAGGAGGAAGCACTTATTTTGAAATTATGTAAAGGAAGACAAGAAGCCTCATAAGCAATATAAATATGTTGCTTCTTCCATTTTGTGTCAGGCGTTTTCAGACAGCGGTTCAATAAACCTAAGTATTTATTATTCAGAATGGTTTCTAGTTACCACTTTATGGCCAGCCCGAAATAGACATTTATGAGAAAGGCCAAAGTAGATGGGTAAGCGATGACCAAATTCGCACATCAAAACCCCTTCTTCAAAGTTACTTCAAAGAAAGCTTGTCACCCATAGTTTTAGGGTTGTGTGCGTTGAAGGCGTAATTCCAGTAGGATAGTCTATTACATTCGAACAGCCGCACGGTTTAAATATTTTGTTGGAGAACATACAATTGCAGAACATGCAGAACATACAAATATGCAGAACATACAATAATATAAATATCTCCCACCAAGAAGGTTTTAACGTTGAAGCTGTGCTTGATTCAAACAACCTTAATGAGGATATGAGGAAGCCCTACAAATATCCAGTAGGTGGCCGGTACTTAAGAGAAAAACAGGTGTTCTAGCAATTGATTGCGAGTGATTCACAGCTACTGTACCCATTCTTTAAACCGGGAATGATGTCGTACAATAGGTGAGAATGTAATTAAACAGCCGTTATACCACCACGCTTTTCCAAGAAAGACAGAAATACAATCGTATTCATTATTCGAGTAGCACTTATCAGGTTTAACCACGTTTTGCTGAAACATAAGTCGTAAGAGTTTTTGAACTCTGCCACAAACATGCTTCTCATGCTTCTCCGAAATTATTCTTCATACTTCTGGCATTAAAATTAAAAACTTAAAACGGCCAGAGCAAAGTGACAGAGGAGGATGACAAAGCGGACAAAGCTTGGGGTCCAACTTCCTTACACCTGCTTCTGCACCTGCTCAAGCTGCTGTACGTCGAAGAGTGCCAACGCGAGTATGTGCCAGAAATATTATGCTACTAACTGAACACATGCAGTCTTGTCGTGGACAAGTATCCTCCACTTTAGGTAAAACACTCTTTTGCGTTGGTTAACACATCGCGAGTTTGTTGACACATCGTGAAAATACCTCTTGGCACAGCTAATATAAGGCGTTCACTTAAAATACAAGAATTAACATTACAAAAGCAACTCAGAAAAAATGGGTGATATAACTAAAGCTTAGTTGGGATTGGTTTACAACGCTTTGCAATTATCTGCCTGAGAAGGGGCACTTTACTGTCTGTACTGAATATGAATAGAGGAGATTTTCTAATTATTTGATTTTTCTCTAAGACAACGTCTAACATATTTTAGTATGTGGTCTATATTGTTGGTTATTTTGTTTGAGTGGCATGAACACTCGGTGTTTTCCGAAATTCCAAAAATCATACCAAACCCAAAAAACTTGGTTATTGAGTGTACTGAATTTGTCTCTACGAAAGGTGGACATAAGAAGGAGCTACCATACAATGCCCTGATCTGCGTAAAGCTTTCCCCTGGAGGCCGACGTTGAAGGTGTATTCCTCTCCGCTTTTTTCCGCAAATTTGCTTCGAATACATTCTAAAGTAAGTTACCGAATCCCAAAATAAGTGCACATAGTTGTAATGCCTCTTTTATTCCTGTGAAACCTTCAGTTACATCATTTTTTGTTATGTTCCCTCCGTACATATCACGAAAACGTTTTGGGAACCTCTTGTACACTTTATTTGAACTTTGTTATTTGCTGTTTGTTGTTGGTTGTTGTGTGGTATATGTACGTTGTAGTACATTGTTGTACGTTTTTTGTTATTTTCTATATTTTTGGTAGACTTTATGTGCTGTCAGCGACAAAGTTCAAACACTTCATCAACACGTTGGTGTAAGCCCTGCCAAACTTCTTTATGTAGCCATTTATAATCCGCTGTCCAGACCCCTTCATGGCGTTTTTGATGAAGTTAAAATGTGCTTATGTAGAAGATTGCTTTCTATCGCTTTATATTTTTCTATGTTAAGGAAACTTGGGGCACGTTCTTTGAACATATAAAACAAAGAATATACAGACAGTACTGACGACTATGTTCTTAACTCTCTCTGTCGATGCCAATCTCCTTAAAAAATATGGTTTATTTTTTAGTATAACACAAACTGTTAATAAAATACCACTATAATGCAGTGAATCTCCCAAGGTACCGGAAAAGAATGCGCACTAGGGCGAAGTCACATTATATTTTTACTACTATAGAAAAAAACGTTTTACAAGCACCACAACACCGAGTGTGGTTTTTGTTCTCAATTTAGTGCATAACAAAAATAAAACAGAGTGACAGTTCAATTTTTGTCTTAACTGCAGTTGTTTTAAAATGATACAGTAAAAAATGTCTTGTGCTTTACACTGAAGCCAAATAATGAACAAATACTGCAAACGGCCATCGTGGAAATATTCTATTTCCTTAGATGTTCTTTATCGTCCTTCATATTGCGTTTATTTTGGACGCGCATATCTGTCGAACCCATGCATTTGTCCCAGATCCTGCTCTTTCGGTAACGAAGAAGTATTGATTCTTTTTACCGGAAGTTTCGTAGTTTAACCTCCTCGGTCCCGGCGTACCCATATGAATACTATAACCATAAAGGCTGAAGCTTTCTCCCATTCGAAATTCGCGCGCCAAAACTTATTTCCCCGCAAAAACTACGCCTTGTTTTTACTAAGCCCCGGCAGGTGGGGCCATGTGTCAAGTCATTTCTGAAGCGGCAGGCGGCAATATTTGCTTTCAACGGCGCGAGCGCTCCAAATCTGGGTAAGAAGAACCAGAGTACCCAAATGGGAACCATCAAATTCTATTAGTTTCGTTTGCTTTTTTGCTATTGTATATTTTTGCGTTTATTTGTACGGCTAATGAATCGAATAAAATTGTGTTACAAAAGGTTTTTGTATTTGCGCAATCTTGGGACTGAAGAGATTAAAACATCGCTAAGTAATTTTTCAGATGCAAGTTTGGTGTGATGAAATCGGGAGAAAAAAGGTTAGAATATATTGTGTACTAAAAGACTCACAAAATGTGGTGCCTGAAACAATGATACTTGAGGCTTATATCACGGCAAATTGTATGTACATATATATATATATATATATATATACATATATATATACATATATATATATATATATATATATATATATATATATATATATATATATATATATATATATATATATATATATATATATATATATATAAATAAGCAGTAAAAGAAAACTTCTCGAGGAGCCAGAAAAAATACTTGAGAAAATGGTAGACGCACGATTAAAAACAAAAACAGTGGTTTACTGACGTTTCGACTGCGGGACCAGTCTTCATCTTGAGTAACTCAAGATGAAGACTGGTCCCGCAGTCGAAACGTCAGTAAACCACTGTTTTTGTTTTTAATCGTGCGTCTACCATTTTCTCAAGTATATATATATATATATATATATATATATATATATTATTGGGCATTGCTTGAAGTGCTATCGCCGTCCAATCCCTCTTAATCGATCGGTCAATCCATGAATAACCTTTTAGCACGGATCAACGGCTGTCATCACCGGCATCTGATCGCGAGGCACGAGTCGAATCCTCTAGCTGGTTCACCTTGGAGGTTTTGCCTCTTGGTCCCTCTCCAGCGGACTCTGTCTTCCTTCCCATAAGCCCTTCGCAATTGGTAAAGGTGCTGGGTCCTGGCACAGGCAGTTGCGAGTTGAGCGTCCATCCTGGCTGTGGAAGGCACCATGTCAATTCGTGTTCCTTGGTGGCGCCGGGCACCTACCGGTAAAATAGGTACAAGTTACCCGCCGGTCAGGCGCTCAGCTCTTGTGTGGGACTACAACCCGTGAGAAGTTTCCCCGACTTGCACTGGAAGTGGCCCCTATGGAAAGGGGTCGCTGCAAAAATGCAAGAACTTTTAACCGTAGCGATGGCTCAGAAGAACAGCACTCGCCTCGTATGCGGGAGGTACTGTGTTCGAGTCCTGGTACCGCCGGACACACACCGGTTTTTAACGGGTACAGGCCTCCATGGTGGAGTGCGGACCCAAACATCGACTGCAGCCAAACACGGCAAAGGGGGTGGAGCGAATGCCAAGTGGCAGGCCGGCAGCAAAGAACGAAGCCAGTGTACAGCGGTACTGGCTTGCGTCTAAACGGAGCAAACAAGCCTAGCCGGTATTTTTCCGTGTTGGCCAACAAAAGAGACGTCATTTTATCGAAATGAGCTTATTCCACAAACCAAAACTAAGTCAGATAAAACTGCAATGCCAAAAAAAAACCCGTCAGCTTTCCTCTAGATAAAAAATTGGCAAGAAAATGGTTGATACAATGCCCTGCAAACGTGTGTGCTAATCTTACTTCGTAAGGAAAATGGCGAGGCCATGACCTTGCTGTGGCACGGATCAATATGAGCCAAAATCATTTACCAATCACATCTCGCTTTTGGCTCGACTGTTAGTACTGTTTTGTGGGTGTTCTAGTCAATTTTTTTTGCTTTCCGGGTATGTCTTATCATGCGTTTAGAGATCAATGAGGAGGTTGGCGAATATTCTACCGCCACACGTCTACAATAAAGTGAACCGAAGTGAACAAAATGTAACTGAGAGGTGTGATACGATTGTTTTAGCTCGTCTCCCTCGTCCTTACGGACTAAATCTAGTTGTTAATATTTTTATTACTCTCAAATTTAACATTTACGTACCAAGCAAATTAGCTGCCGCTTACAAGCCATGGCAAACTAGCCTCTCTGTGTTAATATGGCTGTGTTAATTAGGCTAAATAAGTTAATATCAGTGTCTTCAGGCGTGCCCAAAAAAGTACCCCACAGAACCATTCCAAAAGAGCTGCTCATGCTGCCAACAGGACTCACTGGCTCATCATGTACAGGTTTCTGTTCTTGAAGCTTTTTTGAATGTTTATTGCTTTTTGTTTAAATTTTTATCGCACCATTCTTGAATGTCAGTTCCTATAAAATTTTCATAAGGATGGCGCACGAACTAGTCCGTTTCAATTTAATTTAATCGAAAACACACATATACCACCCCACGACCCAACGATCGTGCACGTGTGGCCGTCCCGCATGCGTACGGCGCGACATGAGGATAACCACCCCGTTCTTTTTTCCTCCCCTCATTAATATAAATATATACCCCTCTCCTTAAGAAGTTCCACTTCCTTGTCTAGAATGCTCACTGACGGATGACTTTACACTCCGAACTCCTAATTCTGATATGGAAGGGTTCAGCAATTTCCCTGGTAGCACGGTCTGTGTGTTTACAAAGCACTTGCGTGTCTGTGAAGCATGGCTCACAACCGCAGTCTGAATTGTGCAGCGCCTGGTGTGTGTAGGGCCTTTTTTTCAACAAGGAATGCTGCTCCATCAAGCGCACATTGAGACAGCGGCCGGTCTGGTCGACGTGCACTCGGCCACAGGTCTCAGAAATGCCGTACACAACATTGGTCATACACCGAACAAGTTGGAGTATGTGCTTATTCAAACAATCACGTGTGGAAACACTGTTTCGGGAATAAAGCCTGTTGCTTACCATGCTGCATAGTCTACCCAGCTTCTTCCTGGGCAAGAAAACCACTTTAACCTCGAATCTATCAGCCGCCTCCGTAAGGTGACGAGATAGCGCATTTACTTACGGTATGACCACCACTTTTTTACTCTGGTCGGAATATGTTATGTGACGCGCGAATCCTTTCAATTGCTTTATCAGACGCTGACAGATTGCCTGCAGCACAGAGACGGTAAACTCAGCGTTCTTCAGCCTACCTATTTGCGCGTTGAAGCTTTGTTGCGCCAAAAGGTAACAGTACTTATATAATGCGGATTTGAGGCACGTGTGGGTTATTCCATTCTTTACCAGCTTCGAATGAAAAGAAGCGATGTTTAGGAGTGGCTCGCTAGAACGGTGCGCGTACATCCAGCATGTATGATGTCGCGGGAAACTGAGCTCAAGGTCAAGAAATTTCAATGTGCCGTCAACTGCAACCTCGGCCGTGAACTTCAAACCTTCATGGTTCGCTTCGAAGGCATGAAGAACAGCTCATTTGAAGGACTCAATTTGTAATTTCCAGCCCAGGACCGAAAAATCGTTCACATAACAGAAAACCGTTGTTGCAACGCCCTGTAGTGGCGCTCATACTGCATGTACATGCGCTGTCGCATCGCGTTAAGATGGCAGACACATTCGAGGTTATGGTGATTTTCTCGGCCAGGAATAAGTTAACTAGATTATGTAGCATGGTAAGCAACAGGTTTGATACCCGAGACAGTGTTTCCATACGTGGTTGTTTGATTACGAAGGAAGGAAGAAAACTTTATTAAGAAAGGATGGCCCGAAGCCGCAGGGGAAGGGGGAGGGCAGGAAGGACGCTAGTAATGTCCAGCCATCGACGCCGCACAGACAAAGCTCCAGAGTGCTGTCAACGTGTCCTTGCCACGCCAAGAGGGCCGAATCCACTCTTCGTAGGAGTGAAACCACGCCGGGCGGTATTGGGCGCGAAGCACGGCAAGGCCCGGGCAAGACCAGACGAGGTGCGGAAGGTCAGGCTTCGTTGTGCCATCGCATGCGTAGCAGAGCACATTGGAGTCCAAGAGAGCAGGGGAGGAACTGGGAGCGGATCCGGTCTGTGGAGGTCCTGCGAGGTCTACAGAATGGGAGTTTCCCGCCGTTGTGGACGTCGGAGAACCTGCCGGCGGTATGTTGTTGGCGTGTTGGGATTTATTGCCCGAAGGGTCAAAGTGACTGTGCCGTCCTCGCCACCGTGCGACGACGTCAGCGGTTATGGCGAAGCCAGACCGGGCCCGGTTGAGAAAAACCTGGGCGCCGCGAGATAAGCCAGGAGGCAGAGCATGCGGGTTCTGGGGTACTGATGACTGGAGGTGAAGGCGCCGGGCATGTCGGCGACGCTGGTGCTCCTCGTCAGGATCGAAGTGGGCTCCGCTGGGTATGGTCTCCCCGGGCTGACGGCGATACGACGAAGATGCCTCGCTCGCCAGCCTGTGGGCGCTTTCATTACCGGGATGCCCCCCATGGCCAGGGATCCACCGTACTGTTATGGGCGTGTGGAAGGTGTTGTGCAGAGAGCTCCATGATTGTTTAATGCAGTGTGCTGCAGAGTGTTTCCGTGGAATTCCTATAAGGGAACGTAAGGCCTCGGCACAGTCCGTGAAAATGTGCACACGGTGGTACGCGCGCTGATTGCATGCCTGCAGAACGGAACGTGCTAGGAGTAGGCCTTGTTCAAAAGCGCGCAGCTCAAGGGTGGTGGTGTCCGGAATGGAGTCGACAATGTAGGCTGTAACGCTTCGTTCATTGCTGTGTGCCGCTACAGCTGCAAGTGCCACAGCAGCCGTGCGAGGTTGCCAGGAGGCGTCCACGTACACACGTAATGTCCGCGGATCCGCAGCGTTGGTGGCTGCGGCGGTGTGCACCAGTGTGGCAGGTTGCGCCGCCTAAGTAGCCCGAGCACTTTTCTGGGGTGCTGGTCGCCGTTCTGTGATCAACAAATCCTTCCATGGGTGAACGTGTGGAGGGATGGGCGGCTCATCTAGCAGTCGTGACGTAGCAGGCGGCGTCCCTGCAGTGTCAAGTGGCTACGGTCGTTTGCGCCTGCTATGCGCGCAGAGAGGGTATCCCCAAGCGTGGGCAAACCAGCATAACGGTACAGCTCTTCGACGCGAGTGTGACGGGGCAGGCCAGTAATAGCCCGCAGCGCCTCCCGATACAAGACCTCTAGCTGGTGAAGTTGGTACTTCGTGAGATCGTAACACATGGCGCCAAAGACCGGTCTAGATACCAGCACTGCCTGTACTAAGCGTCGAGCGATATCTTGCGAAGCACCACCGAAAGTGCCAGAGATGCGACGTATTATGTGCACGAGACGTGGCCACAATGGTTTGAGCTGTCTCAGCCACTCTTGAGCTCCCCCGTTTTCATGAAACGGAACACCTAGTATGCGGATCCAACCATCTGGAGCTGGCTGGATGGGTTGCCCTGCGATAGTTAAACGAATGCGCTCACGATTAGTGGCTTTGCCGCGCACAGCTAAGTAATTTGTTTTTGTTGCTGACACCTCCATGCCAGTGGGTATGAGAAGGGCCGTGAATGTGTCCAAAGCATGTTGCAGGCGCTGTACGGCGGCATCAGTCGTAGTATGATCGTTGGCCTCCGTCCAGACGGTCACGTCGTCAGCGTAAGCCGTGACATGAACCCCTGTGACGGCAGCAACACCCTTGACTAGCTTTGCCATTATGATATTGAATGATATCGGGGACATTATGGCGCCTTGTGGTACCCCGCAGGTGTTCATGAAATGGTGGGTATTCACACGTCCCGAGCGTATTTCAAACGTCCTGTCGGCCAGGAAGGCTCGCGCGAAATTCCTCATCCTTTTACCCGGGTAAGCTTCGCAGAGAGCTTGTAGTACCGCGTGGTGGGAGATGGTGTCGAAAGACTTGCGAAGGTCTACAGCCACCAAGATGTGTGGCTTATGATCTCATGTACGCCGGAGTACCCGCCGAAGGAGGCGGATGCTGTCATGCGTTGCGAAATTGCTTCTGAATCCAGTCTGCGCGGGGTGCAAAAAGAAAGCCTCTTCCAAGTAGTGGATTAGTCGGGTAGCGGCCATTCGTTCAAGTAATTTGCACAGTGTCGACGTGAGGGAAATGGGCCGTAGATTAGACATCGTGGATAGATCTTTCCTAGCCTTAGGAATGGGTGTGACGACTGCGGGCTTGAGAGACTCTGGCAGATGTCCTGAGGCCCAAATGGAATTCAACAGTTCCAGTATGTCACATCAAGTTTGTTCATCTAGATTTCGCAGCATTGACCAAGTCACGCCATCTTTGCCAGGCACACTGCGCACGTTGACTTGCTCCAGGGCAGTTATAAGTTCAGTAATAGTGAAGGGAGCCTCAAGTGGGTAGTTTTCGTCTACCGGCTCCAACAAGTAAATGTTCTGGGGTGCGTTAGAGGATGGCTGCGGGAAAAACGCCCTTGCAGCTTCTCGTTCGAAAGCCTCGTGAGTGGCCCCGGTGCGTAGAAGCACAGCCGGGACTGTAGCCTGCGCGCTCGTGCCACCAGTAATGGCCCGGAACGTTCCCCACAACTTTCGAGCTCCGGTTCGGTGAGAGAACGAAGCGCAATGCTCCTCCCAGCGGTTCCTCTGCAACGAGCGTTAAAACATGTGAGGCGCAGAGCGCCGAAGAGGTGGCCATAGCCTTGGCCATCGCGGACCCAAACACCAAGACAGTCCTCTGTGACTCAAAGGAAGCCGTGAGGAACTTTGGCAAGGGCAGGCTGTGTCGTGGAGCAGTGCGGGTGCTCACCGCGTTGGATTTTAAGGGCAGAAAAGTAACAGTGAAGTGGTTCCCCGCCCACGTGGGGACAGATGTGTCTAAACTTGCGGACAACCACAACAAGACGGCGAACTCTGTTGCGCGAGAATTATCTGGCCCCGCAGCAGAAACGAGCCTGTCTGCAGAGCTGTGGGCGGAAACTAAAGATAGGATGGGCAAGTTCCACGAAATTACAAAGTATTATCGCATGAACAAATGGGTAATGGCACCGCCGAGCTCTGATCTTACCAGGGAGCAGGCGGCGTTATTTAGACAGCTGCAAACGGGCTCGTTACTCACTCCGATCATAATGAAGCACATATACCCAGAACAGTACACGGGCGACACGTGTAAGGTGTGCCGCAGGGCTCGGGCCGCTATGATCCACATCCTGTGGGATTGTGCAGCAAGACCAGTAGAAGCGGAAACAGAGCCTGTGATCCCGCCGTGGCTTCAAGACGCGGCGCGTAGCTATAACAAGGAAGACCAACTCCTGGCCGTCCAGCAGATCCTGGAGACCCTCCAAAGACAGCGACCGAGTGAAAGCTGCGAGGCGTCAGCCACCCCTCGGAGAAACGGCGACTAGCCTGGGGGCGAGTAGCGAGGACGCTGACGACTAGAGGGTCCAGACAGGACCGACGTTAGGCCGCGTCTAGGTATCCTGGCAACGGGGTGCCTACTGCAGGCGATTGATTAAAGTCTTTGTCATGTCATGTCGCAAGTTGCCTCGTGTGACGCCGAATGCGGGCATTGTGTTGGCGTATTCGCACGAGATCTAAATAAGTGCGGCCTCCAGCACAGTAGCGCTCTTGTAAAGTGTCGTGAATCCGCCAAAAGGTAATGAGGTGGTGGTCTGGAGGTGGTGTGTCAAGCTCAGTCTGTAAAGTTTGAGTAGCTCCTTTAGCTGCCTCAACAATGCGACTAACAAGGGCATGCGTTGGAGTATCGCCTGGCTCGTGGAATAGCTGGGATGGTGTTTCGGCTAGAAGTATTCGGAAACGTTGCCAATCTGTAACCCTGAGTTGCTTCGTACGGAGTGTGGCGCGAGTAGTACTGCTGAGCTGAATCCATAGAGGGTAGTGGTCACTACCCCATGGAGAGATTTCGCGCCACCAATTGGCTACCATTGCGTTATTATGAACAAATTGTCATCCAGTCGCCTGTCTTATCTAAATCCATTCTGCAGTTCCACAAGTATGGTTTTTTTTTCCATCCATGCTTGAATTTTTGTATTAATCAATACTGGCTTGGCCTCGTCTGCCTTTATATAATAAATTCATCCTACATTCTAACCAGTCCTGTGGTATTTGGTTTTTTCTATCACCTCATCTATTGCCCTCAAAAACAATTCCTTAATATTAGGTACAAGCAGGTTTATCAGTTCCATGGGTACTCCGTCCGGGCCCACTGCTCTCTGGGGAGAAACCTTTTGCTCTGCTTTTTTTTAATAAAGTTTGCTCAAACTTTTCTCCCTTTTCTCAGTCTTTTGTGGCGCTGATGTTATTGGAGCAGTCTTCCCTACCACTATTGCCCGACTCTTCTCACGAATCACTCGATGAATATGCACCAACGCGTGCTCTCCTTTTAAATGTTTCCCTTCCTCATAAATCAGGAATTTTTAATGGAAATCGTTTTTAAGCTTTGTATTTTACATGGTTTCAAAACTTCTCGGATGCGCTTTTGTCCTTCTTCTATAAAGCTGCCATTCATTGTTCGCCTTTCTGCTTTATCTTTGCTTGCACAATTTTCTGCACTTCTAGTTTTTCGCAACTGTAGATATCGCAATTTTTCACGGCGTCCCGTTCCATACCTGTTCTTTTTGCTTCTGTATGTTCTCTCGATGCGTTTCTTCGCTGGTAACCAGCCCCTTTATTTCCTTATTCCACCAGCTTCTCGGCTTTCTCTTCTCTTTCCATCGGTTTCGTTGCTTTGCTTCATTCATCTTACCCTTTATGTACGCAAGAATTTTGTGGTAATGTTAATTTTTGTCTGGTTATTTATTGATTTCATCTTCCAATCTATCAGCGATGATCTTTAACAGCTTGTTGTTCATTTTAGTTATTCCTATTGTACGTACTTCTAAATTTGTCCGGGGTGCGTCTCGAAAGTGCAACCTAAGCCGCTGGTGGTCGCTTCTTAAGCGGTCTGTTCCGTTTTCATCTATCCTAATTTCCCGCAACCTTTCGTATACTGTTTGGGGTACTAAACTGCAGTCCATGCTGTACTGTCTGTTACCGCGTTTCCCCGTTATTGGTCCGTCACACTTGCTTTCCGTGTTTACTATTAGAAGCCTGACATAGATCTATCACTAGAAAACCGTTGGGGGCTGTGTCAACCATCCAAACCTTCCATATCGGCATCCTCATCTACAATTCAGAATATTTTGCCCGAACCTTTGAATTTCTTTATTTCAATTCTCAAACAGTTTACCATTTCCTCGTTTTCATCCCTAGCACTACCTCCGGTCAACAGATATACAACTCCTAAACATGTATTTTCCCCCTCTATGGTGCGTTTAACCCATAGTTGCTCTTTACAGCCAAATGAAGGCCCTACACACACACCTGGCGCTGCACTGTTCAGACTTAAGTTGTGAGCCATGCTTCACAGACACGCAAGGGCTTGCTAATGGTAGTGTCAGGAGGGAGGCCTAGCATTTGCTTGTACGCCTTCCGCAATAGTATGTCAAGTTTGTCCAATTCTCTCGGTTTCAGCGTGAGGTAAGGCGTAGAATAGACCACCACGCGTCTGAAAACCAGTGCTTGGTCCAACTTGAGAACATCATCCACTTTCAAACCCTGGTGGGGGCTGGTGGCTCGACTTAACATACGCATGATTGCCAAGGGAGCGTGGTTGAGGCGATGGATGGTTTGCGTTCCTCCTCTGTCTTGCTGGATGTAAATTCCCAGTATGGGGATGGTTGGGACTACAAGGATGTCGCTACCCTGGAGCTTTATATGTATTTTGGTGGTTCCAGTACCTTACCACGTGGCTAGCACCTCAAAATGATGAGCACGGACTTCTCCGGGGAGCATTCAAGACCGCGCACACTGCCGTACTGTTGGACAACGTCCGCGGCTTGCTGGAGCGCATCCCGGATGTTGCCTTCTGACCCACCACTCGTCCAAATTGTAATATCATCTGCTTAGAGCGCATAGGTAATCCCCGGGATGGTGTTAAGTTTTTGTGGGACTTTAATCATTGCGTTATTAAATGATGTTGGAGAAAGCACCGCTCCCTGTGGCGTTCCTTTGTTGGGCATGGTCTGAATGGCCGTTCGTAGTGGCCCGATGCCCACAGTCACCGTGCGATCCTTATAGATTCCCTGGATTAATTGGAACATTTGTTGTATACACTTAGTGACACGTAGGTTTTCGAGGATGACGTCATGGCTCACATTGTCAAACGCTCCTTTTAAATTGAGGGCGATGATAGCCCTGCTGGAGCGGGGAAAAATTAGCGCCACGACGTCTTCCTCTATCTGAAGGAGGATGTGATTAGTTGACAGGTGGGGCCGGAAGCCGAGCACGGTGTTGGGATAAATTTCCTGGGCTTCGATGTATGGTCGTAGGCGGGAAAGAATCCCATGCTCAAACGTCTTTCCTACGCACGACGTTATCAATATGGGCCGCAATTTTGTCCAGCTTTGAAGGATTGCTGGGCTTTGAATTGAGCACCATTTTAGAAGTTACCACTGAGCTGGTATTGTGCCCCATGTCCATTGCTCAACAAAGTACTCCGTTAAGGCATCGCTGCTGGTGTAGTCGAGGTTCCTGAGTACCTTGTTAGTGTCCTTGTCTTTACCCGGGGTGGTGTTCTGGGTCAGGCCTTGAAGGGCCTGCAAGACCTTCTCTGTCGTTATTGGTTTATGCAGCTCCGGGTTTGGACGTACAGCGTAGGTGCGAGGAGGAACGGCAGGTAAAGGCGTGCCATCGTACTTGTCTTTAAGCTTATTCAGCACCTCTTCGTCCGTGCAAGGTTGAGAGCTTAGCAAGCGCTGGATTGCTATCTGACTCCCCAGCTAACTCTAAGTGGGTTCCAGCAAGTTGCGAACTAGCTTCCTTGTCTTTGCCGTTCCCAGAGTACCCTGTAAGCTCTTGCAGAGCAGACGGCAGTTTGGTCTCGTGAGCTCGGCCGCGTCCTCTGCTGCTTGCCGCGATAGCGCTGCGATCCTCTGCATCTTCCATCTTCGTTGGAGGCCATTGCGTCCTTCCCAGAGATGGAGAAGTTGGGAGTCCACTCCAGGCACTTCCTTGGTGAGGGAGATATCTTTCAAGTGTTTGTTTAAATCGTGGTGGAGGCCCCCAATCAATTGTGCAAGTGAGGTTATGACTGTGGTGTCAATTTGGGATCTGTGCTTCCGATAGGTGGTTCAGTCACTCATTTGCGTGAACTTGAGTGTTCGACGTAAAAGAGCGGTCGGGCTGATAGTCTTCACTATAAAGTAATCTCTGCCCAGTGACTCTTCCAGATTTCGCCACTCTTCTTGTGTAACGTTTTTGATCACTGTAAGGTAAGGACTAGTATCCCTCGTGATGCTGTTTCCGACACAAGTAGGGTTGGTTGGGTCATTGAGGACTGTTAGACTGTGTTGCTGAATGGTAGTGTGGAGCTTGTTGCCCTTTGGCGTGGCGTACTTGTTGCGCCACACCAGATACGCCGCGTTGAAGTATCCTACAATTACCAGGCCTTTTCTACCCGCCGCTTTCTCTGCTTTCATTATTAAGTATTCGAAGGTATCGGGGCGATAGTTTGGCGGGCAGTAGATATTACCTCAAATGCACTCGGTTGGCCCTGCTACGAGGTACGACTTTTATGAGTATATGCTCAATGCAGCAGCCATAAATTTATGTTGCACGATAGGGATAGTTCGTGAGGTGTGGTGGCTACCCTAGGCGAAAGGTTTCCCGAGAGGTGTGTAATGTAGCCTTCCATGTGTGGTGTACATTTTGCCTCCTACAGTGCTATCATATGGGGTTTTCTGCAGCATTGCTTATGTACTGCATTATCGCGCCTTGTTTCTTCGGGCAGCTCGGGCAATTCCACTACCAAACCACCAGGGGCTTGGTCTGTCGGTTTGGGGTCCTAGCCACACTGCTAAGAGAGGTGGTGGGGTTTACGGTGGCTTTTACGTATGGCTTTTCACGCTTCTCATTGCGCACTGGGGTTGAGGTCGGCGTCGAAATATGCATGTTATGCATCCTTTACATCATCGTGCTTAACTTAGGTAGGCTTTGGTTCAATTCTTTGTTAAAAGATAATTGCTGTAGCAACTCCAGCAGCCAATCTCTGCTAGGAAACGCGGTTTCTTTGCGTGCGATTGTCAATGTAGTGCCACAAGCGTAACTTCCGCACCTATACCGAGCGTGTGAGCCTGCTGGAACACTTTTTTTAGAATGACAGCTGCCAACGACTGCACCAAACACTACTGCCAACACCAAATTTTGGCTGGTAGATCAGCTGCTCAAACGTTTATTCTGATAGTAACCTTAAGGCGCCTGATCTGCTTTGGGTTACTACCCGCGCCGACGCTCAAGTGGCCTTATTTATAAGCACCTAACATTTTTACAAGCATGCCTATTCAGGAAAAAAAGACCACATAAAATATGACAATAACAAGGAAATAAGACAATTAATAAAAGACAATTATTCAAACTTAAAATGGCCCGCCGCTATGCAGATTTTAACACGAGCTAATGCCCGGCTACACAAAGATTTTGGTGACGTGATATCCGTCACGGAATTGACGTCGCCAGACAAACTGCCATTGAGGCGGTGGCGCCCCGTGTCGATCCCACGACTTTCTGGCCGCAACGGGAGGTACACGGAACTCTACCGACTGCGCTACGAAGAGACGCGTGAATGGCACGACATACGGGCCTTATAACCTTCATTTCAGATGGTGCGGCGTGGCCTCCGCGATGAGCTGCCGGCGGCGCGCCGGCGTGCCACCGGTGCCAGATCGCGGAAGCAATGGGTGCCATAGCTCTATGATGGGTGCTGCATCATGACGCTAATGAGCGCCGCCAGTTGGCCACTCGATGTCAGCGCCTACGAGTTCGGTGGCCGCGCAGTGTAAGCTGCTGAGAAGCCGACTTGCGTATGTTGCGCTCGTGACACGGCCTGTCCGCTGTTCCTTTGCTCCTTTCGCCGCAGCGGACCGTGTGTTCACCAAACAATTTGCTGACAACCCGTTTCTTTTCGTTCGCAAGGGCGGTTTGCGAGCGCCTCTGGTTTCAGTCAAAATTACGCAACGCTCCGGCGCGTCTAACGGTGCCATTCTGACGAAATACAAACAGCGACCTGCAAGTTCATATTGATGCACAATAAACATTCAGCTGGTCTTCCCAATGCACATTTCACTTTCGTGTTTTACCGCTTCCTAAGGAAGAGGAAACAGCCACTTTTGATATCTTTGGTGGTTCATGGCCGAAAATATATATGGTGTTGTCCACTCTACAAACACCCAGATATACATAAGTTGCGACCCATACAGTTCAACATAGGAAAACGATTCAATGTATTAAGAATATACTCAAGTACTTTTGCAGAAACATTTCATTGTTGCCAAACACAAAAAAATTCCCCGCATTTCCCCGAGGGGAAGAATGTGAAAGTGCGAATGCAGGAGTTGAATTTGCGCGGTTCGGTAATGTTCGCGAAAGAGAGATCACACACAAACACACACAACTACAAAGAAAAAAAGATGCATTTATTCACAGACACCTATTTGTGTTGTCGTTGTACTTGATTGCTAGAGCGGATGTCACCTTTGAAATTTTGTGTCAGTACTCCTCTAAGCGGGTGCATTAGCTCTTCTCACGCCCGATTCCTGGCCAATCCCCCACGTGGGTATGTGCCATGTCAGCGGCCAGGCAGCGCGCGCCCATCTCCCCCCGTTGCCAAGGAAGACGAGGAGATTCCTCGCCAATCCCCCACGTGGGTATGTGCCATGTCAGCGGCCAGGCAGCGCGCGCCCATCTCCCCCCGTTGCCAAGGAAGACGAGGAGCGCGCGCACCCGCTGCTGTTGCTATGCGGACGGCGGCGGAATGCGGACGGCGGCGGACGCTTCAGGCTCGGTTAAGAAGTGCATTCGCACTTAAAACAGCTGTACGTTGAACAGTTGACCGTGATGGAACGGCAAATGTACGTGTACAAAAGACGCCCAGAACAACGCGTGGTTTATCTTTCGTCAGTACCTCGCATCGGATAGCCTCATCTCTTATATACAGGCAAATGCTCTTGGGAAGCCTGTTAAGTCGCATCTTTAGTCCACAAGCTTACAGCAGACTCGAGTGAACAGACAACAAACTACATGTAATAAAATCATACGTGGAACCCTACGCCCCAGATACACGCAACAGACACACTGAAGTAACTTCGCTTATTTTACCTTGGCAAAGCCCATTGAACTAACCTGCACTTTTCATGTGTGTTCAAGTTCACTATGTACCAGGTGTGAATACAGCTTCTTCATAATTGACATTGCCTTTATGGCAAGAGACTTAAGGCCAGACGGAAGCACCTCCAACAACTTTGCAGGCAACAAGATCTACTACACTTTTTGGATGAAGCCGTCATATTTCTTCGTCAGTGCCGTTAGAAGTACTTATTAGAAACCTATTTTAAACACCTATTTTATACCAAGCGTAACGACAACTTGGTATAATACAGCAGCCATCATGTTAATTAAAACTTGTCCTTCTACGTCAGCCATACTCACTGTGTTTAGGGTATTTTGGTTTTTGCTCATCAGATTTATTTTCTAGCCTTTTATAACACCCTTGGGGCTCTGTGCCCACGTTTTTGCACCATAAGTATTATTCATCAGCACAAAAAGCCAGGTAATTGCGTGGGCAATCTCCCAGCTGAGTAGAACTGATTTCAGCATGCAGGTCGCCACCTACAATAGAAATGGGGGCGAACACAATGCCATTCGCCATGGTATGCAGGTAATCAAAGCTCTCCCACGGTGATGTTGCGCCACTTTGCCCGGCGCCCGAACGGAGTTTGCACAGTACACGGACGTCATATGGTGTTCCAGCGTACTTCTTAGTGCGCGGTATGGGTCAGAAAATGCCGGACGTCGGCAATTACGTACGGCCTAACGAATTTAAATGGTGTGCAGCAAACTTTTCATTGGCTACAGCTTTTATTGGCGGCTTCTGTAAACTGGCGGCTTCCTCCTGTTGAGGTTTTGGCCACTCACAACACCACTTGCCACTTTATGTACGTGCAAGACGTCACATAAGAGGTCATGAAAGGTTAGTCTCTTTTATAGGAATGTGCGTGCGGACGACCGTCGAGGCGGTGGAGCCATTTCTCGGCCCAGCGGTGTCACTTAGTCAATGTTACGAGAATTCTTTCTTTTTTCATTTTGGAATAATGGCGATCAGACCGGTGCGGCGCCATTTTTAGGCCTTTGTATTACCTTCCCTCTCCCCGTCTTGGGTTCTGCGGCACCGACGGAACCTCTACGCAGCCCGATCACTTAGCATACCGGTACGTTGTGTGGTTACTTGTATCAATGGCGGGCTTTGGGCATTAGGTCATCCAGGCGCTGTATAGCTTACTGACGCAACTGACAGCCTACGAAAACTTAATGTGCTGGAATGAATATTTCTGAATCCGCCACTTTAAAGATGCTGCAAAAATAAATGTTTACAGTTAGCCTTGCGCAGAGGCGTAGAAAACGGCGTTCCCAGAGCTACTTCTTGGGGGGATGCCATCATTTCGTTAAGGGCAGGGGGACCTAGAATGCTAAATGTTTCGGTTTACAAGGGAACGGTGGAGGCAACAATCTCCTTCAGTAAACGTATCATCATCAAAATTTGTCGGTTTTCGAATCCAAGACTTTAGTGAGCTGACGCTGGTAGCAAAAGCCACAGGCATCTAAGAGGTTTCTCTTCCTTTAGCTGTCCATTTTGGCCGTCCTCCTTCGGAACATGCTTCTGGGAAGATCGAACGCAGAAGAGTAGCAAAGTAGCGGGCCAGAGCATATTTAGCAGGATGCAGCGGGTATGCACGCTGCCTGCACACGGCACTGTGACCGGTGCTTCGTTACCCCTTTGAGTCATCTTCTAAGGGGACGTCTTTTTTTGTACATCCCTGCGAAAATTCCACGTAAATGCGGAGTCGAAAATCCGTGGAGGCGTGGAGGCGCCATCCAAACAGGTAGGGCATGCAATTTCTAAATAGGATCGTAAACAGGTGGCTGCACCGCACAGCCGAGCCAGTCGAAGCTGCAGTACGAGATTACTCTATCTCAATAGTCACCTTGGTCGCCAGCGTTGCGCTCACATGCTAAACAAGGGTTAAAGTTCCCAGACTTTGTATCCTAAAATATCGTCCTTGCCCCACAATGCGACGTCCGACGATGGTTTTGGGTGCACCAGCTACTATGCCTCTGAGCTGCAACTGATATCTGACCTCAGACGTTCCATCGCCTAAGGGCACAGACATGGAACTCCAGCACGCCGCCTCATACCTTCTCACACACCGAGCGGAACTAAAGTTTTGTAATTTTGCCAAATGTGCTGCAACGATTGCCTGTTGCCTTTTGATTGAAGCCGTGGCGTCATTCTAACCGCTTTTCTGAACGTTTTTCTCCTCGTGGTTTTGTACTCATAGTAACACTGGTATAGAATTACGCTTCCATTGTAATCGCAGTACTTCAACTTCGGTATCAAAATGCACTCTCGCCGTTCTTTTGCCGCCGACGTTGCTCACCTGACCATTGCAGTAGACCTTCTCTACTGCTGTGAAGCAGGTATTGTGCTTGTTTGCAGTGCTCGGAGGTATCATACTCGTGGCTCCACCTTTTTTCTGGCCCGAGAGAGCGTGGCTGTCGGAAAGCAACGGTTCAATGGCAGTGCGTAGATCCTACCCTAGGTCTAATGGTAGTTCTTTTGCTTGATTCTTTTTGTTATCCACGATGGGCATACTTTGCAGTGGCATTGGCGGTTTTTTTATGCTTGCTTGGACGTCGGGGTTGATGAAATAGTGTTTGCGTTAACCAAGGAGCCGAGAAGTATGGTTTAGTTTACGGAGACAAGAATGCACGCATTCGCCTACAAGATTTTATTAAAAACGAAGTGTACGCGAATCAGAAATGGGAAAGTATTACACCCTTCGTTTTATGTTGAATGGCGAAGTGCACAACCTAACACACAGGATCTTTTATTTCCGGTGTTCACATGGTCTCTTCATATCGAGCGGGCGCGCCCGTTTTCCAGGATCACCCAAGTTTCTTTATTGTAAACCTCTTTGCCAGACGTTGGCAGGGAAGACCTTTCCCAGATGAGTGGTTGGCAATTGGGCTCCATGTCACAGCATATTTTTTCTACAAAAATTATGTCAATTCTTGAAACAGTCCAATTGCAATGCGCAGTCTGTATTAAATGTACCGTTTCATACCGCTCCCTGACGTAGATAGCTCGCATTCAGGGCCCTTAGAATTGGTGCAAAATGGTCTCAATGGTAAAATGATGGGCTTCAGAAATACAGAAGGTCTTTTTGGTATCGCGTCTTTTGGTACCGTGCTGGCACAGCAGGTTCGTACATAGGATGACGTCGGAATTAAAGCACTGTCTCAAGCTTTTTATGTTATTGTTCAATTTTCCCACCAATGCCACGTTGTCTGGAAAACGGGTGTTTGAAGCACTCTTTTCAAATTTCGCCATAAAAAGTGCTGAGAAGTGTCACTGTTGAAGACCAGGAGGCAGACGCGGTTAAAGGAGCACCAGTTAAAGGCAACCTTCGTACGAGTGGTTCTGTCCCATTCTGAGGATGATGATTTCACGAGCCTCGCTGCCCGTGCCGCTGCTGCTCAATTCCTCTGCTTCGTCTTCCTTTCAACCAGATCACATTTTGTAACAAGCTCCGGGCCGCCCAAATAATACGGATTATACGGATCTGGTTGACTGAATTCTTCAATCTGGAATAAGCTTTTTTCGTACAAGTATGAAGCCTAGAGACCATGAGATACCTAAATCGGTCGACTAGAACTGATTCCTACGGTGGTACGCACTTCCCGTAGACGAACTTTTCCATCTCTTCCCCGAAAAGTTGAGTCCCTCGTCGACGTCTGTCGATCGGCGCGTCTATGCTTAACAATTGCAGTATCTACAAGGTCGAGAGGAACTGAACATTTCGTTGGAGTTACATCTGCGGTGGGTAAGTTGTGCAGGTGTTGGCGCTGACGCAATCGGTTCCATCGCCTGCTCGATCGATGCTCTCGATGTTTCCATCGCGCACAAATGGTTTCTGCTAACGAAGCTTGAGGTGCTCAAGTTGAACACAAACTATCGAGGAAATCCGTTGGGTAAGGGGCAGAAAAACCTGTTTCAGTTCGGCAGGCACGATGCTTCCGAGGAAGTTCATCAGCTGCAGAAGCCATCCTACCCTCAATATTCCTTTCTTGTCGAGGTAGACGTCGAAACTTGGCAGCGATGAAACCGTTCCGCTGACCATCGTTCGAAACGCGTCCACTGGCGTTCGCTGGACCCATAACAATTCGGGTATTCTGTGTTTCTTTCGTTCGTTGGTAACCACTTTGTTCATATATCTGAGTCTTGCAGGTGGTTGACGTAAACGCACGTTCAGTACGTGTATTGTCAATATGTCCGCTGTGTTCGAAATTGGTGATGTTGTCGATGTCTTCATTGTGAGAGGGCTTATGACGATTCGGGCCCCTACGCAATTCAACAAGGCTACGTTCACTGCCTTGAAATGTGGTTGCAGTGAAGGCAGTTGGGCCTTTGCAATCTTCATCAGGATGTTTTCGCTTATCTTGGAGTCCAATGTGGTCGATCTCCCCAAAGGCTTTAGTCACGGATTCACACTCTTCGGTTGTTACGTGCGTGGTTGCCTCCGCTTCTGATTCAGTGTTTGGCGAGGTAAAATTGGCGTCTTTTTGCACTCTCCTCCCAAAAAGCGCTTTCTGGGGCATCTTTGATTCAACCGCAGAGCTGGACACAGTCGACAGTTCTTCTGTTGTTGGGCGTTTCCAAGTTGGATCACACAAAGAATTAATATGACGCCCTTCGCAATTCCGACACGAAAGCTTTCTTGCATTCTTGCAATCCCTGGAGCGTTGGAAGGGCCTGGCGCAGCGAAAGCAACGACCTTTTTTCCGCAATTTGGCTTTCCTTTCGTCTAACGAAAGTCCAAACCAGAAATCACCTGTTGTGTGGCCATTGGACTCGCAAAAGAGACAACCATGTTGGTATATCTTGAACGTTAGCATGGAGGTAGGACCTCGAATGTTGTCCTTGACTTCGTTACGGGGTGACTGAGTTTGAACTTGCGTGTCGATTCTTGCTCCAGTAATAATGGAAGTTTCTTCCCGACTCCGTACTTCTAGCTGCAACAGGTCAAGCAATATAGAGAGTTCATCGGGCCGCTGACCTCCCGGTTCTCGTGCTGGTACTTCCTTCAACGTTTGTTCGTTGAACTTGAGCACAAGCTCACGGGGCAGAGTCGGCAATAGTAGAGTCCTCAACATAATTCCGTAGGCCGCGACGTCCACACCGATATTCTTCAGTGATCTCACGTTGGTTTGTATTCGTTCATGAAGTTTCTGAAGGCCAGTCAAGTCGTCGCAGGAGGTCACTTTAGGTAGGTTTAGCAAGTTGCTCATTTGCACATTGATGAACAAGCTTTTATCACCAAAACGCTGCTGCAGCAGTTCGATGGCTATGGGGTAGCTCTCGTTGGTTGTAGACAAGCCGCCAATGATGCCTTGCGCTTTCCCCTTCGAATAGCTGCGCAGGTACTTCAATTTATCAACGGTGGCAAGTGATGGGTTCTTATGTATTGTAGACTCAAACTGGTCCCAAAATTGCGGCCAGTGAATAAATTCTCCATCGAAAAGCTGTATCTCCAATTTCGGTAGTCGAACCAGAACTCTTTCGGGGGATGAGACGACCTCATGTCTTATACTAGTCGTCAAAGGGCACGCGGCCGCAAGTTGTCTCTCAGACCGGAAAATCATGCGAGTGATGGAATCTCGGTAATGTTCAACTGTGGCAAATTCCTCATTGAGTTCTTCATCGGACACATGCTGCTCTATTTCGTCGTCCAAGTTGAATAAAGCAATCTCCTTCTCCTTAAGCATAATAAGGTGTTCAGTCAGCTCACCGATAGGTAGAGGGGAAACCTCCATCATGAACTTCATCTCGTTGATGACTTTTGTAGTTGATGCGCGGAGCGTACTACGTTTCCGTTTTAGACGGTCCATAGTGAGGCCCGGTACGTTGATGTCGCTCTGTCGGAGTTGATTCGATGCGCCGCTCGAGGCCCGGGGTGCCCTTTTCAATAGTCTTGCCTCATCGGTAGGGGTCTTCAACTGTGTAGACCTTGCATCCTGGTCACGGCAGCAAAATGTTGAAGACCAGGAGGCAGACGCGGTTAAAGGAGCACCAGTTCAAGGCAACCTTCCTACGAGTGGTTCTGTCCCATTCTGAGGATGAAGATTTCACGAGCCTCGCTGCCCGTGCCGCTGCTGCTCAATTCCTCTGCTTCGTCTTCCTTTCAACCAGATCACATTTTATAACAGTCACTATGATTTGTAACTTTTCTGGTCATATGTTTTGTTCAGGATAGAGTTTTTTCGGCTGAATGCCGTGAACGTCGCCTAAAGGCCCGTTGCACCAAGAACTGCGTACTACGAGAGAAGCGATAATTTTGTGCCACTCTGGGTGGCGCACTCTCTGGGGCTACTTTCCCCTCCGTCATAACTAGGATAGACGTGCTGTCATCATACCATTCATTGGTAATAGGTAAATGACCACTCAATAAGCAGTCACACCCGAATAATATGTCTGGAGTTTGTAAACCACGGCAACGTCAAATACTGGAACGCGAATACTCCTTTGCCAAAAACCCAGCGTGGTTCCTGGAAATTGGAGACACAACAGAACGCAGGGGTGTTTGTTCACCTTTGAGGTTCCTGCTGTAGATTTCCTAATAAAATTTATAACTTTCGTCAGAGGCTGAAGTGGTTAAGATTTGGTTACGCCATGGTTGAAAGGTGACCTTACTTTATCACAGATGTTCTCCTCTAGGACTCTGCAATACTACAGCGTATACCGCTAGTGTCTCTGTACGTTGCAGTTTCCGAGAATTTTTCCAAATATGCCAAAAGAGGCGGGTACTGTAGGCGCTTTTTTGGTGATAACTTATCTTTTGTGAAGGGCTTTTCGGTCTCGTGAGTTTGTGCAAAGTTTTGACAATGCGGTGGACGTACACGCATAATTCAAACAATCTCCGAAGCATTTCGTCTCACATGTGTATAAAAAGTTGGGTATGCCTAAGTTTTTTAAGGTGATGGTGCTATACTGAAGCGTTGCCTACATATCCCCAGTCTGTCAAATTCATAGTAAAAGTTACAACACTTCTTAGCATTCAGCGCAAAATCTTATGTTCAGATTGCCTCCAGTACCCACTAAGGCATTTTTATGAGATCACAAAAATTCAAGTGGGCCATATATAGTGTCCATTTTACGTCAAAGCAGGTGTGCTACTTATGTGCAGCAAAACATATCCCCTCTGCTCTGAAACCCTTCCTGGCCGTGCATACCCAAACAGACAGTCGTCAGTAGTGTAATGGAAGCCGCTTGGCACAGCCGCGCACGTATTCCTTTCTCTACGGTCTGCAGCCGGCCTGTCGACAGAGCAACTTCGTGAGAGACGCATATTCACTACCTCGGCGCCTGCTCCCCGCCCTCTTCACGGGTCGCCTTTCGCGGAACAACTTGTTGTCCAGCTGACAGCTGGGATTATTCCTGGTTGTGTTGCCGTCTGCTCACTCGGGAGTCCGTTTTCCTCTCTCTTTTAGAAGAACGCCGGGGTTCCTCCTTTTTCCCTCGTCGGGTGAAACTCTCCCCTTACGCATC
The DNA here is from genome assembly GCF_048455015.1 of Haemaphysalis longicornis. Classification (NCBI taxonomy): domain Eukaryota; kingdom Metazoa; phylum Arthropoda; class Arachnida; order Ixodida; family Ixodidae; genus Haemaphysalis; species Haemaphysalis longicornis. Next base: position 92,223,924 of record NW_027526214.1, read on the forward strand.
TTTGGAAAATAAACAGTCTTGTCTTGAAACTGCAAACCAGTTTCACCTTCGCTTTTTCGCCTCCTTCAGAAGCCGAAATTACGTGCAGCTATAAAATTGCTGGCCCCAACAACGCTTCAACGAATACTCCACGATGAGCTCCGAAGACAACACTGCTGCCTCCACGCCTGCCATCTTCGCCACGAAACAGAAGAAACCAAATTTTTGACATAAAAATCCAAAAGTTTGGTTCAGCCAAATAGAGATCCGTTTTCAGCTCCCGCACATCACATCGCAATAGACGAAGTACCTTTACGTCGTCGCAGCCCTGACCCAAGAAATCGCCGACGCTATCGACGATATTTTAGTTTCAACCCCCACACAACGTGAATACGACACCCTCAAAATGACGCTGCTGTACCGCCCCGAGGCGCCCGAAGAAAGCAGACTTCAGCAGCTGTTATGTCGGGAAGAGCTGGGCGAACAACCATCTTCCCAACTGCTGCACCGGATGCGGCCACTACTCGGTGTGCACGCACATCTTGACGCCCAGCTCTTACTTTTTCATGAAAGTTTCCTGCAACGGTTGCCCACGTCGCTGCTCGTGGTTCTCGGGGGCTCAGATGAGACGTCCCTTGATGCACTGGCGCAACTGTCCGATCGTATCACGGAATACTCTACTCCAAACTTCGCGCCCATAACTGCTGCAAGAGCTCAAGAACAACCAGATCTACGCTCGCGCCTTCAGGAGATAGTGAAACAACTGACCGACAGCATGCAGCAAAGTTTGCTGTCTGGCGCACCCCAACAGGGCCAGGAACGACGCAACCGAACTTTTTCAAAGAAGTCAGTCAGGAGATAGACAGAACGTAGTTGGCTGCTACCACCGTCGTTTCGGCACGGGTGCTAGCCACTGCACTCAACCTTGCTCGTTTCCGGGAAACGCTCTGGCCCGTTGTTAACAGCGGCTTACGACCTCGGCCCTCAACCCAGCCGGCTGCTCTTTGTAGTTGATCAAATCAGCAAGATATCGCCGACGTAGCAAGAACATATCATTGCTGCAGGTGGTGAACAACACTGTCATCGCTCCGTACGGTTTCCGCTTTCTGACAGTAGCCGGATCAGGCGGCTCTTTCGCTGAGTCTTCGTGGTAGCGGACTTTTATTTCGCTGTAGTCGGAGCAGAATTTCTTAGCCACTTTCACCTGGATGCAAGTGTACGTAACCGTTGCCTCCAGGATAACAAGACATACCTCAATGTACGTGGTTTGTACATCTGCGCCTTCCAGCCAGTATCTGCCTACCACCACGTCCTTGCCGAATTTTCCTCTCTAAGCCCCGCAACACGAAGCAGCCGGCGCAACAACGTAACTCACCACATCGTCACCAGATGGCCGCCAGTCACCGCCCGGCAGCAACGGCTGTCCAGCAATAGGGTTGAAGCGGCACGCAGTGAGTTCGAGCAAATGCTGCAGCTGGGAATTATTTGCCCTTCGCTAGCAGCAATTCATCGCTGCTGCACATGGTGCCTAAAGACGACGGGGATGACTGGCGCCCGTGCGGTGACTACAGAGCCTTGAACTCATCGACAATGCCGGACCAGTATCCTCTGCCACACATCCACGATTTTAATGCACGGCTGGCAGGTACAAAAATATACAGCAAGATATACTTCGTAGCGGCATACGGCCAAACCACCGTTGAAGCGGAGGACGTAACAACAACAGCCATAACAACTCCATTCGGCCTGTTTGAGTTGGTCAGTATGCATACGGCATGAGAAATGCAGCCCAGACGTTTCAAAGCTTCATGGATGAGGTCACCCGGGGTCTTCCTTTTGTCTTTGTCTGCCTGGATGACATTTTGGTGGGCAGCAGAACTCCTAGCTAGCGCGAACAGCACCTCAAACAGCTCTTTCAGCGTGTGGATGAGCACGGTCTGGTGTTGAAACCTCAAAAGTGCGTGTTTTGTGCCGAGGCTCTCTACCTGCTCGGCCACGACATCACTGCTGTATGCATTGCGCATTGGAATGTAGGGCGGAACCAACCGAGAAGTTTCCTGCTCCAACATCTTTCCGCAAGCTGAGAGAGTTTCTCGGGCTCTTAAACTTCCACCGGTGGTTCATTCCGTCTGGTGCTCAAGTACTTCAGCCATTGACCAACCTGTTGTGCCTAGACGACCAAAAGGCTGCAGAATTTTTTTGGTTTGACGAACTCCACAACACTTTCCAGAAAGCTAAGGATGAGCTGGCCGCGGCTACCCTTCTCATTAATTAACTGCCTGAAGCTCCTACATGCCTCATGGTGGACGCCTCTTCAACATCGGGCGGAGCTGTGCTGCAGAAACAGGAGGCTGCACAGTGGAAGCCACTGGGCTTGTTTTCGAAACACCGCAAGCCTGCATAAGTTGGTTAAAGAACTTTTAGATGGAAGATGCTCAAAACCTATTGTCCCATTAGGCATTTCCGCTAGTTCCTGGAAGGTCGTGAGTTCTAGATCTTGACTGACCACAAGCACATCACCTACGTATTCAACAACATCAGTTGCTCCTGCTTAGAACGGCAAATTAGTCAGCTGTCATTCATCTCTGAATTTTTCACAGACATCCGCCACGTTCCCAGTGTCGAAAACGATGCAGCCGATGCCTCTCCTCACGTCAATGCTTCCAGCAAAAAAGTCGTGAACTTCGAGGTGATCGCCGCGGCTCAGCGAGAGGGCACTGAGTTGACGAGACTGGAAGGTGGGGGACCTTCCCTCGAACTTTCGGAGATTGCACTTTACTACATCCAGGGCACGATAACCTGTGAGACCTCTAAGGCAACCCCACGACCTTTCGCGCCACCGAATTTTGGCCAAATGGTATTCAACCCTTTCCACTCCATCAGCCACCCAGTTGTCCGCGAAACCCAGCGGCTAATAACAGAACGCTTTGTATGGCCCCGCGTAAAGGCGGAAGTGTGACGTTGGGCTCGGACATGTGAAAGATGTCAAAAAGGGAAAAAGGGACTTGCCTCACTCGGGCTGCACTACAGGAATCACGTATTCCTGAGTCGCGTTTGACCGCATTCACCTCGACCTGGTGGTACCGCTACCGCCCTGCCAAGGTTTAAGGTACCTGCTCACATGCATCGACAGATACAGTCGATGGTCCGAAGCTATTCCGATTGCGGACATATCAGCTGAGACTTTCGCGCTGGCCTTCGTTTATACATGAGTGTCCCGTTTCGGCTGCCCCACCCCCGCATAACAACTGACCGGCACGGCCGTTCCAGAGCAACCTCTTTTCAACGCTTTCGACCCTCCTCAGCACAAGGCTGCACCATACCCGCTGGTGGGCCGCATACACGCTGGCGGGCGGTTGCTGGCGGGCTGCACCACACCGCCAGCAACGGAATGGTGGAGTGTTTTCCCAGGCTACTCAAAACTGTCTTACAGCGAAACTAGATCGCCAGCACTGGATGAAAAAACTCCCGCTCGTTCTTCTTGGCCTACGCTCAACGGTGAAGGAGGACACCGGCTTCAGGACAGCAGAAATGGTGTACGGCTCAACATTGCGGCTCCGGGATTCTCCGACCACGCAATCTCCACCCCAGCAGCCTCCGAGCACATCGAGAAGCTGCGCGCATGGCTTGCGGAACTCAGGCCAACAGCACCTCGCATCGCCCGCAACAGAAAGGTTTTCACTTTTCCCAACATAGACTCAGCTACACATCTGTTTGTGCTACACAACGCAACGAAGCCGCAGCTCACTGCTGCTTAGACGGCCATTTCAAAGTTTTGGGACGCAATTACAAGACCATCACAATCGACGTGCGAGGCAAATGAGAAGCCCTTGCTGTCGACCGCGCCAAGACTGCTCATATTTAGGCTTCTGTTTATCCAGCCTCTCGTGTACATTTTCAGTGATAACCAGTGGAGTCTGACATTTCCTCATTCAGCCAGTAACAGCTGGCTTTCTTTAAAATCTCGGCAATCTAGGGGGGCAGCCTCTTTAGCGGAAGTTGTTTGGCACAGCCTCGCAAGCGTTCCTTTCTGTACGGTTTGCAGCTAGCTTTTCGGGAGTGCGACTTTGTGATATTGGCGACACCAGCGCCTGCTCGCGGCCCTCTTCAAAGGTCGCGTTTCGGGAAAAAACCCCTTGTCCGGCCGACTCTTTGGATTAGTCTTCGCGGCGCTTCCGTCTGCTCGCTCGGGGGGCTGTTTTCCTCACTCTTTTAGAAGGACGCAGGGGTTCCCCTTTTTTCCTTGTCGTGGGAAACTCCCGTCGTACGCATCTTTGGAAAATAAGCAGTCTTGTCTTGAAACTGCAAATGAGCTCCACTCCTGCTTTCTCGCCTCATTCAGCCGCCGAAATTCGGGGCTGCTATAGTAGCATAAACGTTGATGTTCTGATGGTAAGTTTTTTCAACCTCAGTTTACCCAGTGCTGAGTTGAAGGTTTGCCAAGACAAGCACTTTGCATGGCATAGGTGTTCAAGGATGTCGTGAAATTATGAGAGCGATTACACGTATTTTCTTTAGGTTTGTTCAGCCATAGGTAGTAAGCGCACGTATTTGGAGTTCCCTTATATTCTGTCGCAAGAACAACGTGGTCCGACTACGTGTTTTTCGATAGTTTTATAATGTCTTCGTTAAGCGTGTTGTCACCTTATGTTTTTATATAATCAATTTCAAGTGAAGGCACACCGAGTGGTAAACGTTGCATTATTCGTCATATGTTTTAATGACTATTGCTTTTCAACCAGGGTTTGACTTGATTTCGATGTCGCCAATAATGTCCCTGTAATGGTGGTGTACCAAACATTGGCTTTTTTAGCTTTTTCGTTTTTCTTGGGGTTACTACTGGGTCACGAGGAATAAATATGTAGGCTTTAGGAATCGCCGTATGCTCGCGTGAGGTTGCCAACACGCAATCACGCAACTTCCTTCTTAAATTTCTTTGATAAATGTGGTATTCGACGTTTTTTAAGTGCAAGCAATACACAGCAAAAGTTCAAATGATATCAAATAAAGCATTTTTGTTTTTGCTTTATGCAACTACTTCCAGCAATTGAGAAAATGCCCACGAAGTAAACTCTAGGGTCTCTCCAGAGTGGTGTCGGAGTCACGTACATCTTGGAAGTAGAATGCAATTGAAGGCCATTTTACGGGAGGCGAGTTCCTGTAGTTTTAAACCCTACAAATAATATTGATTTTCTCGGTGCTGATTAATACATTCTGGCGCGGGGGATAGAAAACATGTTAGAGTGAGGCTGACACGTATCAATACCATCGTCCTCGATAAAAAACTGCTTCAGCAGAAATACGTTGCGGAAGCAGTTTGTCAGTGTATTGAACGCAGCAGAGTACGTCATGCTTTTCATAGTGAGAAGTCACGTATAATTTTTTTTGTCTTGACAGTATGCCGTCCTGCTCTTCATTCATTGTGGACCCTACCGACCAAGCGCAACTTTTCCCTTTCACACGAGCGGCCCTATTATCACTGTATGGTCGGCTGCCGTCCATGTTAGTGCAGCGTCAAGATTATTGGTGGATGGTATACACTCGCCTCTTCCACGCAATGTCTAGCTTGTATATAGCGCGCTTTTATAAAGGACGCAAAGTTTAGCTCTTAGGGGAATGGATGCTAAGAACGAAAGAGGAACACGCTGAAGGTCGAACACTGTAGACAAAAGTACGATAGATAAGCTACATCTAAAGTGCTTTTTACTATGCACATATAGTGTACCACATCGGCGCGTGCAACACTCATTCATTTTATTTACTTTGTGCCAATAATCTACTGCACCACAGTTAACACATGTGCCACGTTATAGCCCTTTACAAAATGGTGCCAGTATTTGTTTGGGCATTGGTAGAACCACTCTAGCAAAATCCCTTTATTTACGCTAGATTTCGCATGCACCTGCGACAATAGTTAGCTTTTGTCCCGCTATTCCGGTAATGCCTGTGCTGCTGGCAGATAATTCTGAAGCCTCTTATACAGGTATCCCCACGTGCCTTCATAATAATATTTAACGTAATACCTCGGGGTGCGACACATTACGCCTGTGAACGCCAAACCTTCAGGCGTGCTTTTTCATTCTTGTTTCTTTTCAAATATTCATTGACAACACATTTGAACAAACCTAAGGGTAACTGAAAACAAAACAAATTTCCCCGACTTACTAACACCCTTTTTTTGGCAGTGGGACTGCTGATGAATGTACTAGACATTCGCTTGTCTTAGCTTTTCAGAGTCCACATTTTCGCCAATATTTCCTGCGGTTTGTATGTGAGCGACAAAGCTTTAATGTCAGCTTTTATAAGTTCTCCAGAAACACCTACACTCTTATTACTACACCTTGTTTAAAAATATCTACAGCAACACTACGGGGCGTTTTCAATTCTTTTTTTATACTTTTGAGCTGGCAATGTAAAACATAGAATTTTCCCTTTTAAAGATCAGAGCACAGATGACATGTACGTTTCGCGGGCCATGCATATACAGATGCCAGGTACATTCGTGAAAACGTGAATTCGGAATTCGTGAAATGCGTAAAATGCTTAAGATATGTAAAAGGCGTGAAGACCTTGCTCCCCCAGTTTATGAGTGACACTGTGTGAATTGTTCCTGGTTTACAAAAACTAAAAACATTTTCCATCACCCAGAATGTTTTTGAGCCCGGGCCCTTTTTATAGAACTCCATTTGGGACATATAAAAAACCTTAGCGCGTAGTGTGTATTCTAGGCACTAGGCAGTATGCCCGTAAAAGTAGCCTACAAGTAGATCAAATAAAACCGTTGAAACCTATGTGGCATTATATATCTCTGTTTTTCGCAACGTACATAGGAAAGCATACACCACAGTTCAGACGGAAGGTAAGACAGAGTACACCAGAGCGCTTCTCAACAGACACACAGAGTAATTCTGGTAGGCCACCGTAGTGAAGTGGTGTATAAAGCATGTAAGCATTCTCAACATTCACACGAAATTGTATTATGATTACCCGCAAGAACGTTGGGCTGTCAAACACAAAATTTTTGAACTGTGACATCGAGACAGGTCATTTACAGGAAAAAGTATTGTGTTTTAGAAGAAATTTACAATCTCACAACTCTTGTCACTCACTATTTGTGCACCTTTACTGATATGAAAGTGGTAACCGAACTGCTCTTCGTCCGGCAAATACGTTAAACACCATAAAATTGAACATATCTTTCTAGAGACTGATAGATTTTTTATGAAATCAGAGCTTGTGTTCTTTTGAGCACACGAGTCGCAAGTAACAGAGATAGACTTGATATTTATGGGCCAAGCCTTTCGGCTAGTGATAAAAGCATCCAATTGGTGAGTCACCAAGAAACACAGATTTCCCAAGAGGCAGTCTACTGTGTTTCGTGCATAGTTACGATATTTTGTACTTTTCGATTTAAACGGAACCAGCCTACCCTTAGGGTGACATAAATCTCCTTATTCCCTGGGATAACGCATGTATAAATCAGGAGCAATAAAATGTTGAGCCAGTTGCGGTACCTCTAATCGGTCAACTCTCCAATAGCATAATAAAAGTAAGCGTAATTGGAGCGTAATTGACCCCAGATCCCAACCATGAGGCAGAGATAATTAGAGGGATCAGAATGGGGTGGGGTGCATATGGCAGACATTCTCAGATAATGAATAGCAGCCTACCATTGTCGCTGAAGAAGAAATTGTACGACAGCTGCATCTTACAGGTAGTCACCTACGGGGCAGAAATTTGGAGGCTCACTAAGATGGTTTAACTTAAATTGAGAACGACTCAGCAGGCAATGGAGCGGAAAATGATAGGTGTAACATTAAGGGACAAGAAGAGAGTTGAGTGGGTCAGGGAGCAAGCTGGTGTTAAAGACATATTAGTAGAAATTAAGAAGAAATGGACGTGGGCAGGGCATGTAATGCGAAGGCAAGATAACCGCTGGTCATTAAGGGTAACAGAGTGGATCCCTAGAGAAGGCAAGCGTTGCAGGGGGCGGCAGAAAGTTAGATGGGCAGATCAAGAGATCTGCCCATGAGATCAAGAAGTTTGCGGGGATAAATTGGTCTCTGTTGGCACATGACCGAGGTAATTGGAGAATAATAGGAGAGGCCTTTGCCCTGCAGCGGGCGTAGATAGGCTGGTGGTGATGATGATGATGATGATGATGAATTGGAAAACAAAAACAACGTTTAGAGATCCAAGAATTACGGCAAGCGCTGATTGCCTTATAGTGCGCTGGTTAATCCATTTAAGCTATTGTGTGTTAGCTGTCACGTAAACTATTTTCTATGAACAGGCTTATAGAACACAACTTTCCCGTAGAGAACGTGAGGGAAGGAGCGCCTAGCATACATTTTCCGGGGTACACGTACACTCCTTGGTACGATAATACGGAATATATGAAAAGGTTACACAACAATGCGAACGAGAAATAATATAGCATTTTGTAATGTCATGGGAATGAACGCTAGTGTCAGGACTCTTTCCAGAGCGTTTTATCCGCAGTATTCGTTTATTCGAAACCCATCCACCATAACTTCTTCAGACGGCGATTGCCAGCTTTTAGGGCAGTCCTGCACGACACCTTTCAAATACAGTGAGGAGCACGTGCTGATCCAACCAGGCCGCATGACTCCAGATCGGCTGCGTAATAATTGCTTCGACAAGTGAGGTAATTACTGCGTAACCCCTTGTTTTTGGGGTCAACGGACTCGTAAAGTGTTCGGCTCTCGCCTGGTCAACGGACAATCATAGAGCCCCATTTGCCTCGACGAAGCGGGCAGTAATAGCCCAGCCGGGTGCTAAGCCTAAGCAGCGCAACGGCGACGCCGACCCCACCGCTGCTTCGGCCGCCGCTGCTGCACGTGCAGCTGCAGCCATCGGCACCGCCGAGGGAATGCGCTACTACGCCAACACCGCCTCGTTGTGAAGAGCGACCGTCAGCAACGCCTGCCGTGTGCGGCACCACCGCTCCTTCAAGTCGGTCATCTACGCCTCTACGCCGCACGTCGCCTACAGATCCATCAGCGCTTCAATCGCCACAACACGAAACAGTGTCCCCCATGGAAGAAGACACTTCCACACAACCCTCGGCCTCTCATCCGGAGGTACAGACCCCCCAAATGAACCCTCAGCCTTCCTCAATGAACTTCCAGTGAAACCGCCCTGCAGTGCGTGATCAAGAAGAAGTGACCCGTTCTGACAGAGTAAGTCGCTCTCGATACCAACTCGTGCTCAGGCCACTCATTAGGTACAACGTGAATGACATTCCTAAGCACACGTTTGCGCACATAATTGGTGCAAGTGCCCCGCAGTCGTATTTAGCTGAACTCGCCTCACACAAATACGACACGACTGGCAACTGCATTTAAATTAACGTCTACGACGAAACGCACGCCTCTCGGCTCGTTAAGTTGGATCAGTTTTCTTTGTCTGACAATGGGCCCAGCAAAGCATACCAGTAGAGATCAAGCTTTCTCCGTACAAGCCAAACACGGCGAGGGGAGTCATCGCAATTGAACCCAATGAATCTAACGAGGAGACCCTTCGCTGGTTAAGATGTGAGCAGGCTAAAATACTGGCATGTCATTGCTTGGGACGCACTAACCGTGCAGTGGTCCCATTTGACACACCTACCCTTCCCAAGGCTGCTAAATACTACATGGCCATAATCAAAGTTTCGCGTTACCAGCCAAAACGACTTGTTTGCTACAATTGCCATAAAGTTGGTCATATGGCCCGCTCCTGTCCGGCGCAAGCTGTGTGCAAAGCTTGCGGCAAACCACACAGCGAGAATGAAGAATGCGGCCCTGAGATATACTGCGTGGCCTGCAAAGAATACGGACATATTGCGCTAAATCCCATCTGCCCCAGCAGGATCCCTACGCCCCCGGCTAGCCCGCAAAAGAATGCCACCAAAGGGGTGACTTGGGCAGATAGGACCCGTGGCACTCACACGGATCAGTCGACATCAATCATAAGTCAGCCAACAAATGCCAACTCTGAAAAAGAACCGACTGTGGCACCCATTCTGTCCCAACTTGCTCCCCTCTCGGCGGATATACAGCAGCTTTGGAAGGAGAACCAACAACTCCGAAATGAAAACCAAGAGCCTAAACGACAGCTAGAAAGCAAAACAGTGCCAACAGCAACGTCCAAAAAACTGCCTAACTCCCATACTCGACCTAGCCGATCGCACAGCCCAAAACGTACCCCTACATCTCGACCGACTAGCGAATCCCCTCTCCAGTTAGCGCTCCAAACCGTCCGCACAGACGTTCACCGCGAACGGCTTGCGCGTCAAGCGGAGCGCAAAAAATACCAAGAAACTTCAACCGCCAGACGAATGAGATCCGTAGACTCGTTCAGTCCATTCTGCAAAAGCTCCCTTAGAAGAAACCTCTAAGGAACCGCCGCGCAAAGTGTCCATTCGGCCCAACAACCAGTCACAATAACCCGGTCACCGACAGTATTGCAATGGAACGGCCGCAGCTACTCCCACCAGCAAGTTATTCTAAAGCAGAGGATTATCCAGATCCAACCACTTTACATAATACTGCAGGAAACCCGCAGCACTCCTCGAATTCCGGGATACATTACTCATGTGAACGCCTGTATCGCACCAATTACTCGGAATCAGCGAATAATGCCACCACCTGGATATGTCGCCGTCCTTGTCCGTTCATCTCTGGGAAACCAGCAAATACAAGACCCTGAATTCTCCTCGGCGGATTACGAAGAAGTGGAAGTACATACGCGCCTACCGGGGGGAAAACCCATTATTGTGGCCACCGCCTATTACAAGCCAACTATCTCATCCTCCACCACTGCTTCCTTTACCTGGTTGCATGTTTTAGCATCCCGATTTCCAGGCACCCCTATCTTACTAGGTGGAGACGTCAATGCCCCCAACACCTTATGGGGTTACAACAGAACTCACCCTAGGGGTAAAGCCTTGGAGTATGCTGCAGAAGCAGCAGGTCTTCATCTCATTAACGACCCAGACGCAATCACTCGCATTGGCCTTCACGCTGCTCAACGCGACACTTCGCCCGACCTAACTTGGGCGACTGCCGGACCTGTTCAAATGTGGACTCCATATGCGACTACGTGGGTCAGCGACCACCTACCCATCCTCATAAGGCTAAGGAGCAAGACCGTGAGATCAGCCAAAGCAGTGACCAGGGCCGACTGGAACAAATTTCGACACATTATACTAACCTCCAACCCACCGGCATCACTGGGCGAATTTCGCAACTTGATTTCTACTTCATCTGCGCAAGCGCAAGAGACCATCCAATGTCATGACGACACTCGGCACATGTACAATCATCTGGCAAACCTTTGGCGGAGAGTACACAAGCTTACTCGCACTTACCGAGTTAGAGGAAAAAGACACGAGATTTACAACAAATCCGCCAGCAATATTGCCTGATTTCAGACTATCAGCGACAACTAATCAGGATTCTTGCGTGACAATGTGTAGCGATCTCAGCCACGGGCGTGGGCTCTAGGGCCTATGGAAACTGCATCGCAAGTTGAGCGGCAAAACCAAGGGCCCCAAGCCACTGTTCGAGACCCTCACACTGACGGCACCAGCAAGTGATGGGGAGAAACGGCTTATTACCACATTTTTACCTGCAGTTTCTACGCTACCTTCACCACCGTTGCACCTTATCCCCATCGGCAATCCTGATTCCGAATTAGATTCTCCGTTTACTATGGCGGAACTCCGTACGGCTATAAGGTTGGGTCTACAACAATCTGCCCCCGGACACGACAAAGTGACCTGGAAGCACCTCTGTAATCTCCCGCCCGAGGCGCTGCCCCACCTACTCACTCAAATTAATTCTTTATGGGAGCAAGGTCTCGTTCCGGACCATTTAAAGCTTACACTCATTTTCCCCATACCAAAGCCAAAGAAAACAGCCGATAACCTCCAAAAACTGCGCCCGATCTCATTTACACCTGTATTGTGCAAACTTATCGAAAGGCTCATCAATACCCGCATCATCCACCACCTTGAATACGTAAAACCCTACTTTCATCCTGCCCAGGCTGGTTTGCGACCCAACTTAGGGACGCACGACAGCCTGTGACTATTACGGCGGGTCCTGAACCAGCCCCATTACAGCAGATGAGATCCAGACCTCGTCATGGCCATCGATCTTCGAAAGGCGTTCGATAATGTTAGCCATGCGTTGATACTTGAGGAACTAGCCAAAGCCTATCCTAGCAGCAGAGCTCAAACCTGGATTCGCAATTTCTTGGAAAGCCGCCCCATACGACTGCAGGGGTCTCACCCTGGATGGGATCCTCTCACTTACTACCTGGATAGAGGAGTCCCTCAATGATCAATCTTGGGACCCCTATTGTTCAACTTGGCAATGTCCCGGGTAGCACGCCCGCTCGACACTGAAACCGCGGCCCGCTTCACCATTTATGCGGACGATATTACTATATGGACCGAGGCAGCTCTCTTTCCTTCCCTAGAAGATCAAATAATCGAACTTCAAGCGGCTGCCCACAGTCTAGAAATATCATTGTGCGAGTTGGGGTTTACGCTCGCTCCAGAGAAGACAGAGCTCTTGGCAGTGTACGGCTGCAAACCAGCTCCATCGATCTCCACCATTCCAGTGACAATTTTGAACCAGACGATAATCGCCCCAACAGACCCCATAATGTTGCTAGGACTGTCCATTGGAACGAAGAACAACGCTAACACGTGGCTACAGCGCCTAAAGAAAAAGTAGAAAGGCATCCTTGAAAACATTCGGCGTCTCTCTAACAAATATGGAGGAGCCACTCAAGCCGCCACACAGGCGTTAGCCAGGGCCGGTACACTGAGTACCCTTACTTACGGGGCGCTGGCTTACAACGTCAATAAAACTCACATAAAGACCATACAGGTTCTACATAGGGCCACTATTCACGTGATCAGCGGACTGCCTCGGCACACCCCCATCCACAGTTTGGAGCAATCGGTCCCCCTTCCACCTGAGTCAGCAATCATCGAAGAGGCAAAAGCACAGGCCTCCTTCAAGCGCCCGCTAATCCACCAAGGGATGTCACTGATTGCATGGGACAAACGCAAAATCCCCACAACATGCACATTTCCAGTACCTATCGCACTTTGGGCACGACCGGACTGTGTTACAGCGCCGCACTCGCACCCCATGAGACGCAGAAACCCTCAGTTGCGTAGACAACGCCTTCTGCAGATGCATTCGCAGCAGCTGGACGGCGCAGTCAATATATACACTGATGCCAGTGTGTACCCTCAATGTGTTGGCCTTGCATGAACGTGCCCCGAACTTCCTGCTCTGTCGGGATATTGCACCATGATGGACCCCACCATAACAAGTTTTGAAGCAGAACTGCATGCTTTGAATGCCGCTGTATCATCCCTCCTGTATTCTCTACGAAGTGCAAATTCTTCAACGGAACCACATCACTGTCCGCTTTGACTGGGTACCTGGCCACGTGCCGAACTCCACTGGTAACCAGGCGCCTCATGCCGCCGCACAGGAGTGTGCATTACCTCAAACCCGCTGGTCTCTGCCGAGGAACCGTCTCGTTGATCTACACCATCTCCATCGTTGCGGACTCATCGCTACAAATTGGATAGACGTCAACGACTAAAAAACCTTACTCTTACCGGCTACCTAAGTATACTTCCGCCCTTACCACGTAGTGGCCAGATTTTATCATGAAGTTTATCTCAAACACTGCCTTCACACCGGAAACACTTCGTAAATGGTACACGCCTCACCTTCCTCCCCGATGTCCTCATTGCTAGTCAAGCCTCCCAGCCTACCTACGGAACTTGTTCTGGACATGTCGAGCCTTCAATCGCCACCGTACCTTCACCGCCCCGAACCCTCAACCAGACCCAACTCTACTGGACACGTCCTTACTCGCACAAATAGCGACGTATTCTCTAAAGAGTGGCCTAGCACGACTGGTATAAGACCGCCATCGGTGACTGTCGTGCTTGGACTATTTAGCAGTGGACACAATTAAGACTCCTGACTATATATGTGTACGACTGCCTCAACTATTGGACTTCATCGAGACATCAATGTGGACAATTGCTTAAGTTATTGGCTTCCATTTCCCTCCTTTGTTCCCTTAGCATTCTCGGACCTCTGGTTTTCCTGTCTTAATAAAGGTTTTTCAATCATTCAATCAAATACAGTATTGCTTTACTTCCGCATCCACAGACTGAAGCCGGCCAAATAGGCGTAAAACGAGGTTCGCACATTTCCAGTATTTTATTGATTTTAGCAGATTGTCACTGAGCTAGTTTTTGGGAGTTGATTTGTCAGCGTGTAACGGCAAAATTAGGTAGATAACAGTATATGCGAAAATTCGCTTTCTGTAACTATGGGTAGTTATGTGTTGCAGGTGTTACCATTTGTGCAGTTTGCTGCCACGGCATGCTTCCCAGTTATGATGCACAGATTTAGTGAGTACCTCGCAAATGTCAACGATATGGTGGTGTTATAGCGACTCTTCTCGCGGAGTTTGTGCAGCCTTGTCCTCGGCAGAATGGTGATTCAGGCAGCAATTTTTCCACTTTGCTTACGAACACGTGCTACTATTAAACCTTCGTTCCCTTCACGGCGGCCGTAACGAGTCCTGAAAAAATATTACCGTGGTTATAACATAAAACAAAATTATGGCTGGACGCCACTTCTTTTGAAATAGGGAGCCCAATCAACTTATTTTCGAAACTTTTCTTCATTATCGGTGTTTCCTTTTCTAATAAATGACGCCCAAATTGACTGATCTTTAAAAGTACACAGCGCCCGACCAGCTGAGATGCCTTCTCCAGTGCTCAACTAAATTCTCCCACATAAAAAAAAACTCAAAATGGTAGGACTCAATTTTCCTTACGTGGCGACATTTTTAATTTTCTTCTGCGATGTACGTTGTACGTATTATTTATAGCGAATATAACTTTCTTAATTTATTTATGTACTGAAGCGAAGCACTCTTTTCATCTACCTTCACGAACGCGTACAATTGCATATAAAAGCTTCCATCAATCCTATCCTTCCTTCAAATCCTTCCTTCGAAGCTTTCTACACGGGCGTGAGGGAAATTTTGGAAATCATACTAGGCTAAATGTTGTTAAGCTTGGAACAGAACCACAGAAAATTTTTTTTTAAAAGAAATAGGTTGCTCCAGAAGAATTTAATCGCTTGCCTAGTGATATACACGTGCAAAAAACCCGTACTTATCACTGAGCGCCGAATTCAGAGTTGCGCTTTTCCAATTGTGGTGTCTCAACCTGAAGCAATGGTTGAGCAAGCATCTTACAGTGTTCCCTTATGTATGATGCCATGAGCTTATGAATCTTAAATACTGGCATGCATGCTATTTGTGCGTATATTATATTATTTATGTATAAATCGTCCTTAACGGCGTTTTGGAACTAATCTGGAAGCTAAACGTCTGGCTACAACCTGTAAAAGCGTCTCAGAAAAGCAGATCGTGGAGAACGAACTTATAACTGTTCCAAAACGGCATCTCTACAATTTGTTGCATTTTTCGAAGAGAAACGTTTCCTATACGGTTTTCGAAGGAGTATTTTGCAATACATCTCGGAAATAGCCTGCAGAATTTTCGATATGATTGCTTTTCAATATTGTGTTGAGAGTCACAAGAAATAAATCGCATCCAAATAAAAATACTACATATAGAGAAAATTACAAAGCATCACCCAATAAATTGTTCAATAGTTTGAATTAGTGCAGAATGTTTTACTTTGAACGTTTTGCATTTTTGTTCTGATGTCATACAAAATTAAAAAGCACGAAAAGAATGTTTTGTGCGTTTTGAATACAACCTTAAGCTCAGTGCTGAAAAATACCAAAAACTTTATTGCTAATACAAAAACTTACCCTCGGTGTCTGCAAATATTTACACAATCCCTTACGTTTATTCGCAATAAAAATTTAGAAAAACGTTCTGGCTGACTGCGAGCGTCTACCAATTTCATTTATAAGAAAAATTACGTTCTACTTCACATCTGAATATATACGTGTTTGCTTTGTACTTTTAGAAATGATATCCTTTTTTCTGTAACAGCGCCGCGTCAATGCTACCATGTAGCTACCTTATACCTTACTCTAGTGGGTGAGTTTTACTCTTAAGCATTGCTCAAATAGGGAATTTAAGCCAAAATTAGGCGAGGTGTCGCTTCCAACATCAACATTTTTGGCAATGTTCATATTCACATTCCACTATTTGACAATGTTCATATTCACCAGGATGTTCTCAGGAAGTGGAAAAGTGGTACTGTAAAAAAATGAAATGCAGCAAGGTGGACCCTGCTGCTTCCGGCCCCTGCGTCTTGGTAAACTTAAGCAAAATATATCCATAAAATCTGCTCGAAAGGGGCAACGAGTACCTTTCGGGCGATGTTTTGGATCGGTATACACTTCTCTCAAATATTTTTCCTGCTGACAGCAACCTAATATTTGCAAAAAAATGTAAAATTATACTCACTGACCAGTTTTTGAACATTTTAGAATAAAAACCAAACCTTCAGAAGTAACATACGCTAAGGATAATGCCAGTGTGCTCCACACATTTCTGAACAAGCCCAACTTGCGACGTTGTTATATAAAACTTGTCTGCAATTTTTCATAAATTCTACCTTCGTGTACTTTCACTTTATTTAAGAAGGCAAGACCTCTTTTTGTTACCGCCGTGTTTAGGCGAGAGATTGGAACCCTATTTGCCAGGCTCTGCACGATCTTACATTGATAATGACTCCTCTGGAAATTGAATAAAGGGTATTGTTTTGTACATAAGGCATATTTATCATATACGAATAAAATAACCAAGGGTACAACCAAAAACGTGGTCTTAATGTCCATTTTCGCTGTAGAAAGACGATATGTGACTACTGTATAGTTTGTAGGGAAGCGCAAAACTCCTAAGTGAAGCTGGAAAATAAATTCTTCAACCAACGTTTCGGAAACTCTCTCAAGATGTCGCCCAAAATTTACTTTCATTTGAAGTAAAAACATCGTGCATCATATTGTTCCTGAAGTGGGTAGATTGCGAGTATGGAGACTTGTCAGCTGTGCTTATAGTACGGTACCGAATGTCAACAATATTGAACCGACGTCCTTAGCATTTGCACACTGCAGAGGTTTTGTGAAAAACTCATACGATCACAACTAAAGGGAGATCGATTTTAAGGTATAACCATGTACTGCTCCTTTTTAGTAATTGTTTTTTTGTAAGTCGGGATATGTGCAAGCACTAATTGCCTGGAAATGCTTGGAATATTTGCCTTCCTTTCTTTTCTGACCATACCCATTAAACACAAGCCGTCTTGCAGACATCCTGAAAGAGCTTGAAACATCACAAAACCACTTCATTTACGTTAAGAAGGCGTAAATGTATACTACGAGAGGTGTCTAGCAGTGTATTCTGAACATTTTTAAAGGGACATTGTGTTAATGAAATATTCCGTGTCTACACAAAGACATCTTGTCAGCATCTTAAAACGTCTGGTTTGAGTTCCTTTTTTCCCGCAGGAAGTTTTGTATACCACTACTGCAAGCTCTTCTATAAAAATCCTTTTCAAAATTTGATCCTCGGGAAAAGGCAATGTGCTATATGGGCCCCAAGCCGTTCGCACACACCTATGTGTCTGGAGGAGGTTAAATTGGTCTTGAGACATAACCTACGAAGCAAGACAAGCGGGAGAATTTACTCGCACATTTCTTTATGCCACATTTTATGCAAGAAGTCGTGGGACTGAAAAATAAACAGATGAGTCACAAAATGGGACATATTTGTGAATACGAGAACCCTTTTTCGAAAGAAAAGCTCGCGGCGTTGATTGAACCTTGCGGTTTTCTGTAAAGTAGCTCCTGGCGTCACAGCTTCACAGAGTTCCGAAGCTATTCACGTGGTTTTGACATATCGTTTCCTCTGCGTGGG
The DNA here is from genome assembly GCF_048455015.1 of Haemaphysalis longicornis. Taxonomy (NCBI): domain Eukaryota; kingdom Metazoa; phylum Arthropoda; class Arachnida; order Ixodida; family Ixodidae; genus Haemaphysalis; species Haemaphysalis longicornis. The sequence continues at coordinate 92,241,867 of NW_027526214.1, forward strand.
AAAAAAAATTTCCGACGTGGGGAAGACGAAGCCATAATTTTTTGTGCTCCGTGTTCTCAGAGTGATTTTCCAGTCCATGAACTGAGGGTGAATAATCAGCGGCATGTTCCTCCGTGTGAGCGTCTCCAGCGGTGCCGGTGAGCCTTTCTGTTTTTCCCAAGGCGATGGGTTGAATTGTAGGAGCCCATGTAGCCGGTTCGGCTTAGTGTGGGTTGCAAGCCATCGTGTATAGGCCGCCGGGACACCTGCAGTGAAGCGTCTGACGCGATCTTTCTTCAAGGACGCAATGGAAGATCAACCACCCATCGAGCTCCGCCAAACATCTCGTGGATCATTTGCAGACTTTGGTAACGGTCCGAACGGGGACGTTCAACGATAGATTTGAGGTCGAGAGCCGTTACTAGCTGGCAATCCCGAATGTAGTCATCATCATGCAGAGGGGTACAATTCACCACGGAATCATGCTCCCAGTCCGTGCTTCCAGCCCTGTGGCGCGTCCCACGCACCCTTTTGAGTGATCGTCAGCTGAAAGAGAAGAAGATACCTCCATCCTCTGCGACAAAGGGAAGCAGCTCCTAAATGTTCTCAGTGATGGAAGAAAAAAAGTATTGCAATCAGTGCGCGAAAGGATAATGGACGTCTTCTTCCAGTTGCAGACAATGTTCATGTCCATACGTAGGAAGGTACCCCGCGCCGAAGGCACGATCGACAAGCTACGATCGCAGTTAGCTGAGTGCCGGCATGAAGAAGTCACCCCACAGAATCCACCACCGTGCCGCGGCAGTCCTTCGCGAATGCTCTGCGTAACCTCAGAGACTCTGGGTGGAGTGAACGTGTCACCGAAACGTCACTCTATCCTCCCCTTCAGTCTGTGCAGCACCACCGAGACAAAGAATTTCGGCGTTTTGCAAATGACCCAAACCACCTTCTGCGCATTCAGCCAGTTCTTGAATCTGTTCATCCAGGCCCCAAAACTACTACCCTGCTCAAATCAACTTTTGTGAACGATCCATCCAGAATCGGAGTGAAACAAGTTAAACTTACTCCCAACTGCACCGAGCTGACGGTAGTGTCTGCGGACTGAGCTTCGATTGACAATCTCGAAAAAGCCATCGAAGGAAACACTCAGCTTTGAACAGCCATCAAAGTCATGCGTCCTCTACCCCGTTTGCAACAGTTTAAAATTGGTGGTGTAGACCCCAGCATCGCTCCAGCTATATTGCGCACGAACATCAATGCTCGCAAGGAATTGAATATCTGCGAAGAAAAGTTTAAACGCAGGACCTGTTTTAAAGATTGTACTGGAAACAACGTCCATATTGTGGAGGTTTCGCTGTCCGCCTACCACATCCTGATACCGAAAGATCGCCTATTGATCAGCTGGACATCCTGTCCTAAAAAAGAAACTTTTTACGTGGGAACGTGCAGTCGTTGTTGTACATACGGCCACGTCGCTTTACAATCCAACTCGCAGAGTGTCTGTTGCTCGTACAGTGCGGTGATCACCTCGCAGAAGACTGCACCTTTGCCCACAAAGAGAACGTTGTGTGCAGGGCGACCATCCAACCACACCTTCTATTTACCATGCTGTTTTAGAATAGAATGGAGGGTTGCCCGCATGCGTCAAGAAACTATGACACCAGTCCGCAATCTACTTCGCCATCTACCTTTTCCGCCTAGCACAACAGCATAGCTCCAACCGACCGCTCAAAATTCGATATGGATTCTTTAAAATTTCTTCAGACAACTCTAGACCACACTAATGCGGCAAATCCACATCTTGTTGATTTCATCAAAGCAGAGCACATTGATGTGGCTGTGGTTTGTGACCCATATGCAAGCGGAAGAACCGTGCTTGGAGCGTCACCCAATTGGCTTCGTTTTCGGCATCAAGATACTCCCCGATGCATGGTCTCATACCCCTGCGTAAATTCGATGTATTTCCCCTCACCGTGTCTCCTTAAGTTGGGGCTCTGCGACTTCAACATCAGCAGTCCAGCATGCTTCTCATCGCTACCTGCTGCGCCATCAGTGCCGATGGATTTTATTTTTTATTCAGTTGGTGACGTCCTCGAACGATACTGTGCTACGAATGTGATATTGGCAGGACATTTCAAGGCCGGAATGCCATTTGGGGAGGCGATGTTTTGAACTCCCGCGGCGTCCAGCTCGCCCACTTCATCCGTGCAACCTGACTCAAAATACTGAATTACCCAACTTCGGTAGCGACCTTTCAAAATGCCTACTCGGAGTCTTGGATTGACCTTCCCGTTGTTTCTTGTCGCATTTGGGGGGGTGATTGTTTTTGGAATGTACATGACACGCCAACTTTATCAGACCACAAGTATGCAGTATTCGGCCTGCAACAGTTTCACTGCCCTTGAAAAGACAACTACCAAAGCATTCATACAATATTTGGTTGATACATTTGCAGCAGATGTATACATTCATCATTTTAACCCACGAGATGTCTCTACAATGTCCGCCCTCAACATAGTTCTTGAGTTTTCTATTCCAAGTTAGCCTGTATATAAACTAAGTTTGAACGACCGCTGAAGGACCACAGGGGAAACGCGTGGTGGAACGACGCTTTGGCGAGGGAATGATCGGCGCTGCGAGTATTGCGGAGGCGGTACCAGCATCGCCGGGATCCACTTTTGAGGGTAGATTATAGTATTGTTTATTACAAAAGTCTCGCCGCCTACAGAGAGCACATACCGATCGCCAAGGACAAGGCCCTAAGACAGGCATGTGCAGATGTGTCACGCAAGAGCTTGTACGGGCAACCATTCAAAGCCGAGTTTCGGAAGCACCCAGTACCTTCAGTTTTATCCCTTCTGCACTTATCGCAATATACGTCGATAACAAGCGCATTCGAGTCAGCCGGTCTTCTCCTGAAAACTGACTTCCCTTGTGATTGCAATGAAGACGACACTGTGGACCACAAAGCAATAAGGGTCGTCATTGCCATAACTAGATACCACACGGAAGCCCGCGACGACAACTTTACTCTCGATGAGTTGCTATTAGCCTCCAGAAAACTTAGTTTGGGTTCCACTCCGGGACCTGATGGCATCAGTACTCCCACGGTTCATTTTCGTGTTCACCACATCTCCTCGTTCCTGCTTCACGCGTTCAACTCTTGCCTTCTTGGCTATTTTCCTCCTCACTGGAAGCAAGCCCACGTTAAATTTTTATTGAAACCTGGACGCCCGCCGACGGAGCCTTCTTAATACAGGACAATATGCATTACGTCTATGAATGCGTAGCTGCTAGAACAAATGCTAAATTCACAATTTTACTATTTTCTACACCATTCAAGACTCCTTCATTGACATCAGTATGGCTCTACCTTGGGACACAACACAACTACCACTTTGTTTGGTTTGCGTAGCCGTCTGCAACAGCATCGAGACCATGGTGATGTGTCACTTGTTATATTCCTTGATTTCGCTTGGACATTAGACACAATTTGGAACCACCGACTTTTGTACTTTTGTCGCTCACACAATTGCCCTCGAAATATCTATGAGCTGCTAAAATTGTTCCTTGAGGGCCGCACCGATCGTTACGAGGCGTTCTCAGGGAACAATACCCACGTCACAACAACGGGGTCGCCCCAAGGTTCTCCCAATAGCTTCTTTTGTGGAATGCCTATGTTTTTGACATAATCTGCATTCCTATGCCGGAAGACACGTATTTACAGGCCAATTGAGATTACACTTTTATGGTCACTCACGCGCGCACACACCGTCAACTAGAAGCCATTCCCCATGAAACGCTTGCCAAGATTACTACTTGGGCAGGCAAGGCGAAGCTGAGGCTAAGCACTTACAAATGTTCTTGCCTCCTCGTTTCAAGAGGTGACCGAGGTGCGATACGGAAGCCTACCATCAGACTTCATGGTATAACCCTGAAGCAAGTCACGGAAGTGAAACTGTTAGGAGCTGTATTTGACAACCACTTGACCTTTGTGTCCCACACCAACCATTTAAAATGAATTGTCTAGGAAACGGCTGCTCCGATCACTAAATTTGCACTGTACACCATCGTGAACCGTTCTCATTATTGTCAATTGCTTCATCGGATCGTCCGTCCTACAATTTCCTACGCCGCTCCTGCTTGGTGGCACTTAAATCAACACCATAGTCTAAAAGCTCGAGTTCACTCATTGCTTAGGTCATAATTGCTCGCAATCACGCGAGCATACACCATGACGATGACAGCAGCTCTTGATGTTATCGCCAATGCGCTCCCGTTACATATTCACCTTGACATCACTGTGCATATCTTTTTACTATTTCACCATCGACAATCAATTACATTCCACTCGGTTTCCTGAAGACCTGCCGACGTAGATCTTCCCATCGGTCTCGCCACTCACCCTGCGCGACGTCTTCGTGTCCGAAGTGGCTGCCTGACGAGCACGGAGGCGGACCAGTGACTTCATCTCTCCGCTCTCCACGCTTTCACAGACGGTTCCCACATACCCAATGCGGCTGGAGCAGCCTTTGTCATTCTGAACGGGCCCGAATACGTGCACGCCACAAGAACGTTCCGTTTAGTTTCTCCCACTAAACCGTTTGACGCTGAAGTGATAACTTTGCAAAAACTCATCCAAGTCATGCTGGACAATAGGCCTTCCTCTCCTGTCAATATATACTCTGACAGTCTTTCTGTAGTTCTGGCACTCAACAATCCTTTCAATCAGTCCTCCACAATCCACAAATTGAAACATGACATTCTCTTGCTCTCGGGCTCACTCTCCGTGGCCTTGTACCATGTGCCAGCACATTCTAACGTGTGGGAGAACGAAATCACCGACATAGTCACGCGAAATGCTGCTGCGCGAGGACAGGATGTGTGTGGGACAATATGCAAACATATGGTCCACTCGTCGCTATTTAAAGCTGGTCGCCTATTGCGGCAGGAGACGTAGTCAACAAACAACATTGACACAGAATTATTCCGCTGGACGCCGAGTGTTCTCAATCTGCCTGGTTTTCCGCCGTCTACAAAACATACCCACCGTATAAATGGACATGACCGATTCCCTCACCATTTCTTCGGTCCCGAACTGACGCCGGACTGCCTGCGTTTTTCTGGGGCGGCCGCGACTTCCGTCTCTCACTATCTGACGCAGTGTTCAAAAACGTCATGATACATTCAACGACTGCTTCGCATTATGCGGCCACCGCTTGAACCGCCAAACCTTCGGCATCTATTCGATAATTCTGAAGCCATCCAGGACCCAAGCGAGCCCATCGACTTCATTTCCGTTCGTTAGCCGATGTATGATGCCGGTGTCTCCAATGGTCCTTCATCGGCGGAGTCCCACCTACATGCTTGGCAATCCTACGGCCCCACATGTCAATTGTGATCTGTGCGGCTCTCCAGTGCCCGTTTCTTTCTCTTTTTTTGATTTCCTCAAGTTGTGTTTTGTGTACACATAACTCAAAACACGTGTTCCCTCCTGAGTTCCGTTGCTGGGACAATTCATGCCATTCTTCAGCGTGGTGTCTTTTTTTTATCGCGTGTACCATGTGAAAGTGACTTGCAGTGAGAGTTGCATTCTTTACGCTGGACCCAGTGACTTTCTATTTATTACCTTTAAAGTGCCTCGGCGGTGCATGGTTTTGCATTTTGTGAATACTGTGCATAATGTGTGCGGAGGTTCAACACGGCCTTGCAGATATATATTCAAGTGAACGGAAATACCCCAACTAGACTTTCATTTTAATACACCTACTTCTAGACAGACATTTATGGCGAACGTTAAAAGACAAACAGCAGATGTATTTGTTTTTATGTTTTTCTGCCTCTGCTGCCTATTCGGCGTTTTTTGCCACGCTGCTAACTGCAAATTTTCTTCTGCACTTCACAATTAGGACATTTTGTAACCGTTTTTTTTTGTTTGCTTTCAATCCCATCCTTGATTGTCGAATCTCTTCTATCGTACTATGTAACTGCTGCCCGACCATATGAAACGTCGAAAGTATTTTTTTACCCTGCAAATTGGCTTTTCCTCAACAACAAAAAATTTGGCTTTTAGCCCCGTTCATTTATTTTATATTGGCTTTAAACCTGCCTTAGCCTTGCTGGAGCGGGTATTCTTCCCACTTTATTTTTCTTTATTCTTGGGAGACGGAGGGTGCGAACACGCAATTTTAAAAGGAAATAAAAGGGTGAAAGATAACGCATAGGCAAAGTAATTTTAACTAGACCCACTAGACGCTCCGAAATAATGGAGCGATTCAAGTTGTTGCATACACAAAGTGGTGGGGTTACTAAACTATCTGTTTCTAAAAACCTCATGATGTGCACGCCGTTCAATTTTGTAATCTTGCCCGAAACTAAAAAAGCTGAACAGCAGCATGACAGTGGCAAGTTGAAAGAAGTCTCCATATTCTGTAGCCAGTCTAATTCTTCTGAATGAAATTTCTTGTTTAAGCCTTTGTTTCTAGGTATTCTAGATAGGTATTTTTGGTGCATCGCTTTCTGAGCTAATATCAAGATAAAAGACAAGATATTCCTGTATTGCTGGTTCCCGTTTTGTTGTATTGTTTCACGTATAAACGGTACAACAAAAGGAGTGTGAAATATTAGCTAGGTATAAAAGTGTGTATTATAATAAAGATTCCATCTGTGTTACCACTTTACAACATTCTTCCATTACTTCTATTAAGAATATTTTAGCTAATAGCAGTGTCATATTCCCCAAGCTGATATGTGCCCAATACATGGAGTGCCCTACAGTTTTACTACCCCCACACATCTCGCTGTATTAGGCTTAGCCGTTTTGAATGGAATAAGTGGATGAAGGGCCTTTGTTGGTGAAAGAGCTTTTTTATTTTGTCGTCCTTGTGCACAAGCATAATTTATTGTTACAGATGTAAAAACCTCGGTTATGCCTGTTTGCCTCAAGAAAAAAGTATAGCAGATATAGCTCAAATAAATGTAACTGTGAGAGACATGTACGATGTGAGAAACGGACACACCAGCCACATCTGAACAACGCCAGGAAAATATGTCTCAATGCTATCCAGAAATGAAAGAGAAGCAACATCGAGAGGACGTCTTTAACAAAGTTGAAGGAACGTCCGACATTAGGTACCAGCAACGTTACCTCAACAGTCAAACATTTTCATAAAATATTGCACGTTGTACGGATGTCTAATAGAGATACTGCTGGGACATAGACGTTCGGATCATTTTGGAACGTCGCAGAGATGTTAGTGGTTTGCTGGGTCGTTTCGTGGAGTCGGTGGGGAACCGATGCACCTTCTTGGTGTGTGTACAGTCAATGTTTCTATCGGACGATGGACGATCAAAGCGGAATTCGCAATGCTGCCAAGTAAACCCATGACGTAATTCTGTGCATCGACATCTTGCGCGATCTCGGTGCCACTGTCGATTGCGCGACGGGCGAACTTTCTGGTAGCAGCTTATGGTTCTCTGCACTCAATTATGAGCTGCAAATCAATGAAAATACTGATAATCTGGGTGTTTCTGAGGACAGAGTTACACCTGCGTGCTCCCTGTTGATCGTACCAGTGAGTGCTATACTTTACACCGGCATATTTGACACTGTGGTGAAACCACTCCCGACGAACTGTGTGAAGAAGGACCTTTGGTGCCCCATTGTGTTGTATATGTTGAACGAGGACGTAGCTATGTGTGCGCTCGGAACTGTCCTTCGCAGTGCGTGGTGTTACCGCAGGTTATGAAGCTGGCAGAGTATGAGACAAACGACCACATTTCAGTCACCGCTTTGTGAGCTGATGAGGCTGCTCCTGCTGAGAATATTTTCCCAAACTCGAAGCTTCTCAGCATGGTTAAAAGTCGCTCGCCTCGGTTGAACGAAACGCGTTGGTCGACATGCTTTCTCGACATGTCTCTGTCATCGACTTCTTAGCGGATGTCTCTCAGGTCGGCGCACCCCGTTTGACAAAAACCTTACAGGGTGGCACCATCTAAACAAAAGATAATCTCTGAGCAAATCAAAGAGATGTTACAAAAAGGTGTCATACGTGAGTCAGCCAGCCCATGGACAGTGCCGGTGATCCTCGTACAATAGAAATATTGTAGCTGGATGTTTTGTGTGGGATACTGAGGTTTGAACGCCACCACTAAAAAGACGACTATCCGTTGCCAAGAATTGATGATATTTCTCGTCTCGTGATGATATTTCTCATTTCTCGTCTTTTGCAGCAGCGGTCGCAGCATGAGAGCACGTGCTGAGCAGTTTCTTTTCCTGCCATAGTTCATCGAATCCTGATATCCGCGCCTGATTTGGTTCAGAGAGCTGCTGTGTTGCCTCCACGGGTACCGCAACAGAAGATCCTGCGGCTGCGCAGGACTAACCTGGAAGCATCGACGCCGGAGCGACCTGGCGAGCAACACCACATCTACTAGACCATCGGCCGGAATATAAAGACCGAACGGACACCACGCATCGACACCTTGCAGCAGCGGTCGTGGCATTGGAGCACGTGCTAAGCAGTTTCTTTTCCTGACACAGGTAGGCATTCATTTTATGATAAATCTCTACCTTTAAGCCTTTTTTGCCACGACTGCTGCTGCACTGCTGTTGTTGCTTGTGTTGTCTTGTACCACGCCTACGAACGTCGAGCTTGCCAAGCAGCTGGACTCCGTTGAACGTGCGTTAAGAGGGAAATTAGATGAGGTGGCCGATGTTGTCTTGAAACGCATCACAACTACGCTATGGACAAACCTTGGTTTTGCTGTAGGAGGTGTAAACAAGAAAATTGCAGAGTTCAAGAGTAGCCTATCGTTCTTCAACGAAACGGTCGAAAGCTTGAAGAAAGAGCAAGTCATGCTCAAAGTGGAGAACAAGGCCTTGGCAGCAGGCAATGAAACTCCGGAAAAAAGGGTTGCGGAAATTGAGCAATATTCAGAAAAAAGAACGTTGAAATGAAAGTAGTTCCGTGCACCAAAGGCGAAGATTGCATCAGCCTAATGGAAGCAATCGGGGAAAAAATTGAGTGTCCTGTGGCAAAGGACGATCTTGATGTTGTCCATCGAGTGCGTCCAAATCCGCCTTGAAACACATCATAGCTCGATTCAGTTCTTGCGCAAATAAAGCGGAATTCATCGCTAAAGCGCGAAAGGCCCACCTGAAAACAAACGACATCGGCTTTCAAGGAACTTTTGCCCAGGCCGTATATGTGAACGATCACCTCATTCAGGGAAAGAAGCAGCAGTTTGCCAAAGCTCTTGCTTTGAAGAAAGAAAATGCATGGCAGTTTCTCTGGACAGATGATTGCGTCATCAAGGACCGTTAGACAACAGAAAGCCGAGTGCTTAGAATTAGGGATGAAGCTGATCTCGGCATTTTCCGCCGCTCGATCCCCCCCCCCCCCCCCCGCCACGAGTCTGATGCCAAATGAACAGGTACCTTCATAGAACGATGACGGGTGATCAGTTGTGACTACACAACAACCATAACGGCATACATCGATACAAAACAGCTTCCGTCCTTATCAACTAAAACTCCTACTCTGTAATGAATTTAATGCCCGTAGCCTCAGGAAACTCCATGACGAATTTCAAGCACTCTTATTTTCCGTACCCTATCCCGTTTCCGCTTGTCTGCGTATCAGAAAATTGGCTCAACGACTCTGATAAAAATATTTACAGTTTTCAATCGTATACTCCTGAATTTTGTCACCGTCAAACATAAACTTATGGTGGTTCTGCTGCTTTTGTGTTACCAAGCATTAGATATAAGCGTAGACACGACCTTTATCTCGAAGTACAAGACTGCGAATCGGTGTGGGTAGAAATAGAGAATTCATGTTCCGGCATTGATGGCAAAAACATAATATTCGGCAGCATATATAGGTCTCCTGGCTCCTCCCTCCTAGATTTTTGCATATCAATAAACAAACTGTTTTATACGCCCTCGCCCAAAAACAAAAATGTAGTTATATTAGTTGACAATATTATTAATCTCTTAGACAACCACGCCTCTCACGACGAGAACACCAACTGCTTTCATGGTTATGGCTTTCAATAATAGTCAATATACCAACCCGCTGTCCTCGCAATTATCGAGGAACTGTCATTGACCATGCTTTGACGAACGTATTTTGTACTCCTGAAGCATATACTACACCTACGAGCATCAAGGATCAATATCCATTTTTACTCCGTTTTAACTGCTCCAATTACAGAAGAACTAATGAATTTTCGAAATCTATATTTGACAAAACACTATTTCTCGAAGAAATCCAAAAACGCTGACTGGACGCGTGTAACATGTCTTAAGGATGCACAAAGTTGCTATACTCAATTTAGTTCAATGATTGCCACTTGCAAAGAACGCTGCACAACAACTGTACTTTGTCGAAAAGGAATTCATGCCCGCGAAACCCGTGGGTTACACCGTCTTTGTTAACGCGCGTGCGCAAAAACGACAGCCTTTATCGCAAAGCTAATAAACGACCGTTCAGTATCCAAATAAAGCAGCGCTACAAAAAATATTGCAACGAACAAAACTGTTTGTTGAAACAAACCAAAAAGGACTACTCTAAATATAAAATACAAGAAAAGGGTAATATGGCTTCCAAGCAGTGGGGTTTATAAACAATTTCCTTAACAGCACCCCTGCAAAAAGTGCCTCCACCGAAATACAGCTTGGTGAAGAAGTACTTACAACGCCCAATAATATTGCGAATGCTTTTAGCACCTACTTTAGCTATTCACCAAGCGCACCAGCCACGAGTTACGACGATAGTTTGAATCTTGCATCACAGTCATTCTTTCTTTATCCTACGACACCGAGTGAAGTGCGTACGATGATAGCTAATCTCAAAATCACCAGTCCAGGCCTCGATGACATTCACGCATCTTGTATCAAAGGAATTGCCGAATTTATTCCACATACTTTCGCTTACATCGTCAACCTTATGTTCACAAATGCCGCATTTCCTCACAAACCAAGGCAAAGTAAAATACCTCCGGTAGTTAAGAAAGGAAATAGGGCAATTATCAGTAATTATCGACCAATTTCTATTCTTCCATTCCTAAGCAAAGTGGTAGAAAAGCTATTCGAACAGCGGCTTTCGAACTACCTCCAGAAATATCGCCTCTTGACACCAAGACAATTCGGATGCCGCCGTGGTCTGTCGACTAACCTAGCCCTAACAGCATTACAGATAAATTAAAAACCGAAATATATGAAAGAAAATATGTTGGGTTCGTTTTTATTGACTTTACTAAGGCCTTTGACTGTATTAACCACGACATACGTTTTGTAAACTGGCATCATTAGGCATAAACGGTCCCGCACCACAGCTCCCCCACAATTACTTACATAATCGTACGCAAACAGTTAACTTATTAGGGGTTCTCTCCGACACAAAAACTGTAAACAAAGGTGTGCCTAATGACTCCATCTTGGCCACTTATTTTTTCTGAGTTATATAACGACCTGCCGAATTGTCTGACATCCGGAACCGACTGCATTTTGTACGCCGACGACACCACCATTTTCACATCTCAAGAAAAACATTACAGTGTTATTTCACAGCTGAACCATGACCTCGCCAAAATTTCTTACTGGTGTCACAATAATACATTGTTAATTACACATCTAAGACAAAATGTATGGTTTCTAGCACGCCCACAAAGCCTCGTGACGATCTCAACCCTGTGTACATCAATATTCACCCCATCGTACCGACTGATGAATGCACATTCTTAGGAATTGAACTTGACCGTTTTCTGAAATTGGATGGACACATTAACCTAGTCAGGAAGAAAGTTGCATATGGTGTTCGGGTACTAAAAAAAGCGCGCCCTTACTTTGAGAAACGGATTCTAATCACCTTATACTATGGTTTTTCCACTGTCACATAAATTATTGTATTGGGTCATGGGGTAACTTACAACTCCAACATAGCACCACTACAGCAAATTCAAAACAGGGTACTGTGTATAATCACCTGTAGTCGTTTGATGCTCCAGTTGCCCCCCATTTTCTTGATCTTAAACTTCTTCCGATTACTGCCACTATTGTATTTACGTTGCCACAACTGCTTTCGCCTTTTCAATGAAGCCGACCTTCTATGTAATATTGGTAGAACTAAACTAGAACACACTAACCACGCTCGTTTTTCATTGCAAAATACCTTTTACTTCTAAAGGTATGCACGAACTACGGTAAACATACATCCGCTTTTACATCATTCAAAATACGGAATGAGCTACCTTATACGGTTCAAACACAAGTACGTCCATCAACGTTTAAACGTTCCCTCTGATCATTTTTGACGAACCATCCTATAGACTTTTGACGCGCGCATTCACCATTTGCCTAGTGTAGTGTTTTTTTTATTTTTTACACACCTAAACATTACATTTATACAAGTGTTGTGTACGTATATGAATTGTCTGCACTCAATATCGTATCATATATAGGATGCTTTATTTTGTTCAAATATTCCTGTGTTAGTTGTTTTATGCTGTGTGCTTTATTTGTTCAAAATGTTTCTTATTTATTCCTAAGATATGCAATGTTAACAATTCAATATTCACGCGTACTCTCGTTATTTCTTTATATAAGGTAGGTAATTAAAAATTAGGCATCATTCGTAATAGCAGCTGCAAATAAGCTATTTCGGTGTATGCTATTAATAACAAGGGGTCCAACTACGGTTGATTACTGTGGGACCTGTTTCTGTATTGACTATATTCTGGTGAGGTACCATTCTGTGACAACAATAAAGTTCTCTTCTATTCTATTCTATTCTATTGTAATATAATTACAATCCGGCTATTGGCAGATCCCCATGGACCCAAACCACAGAGAAAAACTGCCTTTGTCAATTAAGACGGTGTTTGTATTTAACGTGATGCCTTTCGGCCTCTGCAATGCGCCAGCGACATTCGAACGGTTCATGGACACAATTCTGCGTGGTCTGAAACGGGACAAATGTCTCTGCTACCACGGCGACATAGTAGTCGTCGGACGAACTTTTCACGAACACAACGCACGACTCGAGAGAGTCCTCAGCTGTTTAAAAGGCACCGAATCGGTGTTGAACTCAAAGAAATATTATTTTGGCGAGCGTCAAACGCTGGTTTTGAGACACCTTGTGGATAAGGATGGCGTGAGACCAGCCCCCGAAAAGGTAGCCGCTGTTGAAAGATTTAAGTCGCCACAATCAGTGCGAGAGCTCGAGTAGCTTCTTGTGGCTTTGTTCATACTTCCGTCGTTTGCAGATTTCGTGTCTCGCCTCACTAACCTCTTGCACAAAGATACTGCCTTTACCTAGCCCGCCGAGAGTGAAGCTTCGTTCTTTTACCCTTAATATCTCCTCACCGCTGGCCCTATCCTTCGCCACTTTGACCCTGGCGCTTCCACAAAATACATGCGGACGCTAGTGGTGTTGGACATGGCGCAGTGCTCATACAGCGAAATAGCAGTGCTGAGCATGTGATCGCTCACGGAATTCGTTGCCTCAGCAAAGCTGAGCGCAATTACACAGTCACGGAGCAAGTATGCCTGGCTGTGATCTTTGCGATCATGAAATTTCGTTTTCACGTGTATGGCCATCCCATTACAGTCATCACCGACCAACAGCCGATGTGCTGGGTGACTGGCCTCCGTGACCCTAATGGCCGACTATCACGGTGGGCCTTAAAGCTCCAAGAGTACAACTTTGTTATTGCCTACAATAGTGGACGTCGGCAAGCAAACGCAAACTGGCTGCCAAATGCGTGCTCTGATCGGGAGGAAGGACATTTAGAGGAGTGTTTGGCAGCTGTAGACACAAAATTCCCCGATGTTGCTACCTTCTGTTCAGAACAGCAGAAAGAACCAAGAACTTAGCACCTCTTCGCTGCCGCTGCGGATCCTACAGCTCCCCAACGATACTCGTTGCGTGACGGGCTACTCTACTAGAATAACTACATGCTTGGGGACCAGGTTTCCTTCTTGATGTGCCAAAACGTTTGCGTTCTTCCGTTCTACGCACTATGCATGGCAATGTTATGGCCGGTCACATGGGTTACATAAGAACTTTAGACCGCACCCAAGAAAGATTCTTCTGGCCGAAAAGGCACCGTGAAGTTTATCATTACGTGTCGGGTTGCCTCCGATGTCAGCAATACAAGCGCCCTACGAGCATTCCATCTCGGCTACTCAAACCTATAACACCTTCTTGTTTCTCCTTTGACAAAGTCCGCATTGATTTAATTGGTCGGTTTCAACGCTCTTCGACCGGTAATCGCTACATCATTGTCTGCATTGAGCACCTGACGGGTTACGCAGAAACTGCAGCTGTAGCAGCTGCGAGGGAAGAAATGGTTTAGACATTCCTGCTCTGGTTCGTCATTCTTAGGCATGGTGCTCCCCGCATGATTATCAGCCACCATGGACGTCAGTTCGCCGCTGATGTTGTGGAAGACTTGCTGCACCTTTGTTCGACTCACTTTCGTCACTCGACAGCCCATCATCCCCAAGCAAACGGCTTGACAGAGCGTACGAACAGCACTCTCACCAACACGATTGCGACGTATGTTGACTCTCGCCACAAAAACTTGGATTATATTATGCCGTTCATCACAAACGCGTATACCACGGCGCAACAAGACGCCACTGGCTACAGCCCGTTCTATTTGCTCGACGCCCGTACACGCCCTAGCACCCTGGATACAATATTGCCCTTCTCTTCAGGTCATGAGTCATAGGTTTCGCGCACACTGTCTCTTGCTGAAGACGCTTGTCCCCTCGCTGGTTTACATACCCTCTCCTCTCAGCGCCCCTCAAAACGCCTTTACGACAGTAAGCGCCGTGCGGTTTCGTACGCTAAAAGCGGCATGGTATTGTTGCGGACGCCTGTACACAAACGGGGCCTATACAACAAGTTCTTGTCTCATTACACGTGATCATACGTTGTCGTCGATCGGTTGAGTGATGTAACCTACGTTATCTATCACGTAACGATCCTAAGACTAGAAGCTGCGAAACTGAACTCGCCACGTCACCCGGCTGAAGACATTCCACTTTCGCCTGTGACTTCCTCGGGCCTCGCCCGACGGGCTTCGTCTGCAAAGGTGGAAGTGTGTCGCTCGAACCTGTGTAGCGTTAAACTAGTCGCGACCAATCCCCAAGCGGGGTATGCGTAGAGGGGTGGAGCAGGAGACGAAGTAGACGAACCGCACTCGTACTGACCGTTGGATCGGGGGCCGCCTCTTTAAACGCTCTTTTTTCCATTTACGGCTGTAATTAAACCCTTTGCATCGTTACAATATCATCTCGAAGCAGGTTGTGAAAAATTCGCTCCGCGACGCAAAGCAGCCCTCTTGAACACCTTTTTCGGGAGCAGAAGGGAAACCTTTTTTTGGCGAGAGTTTGCCTTACAGCTTCACAGTCACATATACAACTTTACGTTGGATTCACGCAGACCCTGATCCACCGCTGTAGATCAGAGGGTCTCCCAGGATGGAACCCTATGCCCCGGAGGTGTTGCAGGCGAGAGGTTTGAAGGGCAGGCAGGTCCATAGAAGCAGGCTCGTGTCGGCTTCGGACGCAGTGACCGTACAAAAGGGACAGGTGTCCGCAAACAGTGCATGATGGCGGGCAGGCAAAGCGAGGGTCACTGCTGGGGATAAGGCCACCCCAACTCGAAGCCTCCGCAGCAGGACCTCCTCCCGGCGAGCGAGCCCACTGGGGAGGTAGCTTCCAGGCGGTGGAAGTAAAGCACGAGTGGCTGGGCGGAGCTTCTCTTTTTCCACCAGCAGTTCTTCTAGGGTGGAGTGAACAAATGTTCCAACCGATTCTTTATCCACAAGACGACAAATATATATGATTAGCCTAAGCAGAAACAAAAAAGACGTAGGAAAAAACAAAACAACAAAAAATTCTGACAATGAAAAATCGAGTACACCCAACACGCGCGAAACATGTTCACAATCACAGTGGCCTGCCGCGTTTGGCATCACATTGCAGAAACTGTAATGCACGGTCAGATAACGCAACCGACGGTTTGCTAACACAGTCGTTTTTTCCCGTGCAATCTGAGCTGCCTCACTGATTAAGCGCGCTTGCCTGTCCTTGATTATCTTTGGCGTGCGGTGCGAGCTACATGGGACAGACTGGCAGATGTCTCAATGAGCGTCTACGCGAGCATGCCAATAAGGTGCGCAATGGCAAGGAAGGTTTTTTGGCACAGCATGTCAGCACGTGCAGGGCTTGCCCTGCGCAGTTCTCTAGCACTACAGTTCTTGAGATAATCATGGACAGGCAAACGCTTAATCAGTGAGGCAGCTCAGATTGCGCGAGAAAAAAACCACTGTGTTAGCAAACCGTCGGTTGCGTTATCTGACCGTGAATTACATTTTCTGCAATGTGATGCCATACGCGGCAGGCCACTGTGATTGCGAAGATGTTTGGCGCGTGCTGAGTGTACTCCATCTTTCTTTGTCAGTATTTTTTGTTGTTTAGTTTTTTCCTACGTCTTTTTTGTTTCTGCTTAGGCTAAGCATATATACTAGTCGTCTTGAGAATAAAGAATCAGTTGGAAGTGAGCGCCCGTCCGTGTGTATTCCTTCGACCCTTGTGGTCTGCTGTCCTACATTTGTACACAACGAATTACCAACTAACCCAGTCTGCAGCTTTATTTAGGGTGGACACCGGAAGAAGTGGTAGTGGTCTTTGAAGCTCTATATGGCGACAGGCGCGTTCCACCTCTATGTGGGCAGGAAGCATGTCCCGGCGAACCCACAATACGCCAACAGGGCATGGGTAAGTGTCTAAGATGGCGTGAATACGTGGTGACAGGCTGGTGCTACGCGCAATACGATGGAGATCACGTATCGCCGTCGTTGAGTCCGTGTAAATTTCCAGTCTCACACAAGTAGGTACTGTGGATGAGAGTGCTTGAAGACCATCCCGAATTTCAGTAAGTTCTGCCAATAGGCTAGGTAGAGGTCGGAGGGTGTTGTAGGCGCAGTACTGGTTTAAGTGTGAGAGTGACAAGCCAAGACTGTGGTTACGAGGCAGTCGTGTGCCCCGGCGTCCACGAAAGCCTGCATGACTCGTGTCCACGTCGCAGGCGCCCAGTGACGGACATGAAGGAGGGCTGCATCTGGAGGTTGGTGTAGTCCAGAGGTTCGGAGGCTTGTTCGGAGAGGTTCGGAGGTTGGTGTAGTCCAGACAGAGGCTTGTTGTCCGTCACCTGATGGTAGAGTCAGGGCGGTCTAGCCGCAAAAAGATTGGCATCGTATCAGCAGCGTGGCCCATATAAGGAGCGAGAGCTGCTGCCTCCGATGCATATCCACGCTTTAGCAGGCGATTGGATCGACGCTGATGGATGATCTCATCTAGCGTGTTTAGCTTGGCTTCTTCTTGTAGCGGTGGGATCAGGGTTATGCAAGGGAGGCCAGTAATGGTGCGCATTGCGGCCCTGTTGATGGCCTCATGCCGAGCCCAGTCAGCTTGCTTCGTGTGCTGGAGCTGGGCCTGATACACAAGCAGCTGATGTAGTACGGCGTGCAATTGGAGACGCGCAATCGTCCAGCAGGCCCCGCCAGACTTCTGAGCAATGCGGCGAGCGAGGTGGAGCACGTGTCCGGCTTTCTATCGAGCAGATCGGAGCCACTGAGCTGCTGACCCTGATTCCGATATTTCTAGTCCTAGGAACCGAAGACTGTCAACCACGGGTACATCGTTCTCACTCAGTTGCAGTGAAATTGGACACACTGCAAGGAGCCGGCGGCCCCAAGAGTTGGCCAAGGAAAGTAAAGCGGTCTTCTCTTGCGAGAGAGAGAGAGGCCCGCATACTCACACCATCTCTGACAGTGCGTTAGTGCTCGCTGCAGGCACTCGGCTTGTCGTGACAGGTCTGGATTGACTGACCACACCGTAATGTCTTCCGCGTACATGAGAAAATATAGATCTCGGATTGAAGCAAAGTGCCAAGCTAGCGACAATGATGTTGAAAAGAAGCGGATATAAACAGACTTTTGTGGTACGCCTCAGACTGGTGTGAAGTGACCGAAACTTGCTCCGTTGATGCGGATGAAAAAAGAACGGGGCTGAAGGAAGTGTGGGACGAAATCGCAGCCTTTGTCTGAAGGTGTAGGCCATTTAGAACTTGTAGGATGGCAGCGTGTCTAACGTTGTCATACGCCTTGCATATGTCCATGGCAAGCACAGATTTATCACGGCTTGATCGGCCTCCAACTAAAACCATACATGAAAGGTATTCCAACCCATCCTCAGTGCCGCGATAGGGCCTGAATCCAATTCGCGCTGGGTGATACCATTGGGAGGCATCAAGCCACCATTAAAGCCGTGTTGCAAGCATTCGAAGGCATGGCGATGGGGCGAAAGTTCTGAAGTACTACTTGTGGTTTCCAGGGCTTTGGAGTGGGAACAATATCCGCCCGAAGCCAAGAGTCAGGTAGTTGGCCGGAGAGCCACACCTGATTAATCAAGTTCAAACGCGGCACGAGGGCTGGGTCGTCGATGTTCTTGTACACCTCATATGTTATGCCGTCGGGTCTCGGAGCAGTCCTCTGTTTGGCGTGATCGATCGCTGCCAGGCGTTCAGCCACTGTGAACGATGCCTGGATTGCCAAAATGGCTTCATGAGTAGGCAGTAATCCAACATCGTTAGGCAGGGGGAACAGAGACGGCATGGCCACTGGCACAACATCAAATGCAGGAAACCAGGCTTGACCAACCTCAGAAGCGAATTGTGCCGGATCCTTGTTGGACGAATTGCAAGCGCTGGCAGCTGCACCCGGAGGCCACCTGCATGACTCCATTGCGCGGAAGGTGCGCCAGACAGACGCTGTTGAGGAAGATGGGCCTAGAGAGGCGCACCAGTCAAGCCAGCGTTGCCTCGACAGTCTTTTTCGTGCAGCCTGGGAGCAGCGGTAAGGCGCTGATACTAAAGCCTGGCTGACATGGACGAAGGATCCCGTGCGAAAATTACTTGAGCTTGCTTGCGCGGATCCCAAAGCTGCAGGAGCCGAAGATCGGGATTTTGTGCGGGACTCCCCTACCCACGTATGTTGAGAGGCGTCCATGAGGACACGTCGAAAAAGAACGGAGGGGTCTGGGATGGGCGCCGAGAACGATGCATCCAGTGTGGAACGGAAGGTATCCTAGTTCACAACTGTGCAACGGCGACTAAGGCTACCCGTCGACTCTGGAATAAAGCCCAGGTGAATGGGGTGATGGTCGCTGACCCCGCAGTCAGCTTCACGTTGCCACGATACCGTTTGTGCACCAAGCCACCACTACAAGTCAGATGAATAGGGGAGCATCCGTACATGGCCACACCGGCGTGTTGGGCTAGTAATGTCTTTCAAAGAGTAAAGCTGGCATTTGTAAAGCGCTCCAAGACCACTCGACCATGCTCACTTGAAGATGGTTATCCCAAGTTACAGTGCGGAGCATTAATTCTCCGCCACAAGAATGAGACACCCAGGGTTAGCTCGCCGTAGTTGGGTAAGCCAACCCAACCGCAGGCGGGGAGCACGACAACTATAAAGGTGCACGTACCAAGACACCAGTATTACCGCACAACGCGGGAGCTACACTTTTACCGCCACCACTTCTGCCAGTCTGCACACCACAAGCTTAGAGGGATACGGTTTTGAGGAAACCGAGATAGAACATAAACTGCCGTTTTGCCCGGAAGAATAAAACTTGAGCTGCGCCGCCGATCAGGGATGAACGGCTCAGCATGCGCCGTAAATTGAGGAAAGCGGGGGAGGGAGTTCGTCTACTGAAGCAAGAAAGCCCAGGCATGGAGCTTCCCCAGACGTAGCCTTTCACGGATTTCTCCAAGACCCCGACAATTCCACTGAAAAATATATTGGTGTGATTCAGGCATAGTAGCAGAGGGTTAGCGAAGATGGGCGGCGAGTACGGAAACCAGCGTCTGTAGCTGGTGCAGCACAAACTCGAGGAGCTCCTTGTGGTTCAGAGTAGTGGGGGCAGGCTTTGAGAGAAGGTCAGTCGTAGACGGAGCGTGCTGATGAGCCTTGGAGAATGCCGGAGGTGGACGTGGTGGGTCTTCAGTGGATTGATGAAAGTTCTGCCACCGGCGTGGTAATTGAGACCTTCGCGTGTTGAGTTTCTTCGTTTCAACTTGCAGCAAAGCGAAGTGTTAGTCTAAGGCCAGAAGCTCATCCTCAGCAGGAGACAAGCGCGTCTCAGAAACAGCTTTTCGGCGACGGCGCAAACCACGAACAGCGTCTCGATATGTTGGCTGCGAGGGAGGCTCCGTAGCTTCCTTCTCTTCTACTGCGTCCTCATCCTCTTCCGCCAAACAGTCCAAACGATTGAACGTTGAGGTTGGGTCTGGCTGGGAACGAGCACGCCATGCACGGCGCTTCGCACGTGTGGCCTTGCTCTTGGTGGGGCAGCCTTTACCAGTGATATTATGGTTGTCAGAGCGACAAAGACCACACTTAACTTTGGCTGTTGAGGTGGAGTAGTTTCGACATGACTGGGATCCGGTGGTGGGCAACGACATGAAGAGCTCATGGGGCCACTGCGTAAGTAACGATAGCATTACACTACCCCTGCTTTGAAAGGACGGGATTAAGGATACAACCATTGGAAAAAAAGCCGGTCTGGGGGCTCCAGCGGGATGTGTAGCGTCACGAGGCAGGTGCGGCCAGACCCCATATACAGCACGAGAAGCACTTCATGCGTGTCACCTCTGATGTTGTCGCAAAGGTAGTCAGGATCCTCCCCGGGATCGACTCCCGTGATATCATAACGGCGGATGTCAGGTCCAGATGCCAGGTATGCTTGCGCTATGGGAATTGTGTCAGCTGGAAGAGCTATGTGTTGTTGAGAGCACAACTTAGCCACTGCAATTGGAGATGTCACCCACACTGAAACAGTGTCGTAGCGTGGTGATAAGTGCATCCAGTAAATTCAGTTGTCCTGAACAGTCATCCAGCAATTTTCGCAGTCTTGCTAGGTAGACCCATGATGCTGAAGTGCTGCCAAGGCTTGATGGCAACTTTGTACCTGGCTTGTGTCAAGGAGCTCCGCAGGGTAGTGGTCGCAGGAGCGTTCGCGGGTGTTGGAGTCGAAGCGGACTTGTGGGTGTTGCCAGCGGCGCAAGCCCGCTTTGCAGCAGGCGGCGCAGTCCCTCCCTCCATAGCACCAGTATGTGGCTCGGTTGCAGATCGCTTCGTGGACGGATCGGCGGTTACCACCATCAGTGAAGGAAAGTTGTGAGAGTTTCTAGCACCAACATCAGCCACAGCAGACGCTCCTGGCAGCAGGGTTGTTTCGGTCGGTGTTATCTGGTCCAGCTCGTCTGCCATGGCAGGGTCGGGTCTTGGTCACAAGGAGCTCAGATGCTGCTGGGCTAAGCCAAGCGGCCGAGGTTACGGGTCCGAGCTTGCGGACGACCCCGCGGGGTTATCCTTGAACTTGCCGCTGTGAGGTATCGGTGCAGGAATACAGCGGCGACGCTACAAATGAGCAGGATTGATGCAACAAAGGAATAGAGGACGTTGAGACGAAAACAACCAGTAGCCGGAAAACGCCTAAGCTCCTTCGTCGTCGTGAAATCTTACTGCACATATGATAGAGTCAGCCAGACCGGCACGCGCAAGCACTGGCGACGTCTACGAATATCTTGTTGCAGGCCTCGCGGCTCACATTGACGTCTGGACATCACAGCGGGCCAACTGCATACAGTTTCCAAGTTTACGTCAAGCAAAAACGGAATCGGTGATCGACTTCGCCCGCAGTGTGCAATACCTGGATCGACAATGCAACTACGGCTCCGACGAAGGCGCGTTCCTTGTGGATCACCTCATCATGCGACCTGTGTCCGATCGCACCATCGAACGTCTGCTCACAGAAGGCCCGCACTTACGTTCGACAAAGCCACCCAAGTCATCCATAACGTAACTGAACTCTAGGATCGGCTGCAATGATATCGAGCAGCCAGAGAAGAAATAGTTCAAGCGATCGACGGGACTCAACAAACTCGACCGCTTCGATTTCAACCGCACCAGCAAATTTTCACGTCGCAAGTTTCGCCCCACAATCTCCACACACAGAAGTGCATCACCGTCACGTTCGGGGCTTAGGTTAGCCCGGACCAGTGCTCGGTATTCTCCAGCGTGCTGCCGCTGCGGTAGGATGTGGCACCTGCTTCAACAGTGCCCGCTCTGGGGAGAACGTGCTTCCATTGTGGTAAAATCGGCTGCTTCAGGAATGCTGCCGTACGCCGCGTCCACTTTAACCGTGCCCCGCTCTGGGAAAACGTGTTTCCAGTTTGGTAAAATCGGCCACTCCAGGAAAGCCTTCCGTACGCGGCGTTCGGCAGCCATGCATCCATCGTCACCTCGTGTGAAACGACCCACTCGGCCACCGTTGCGAAACATCGAGATTCCACCCGATGACGACAAGGCAATATTCGTCCAGCAGCAGGGCCAACACGAAAATTCATAAAGGCAAGCATTCTTCTCTGATGTCCAGGTGAATGCACTTTACTCTCCATTCTAGTAGATACAGAATCAACTATCTCAATTTTATCGGAAGAAATTTTTCAACGTCAGTTTGCTACGCAAATAGCACCTGAAGCCCCACACCGAATTATTACAAATTACTCTGGAGGTATCATACCTGTTTCAGGATGTTTCATAGCATCGGTTTAGTTTAATATTATTAGGCAACCCCTCTCATTTTTGTGGTGCCACAAACCAGATATCTCCTTTGAAAAAAAAAGCTATTTGTGCTATCCAGTTAACTCTCACCGAAGATCAGCTCCGATGCTGGAAAATACCTACAGAGTGCCAGTGTGGAATTGACCAACTGGAAGAAGTGGTTGAACAACTCCGGCTTGAACTAGCACAAAGCAGAAGGAGAGAAGCGGAATTTGCTGAAGAACTGCGGCTGATAAAGTCTCAACTAGCAGATCTCCATAATAAATTTTGAGCGAACTTGTTCGAACTTGAGGAGGGCACAAGTGATGCTTAGGAGGTTCAATAGAAAGAAGCAAGCAAGCCTGAGGGAGGCGTCGAGAAGGCCTACGAAGAGGGAAATCCCTCGATCTTGAAAGAAGCCGAGAAGGCCAAAGGAGACAGCGAGAAGGCCGATGCAGCCGAGAAGCCTGAGGAAGGCGTCGAGAAAGTCAACAAATAGGATAAGCCGAAGATCAAGCACGTCGAGTATGACGGCGAGGCCTCTGACAAGGAAAGAAGAAAAAAAAAGGGAAAGAAAACAGTGCGGTCGGAGGTCGCTGTAAAGGAAGAGGAAAGGGCTCTAACAGCAACAATGGTGACAGTTAGTTTTGGACATGTGGACGATAGTACCTTTGCTTTGTGGACTGTGTCAGTTGGTCAGTTGTTTGTGTAGAGTATGGGAATGTCATTTGCTCGTTTTATTCCTTTCTTTATAAGGGGGAAAGATGAAGTAAAAAAAATTAAGGGAAGGAGAATGTAGCGTACGGGAGTTTTAGGTTTCGGTTTAGATATGAACTGATTCTACAATGATTCTAACCCCTAGGTGCATATTTCACGTGACTGAATAGATTATTCTCTTTGGCAGGACTCTTCTACTCGAGCGTACGTCTACTGCTTCGGCCTTCGGGGCCGTCGTTAACGTGCACCACAAGCAGTTGCGCAATTTCTTTATATGGCTGGTGTTTCAAATACATTTTCCTCGCATACCCATGATGCTGTATTGTCAAAGCAGAAAAAATACAGGTGTGTTTCAGGGTTTTGTGTTTAAATCAGCACAAGATAAATTAAAATAAATCATTTGGGCAATATTGCACTTTTTGAAGGTATTTGATTGTACAATGCTGGACATCGCAACAGGCCTGTATTTGGAGGTAGTTGGTTCGGATCGCACCTGGAGGGCACTTTTTACTCCACTTTCTTTCTTGTTTTCCAAATTCTTTATTTGTTTCAATGACCTACGACATATTCCCCATTGTTTTCCGAGGTGTTCTTGACTGCAAACCCTTATTTCAGTGTTATTTCTACGAGCCCCCCCTTTCCTATTCCGATTCGCTATATGCATAGCGAGGGCCCTTGTTCTGGCAGTCTTGGTGGCATAGGGAGCTTAAGAGTGTTCAACGCTGGTTGATCGCTTTCGACATGTCGTAGACAGTCGAGACTTGGCCCGGGGATTAAAAAGGAGGTCCTCCTCACCCCGAGAAGTGGCAGTAACGCTGGCTACCACCCCCTAGCACAGGAAAAAATTACATTGACAAAAATACCCCCAAGAGTGCAGGAAAAAATGGCCCCGCCGGTAGCGTAGCGGTCATCGCGCCAGGCCGGTAATCTGGAGGTCGTGGTTTCGGATCTGACCTGGCGGGAATTTATTCTCTACTTTCGTTCTTTCCAAATTGTTTATGTGCTTTAAATGAGCAACCACATCTTCCCCTTTTCTTTCCGAGATTTTCTTGACTGCCAACCCTTTTTTCAGTGTTATTTCTACGAGCCCCGCATCTCCTTTTCTGATTTGCTCTCTCTCTCTCTCTATATATATATATATATATATATATATATATATATGTATATATATATATATATATATATATATATATAAATATATATATATATATATATATATTGTAACAGAGATAGTGGCCGTTAGAAGGAGCGCCAGTGTGGCCAAATGGGTGTGCGCTCAACTGAGACCGAGGCTGACTGTTTGGTGGCGTCAATCCCCCAACTGGGTCTATGTGCAAGGCTCAGTCTTTGGAGCAGCCCCATCGAGAACGATCTTGCTGATAGACCTGCGCGTGGACTCCCGAGCTAGCTTGGCCTCTGGTACAACCAGCCCCCGTTACCACGCTCTAGCCGTTTGCTGATAAACCCCATTATATATATATATATATATATATATATATATATATATATATATATATATATATATATATATATATATATATTTATATATATATATATATTTAGGTACACGCATATATATATATATATATATATATATTTATATATATATATATTTAGGTACACACACATATATATATATATATAGGGTTTAGAAATGAGGGGCTCGTTAGGAAATACAGAAAGAAATGCCGGCAGTCTACAACGCCAAAGAAGGCATAGGGGAATGGTTGGACTATTTGTTACCGTTATGGTTGGACTAATCGTTACCGTTAGTGAAGTTACATTATTATTATTATTATTATTATTTTAATTATTACGTGATAAAGAAAGAAAGAAAAAAAAGCCGAGTTGGTAAGGCATTCAGATCTAATCGAAAGGCGTGGGTTCGGTCCCCACTCTGGGCGCGTGTTTTTCTTTCTTTCTTTATCACGTAATAATTAAAATAATAATAATAATAAAAATAATGTAACTTCACTAACGGTAACAAATAGTCCAACCATTCCCCTATGCCTTCTTTGGCGTTGTAGACTGCCGGCATTTCTTTCTGTGTGTATATATATATATATATATATATATATATATATATATATATATATTTAGGTATATATATATATATATATATATATATATATATATATATATAGGGAGTAGTAGAACTTTGAAGATGGTAGAGAACACAAGAGAAGAAAAACTTCGAACAAGGTAAAAGCACGATTGTGGCCTACGTTTCAGCAAAGAGAACTTGCTTTCCTCAGGCCCTGAGGAAAGCAAGTTCTCTTTGCTGAAACGTAGGCCACAATCGTGCTTTTACCTTGTTCGAAGTTTTTCTTCTCTTATATATATATATATAAGGCAGCGATGGCGTAGAGGTAGAACACCCGTCTCGCGTGCAGAAGGACCGTGGTTCGAATCCCGGTGCCGGACAGTTCCCACCGGATTAAAGAAAAAAAAAATCCGCGAATTGAAGGAATTGCACAAAGGGGCTTGGGGTGCGGCCTGACCCCGGCGACCATTGCCGGTAATGCACTCCCTCACCAGAGCAGGATTGGCCACCCTGGTGTAGTAATGGCCACAACCTCCCATGAAAACGCCAACTAACCCTCGGCCCTCAGTCCCCAGCGGCTGCGAAGCAACTGACCACGGCGGCGGTCAGACCTGTGACGCAGCAGAGGGTGCTAAGAATCACTGGATCCGGACAGGCCGCCAATGGAAACTGAACCTGGCAACGTTTAACGCGCGAACCTTATCTAGCGAAGCAAGTCTCGAGGTGTTCTTCGAGGAATTAAAGGGCATTAAATGGGATGTAATAGGGCTTAGCGAGGTTAGGAGGGCAGGCGAAGGCTTTACGGTGCTGAAAAATGGACACGTCCTATGTTACCGTAGTCTAGAGGACCGAAGAGAACTGGGAGTGGGATTTCTAGTCAATAAAAGCATAGCTGGCAACATAGACGAATACTATAGCATTAACGAAAGGGCAGCAGGTCTTGTAATTAGGCTAAATAAGAGGTACAAGCTCAAGGTGGTGCAGGGCTACGCGCCCACATCCAGCCACGACGACCAAGTAGTGGAACGCTTCTATGAAGATGTGGAATCGGCAATGGCTAAAGTAAAAACACAGTATACCGTAGTTATGGGGGACTTCAATGCTAAAGTAGGCAAGAATCAGGCTGGAGACAAGGCAGTTGGGAACTATGGTCTGGGCTGTAGAAATAGCAGGGGTGACCTACTAGTTGAGTTTGCAGAACGGAATAACCTACGCATAATGAATACCTTCTTCTGTAAACGGGAGAGTCGGAAGTGGACCTGGAAGAGCCCGAATGGGGAGCACAAAAATGAAATAGACTTCATATTATGCGATAACCCTGGCGTCGTGCAGGATGTGGAAGTGCTCGGAAGGGTAAGGTGTAGTGATCACCGTATGGTAAGATCCCGAATTAGGCTATATTTGAGGAGGGACCGCAACAAGCTAGTACGAAAGAAGCCGATAAATGAGCTAACAGTAAGACGTAAAGTAGAAGAATTCAGGATCGCGCTGCAGAACCGATATTCCGTTCTTAACGAGGAAGCCGAGTTTACGACGCAGGAAGCCAGCGACAACCTTACACGCATTATTACGGTGTGTACAGTAGAAGTCGGGGGCACTATAGCTAGACAGGATACTGGTAAACTTTCACAGGAGACGAAAGATCTAATCAGGAAACGGCAAACCATGAGAATCTCCACCGCAGCTGATAGAATAGAACTAGGGGAGCTCTCCAAGCTAATCAATAAGCGTAAGACAGCTGACATACGGAAGTATAATATGGAGAGGATCGAATACGCTGTAAAGAACGGAGGTGCCTGAAAGCAGTGAAGAGACGTCTTGGCGTGGGGAAAAATCAGATGTATGCACTTAAGGATAAGCAAGGCAATGTCATCACAAATAGGGATAAAATAGTCACAGTGGCCGAGGAGTTCTATAGGGATCTGTACAGTAGCCAAGACATACAGGATAATGCCGAACGAGACAGTAGTTCACAGGAGATAGACATCCCACCAGTAACGACCGAAGAAGTAAGGAAGGCTTTGAAAGAATTGAATGGAGGCAAAGCACCTGGTGAGGATCAGATAACAGCAGACCTCTTGAAGGATGGCGGAGAAATTGTCCTTGAAAAACTGGCAAACCTGTATACGCAATGCCTAATGACCGCAATGGTACCGGAATCGTGGAAGAACGCGAACATCATCCTAATTCATAAGAAAGGCGACATGAAGGACTTGAAAAATTACCGGCCGATCAGCTTACTGTCAGTCGTCTACAAGGTATTTACCAAGGTAATCGCTAACCGAATTTCTGCAGCCTTAGATTTCAGTCAACCTAAAGAACAAGCAGGGTTCCGTAAAGGTTATTCAACAATGGACCATATTCACACGATCAATCAGGTGATAGAGAAATGCGCTGAGTATACTGAACCCCTATATATAGCCTTCATAGATTATGAGAAAGCATTTGACTCGGTCGAAACCCTAGCAGTCATTCAGGCATTACGGAACCAGGGGGTAGATGAGCATTATGCAACAATACTAGAGGATATCTACAATGGGTCTACAGCTACGATCATCCTCCATAGGGAGAGCAGTAAAATACCTATAAGAAAGGGTGTCAGACAAGGAGACACAATCTCTCCAATGCTATTCACAGCATGTTTACAAGAAGTATTCAGAACGTTGGATTGGGAACAGGTGGGTGTAAGGGTTAATGGAGAATACCTCAGTAACCTCAGATTTGCTGATGACGTTGCCTTGCTAACTAACTCGGGGGACGAATTGCAAAGCATGCTTTCCGCACTGGGCGAACAGAGTAGAACCGTGGGACTGAAAATTAATATGCAGAAAACTAAAGTAATGATCAATAACCTCGGGACAGCACAGCGGTTTGACATAGGTGGCGAGGCAGTGGAAATGGTAAGCGAATATATCTACTTAGGCCAAGTTGTGACCCCAGATCCAAACCATGAGGCAGAGATAATTAGAAGGATCAGAATGGGGTGGGGTGCATATGGCAGACATTCTCAGATAATGAATAGCAGCCTACCATTGTCGCTGAAGAAGAAAGTGTATGACAGCTGCATCTTACCGGTACTCACCTACGGGGCAGAAACTTGGAGGCTCACTAAGAGGGTTCAACTTAAATTGAGAACAACTCAGCGGGCAATGGAGCAGAAAATGATAGGTGTAACATTAAGGGACAGGAAGAGAGCGGAGTGGGTCAGGGAGCAAACTGGTGTTAAAGACATATTAGTAGAAATTAAGAAGAAATGGATGTGGGCAGGACATGCAATGCGAAGGCAAGATAACCGCTGGTCATTAAGGGTAACAGAGTGGATCCCTGAGAAGGCAAGCGTTGCAGGGGGCGGCAGAAAGTTAGATGGGCAGATGAGATAAAGAAGTTTGCGGGAATAAATTGGTCACAGTTGGCACGGGACCGAGGCAATTGGAGATTAATGGGAGAGGTCTTTGCCCTGCAGTGGGCGTAGATAGGCTGGTGGTGATGATGATGATGATGATGATATATAAAGAGAGAGAGAAAGCGAAGGAGAGGGTGACATTTGCTTGAGGCTACAGCTTCTCTGCCACCGTATGTAGCATTTGCTCACTATCATCACCATCGGTTTGGGGTGATCACTTCTTCATTCCTCGTACATACTCATCTTCATCGACCATCCCGTTTCATCGGATATCATAATCAGGCTACCGGCTGCTGGCGGCGTGCGTAGCGTAACATTCCCCCCGCTCCTCGTCTCCGCCGCAGCCTAACGACCTTCCCCGAAGCCCCCGTGAACTAAGACCCCGCTCGCTTTCACCAAGTCGCCGTTCGGTATCGCCTCTTCAGCCGGCCATTCACGTCATCCACCACCGCCTGGAAAACTAGTTAATGCAGTTTCGATAGGGAAACTGCACCTCCTGCAAAGCTTACAAGCCTTGCAGAGAGTCTGTCGAACTTGCTGTCTGTTTCAGTAAAAGGTGTTCGCAAGGATGCCCTAATTGACACTGGTGTTTGTTTTTCAGTCACAAGTTTGAAATTGTGTGCAATCTAAGCAAGGTACGAACGCCATACAACGAACATTCATACAAGAAGCCAACAGCAGTGTAATTAGGCCCTCCGGACAATGCACGGTGCGAGCTTTAATCGGTGCCCTTCGGCATCATATTCAGTGTGCAGTCTCGCCCTGTGCTTATCATTTAATTTTGAGTTGCGATTTCCAGTCTCCCGCTCCCGCCGTCATATTCTTTCACCATATCAACGTTCCAATCACCGATACTGAGCATCCCAGCGTTTAGGAGGTAAAACCTACTACTTACCGAACAGCCAGTGCCGACTGCGTTTTGTATCCAGTCCCAGAGACATTACTTTAGGTTCGTTGTGCGCATATCAGTGACGGTGCCGCTATGATACTTCCATCTCCCCGTTTTATGTCAAAGGAGCTGTCATCGCAACGTGTCTCGTCTGATTTACAGAAGGCTCGGGGATGCTGTTAGCTACCAATGCCACTTTCGAGTAGATTAGGCTCCCCGAAGGTGCCAACGTTGCTTCTGTTTTAAATGGCCAAGCCCGTTCCCTTTTTTCCCTCTGCTCGTTATTCCCTGTTTCACAGCCTTCAGATTCTGGAGGATCACTTTCCCCACTTGCCGCCAGCACAGACCGCAGAAAACCGAACTCTATCTTCATCTCCTAGAAAAACACAATTACTCCTTTGACTGCTTTTCAGGAAAACTAGGACAAACATCCGTGGCTGCGCATTGTATTCAGGCGGAAGGGACACAAATCGTTCATCGCAGCCCGTGCCGTGTGTCTTTATCGGAACGGAAAGTGATTGAAGAAAACGTTGGGGACATGCTTCAACGCAACATTATTCGACCGTCCTCTAGCCCGTGGTTTTCCCCCGTCGTCCTGGTGAGAACAAAGGATGATTCAGTACGTTTTTGTGTAGAGGTTCGGCCTTTGAATAGGATCAAAAGAAAGCCTGTCTACTCAATGCCGGGCATAGATGATGCCCTCGACTGTTTGCAATGCGCTGAATATTTCTCGACCTTAGACTTGCGATCTGGCTAGTGGCAGCTCCCCTTGCATGACTCCAAAAACAGAAAACGCCGTTTGCAACTCCAGATGGCTTATACGAATTCAACGTAAGGCCTTTTGGCATGTGCAATGCTTGTGCTACATTTGAGTGCATGATGGACACAGTCCTTCGCGTTGAATAACGGAAGACTTGCCTAAGAGACCCTGACAATATCGTAATTTTTTCGTCGAGTTTTTCTTAACATTTCCGGCGACTTCATGAAGTATTGACTAGTCTGGCTGAGGCAAACCGGACATTGAACAATAAGAAATGTAACTTCGCCCAAAAAGATATCAAGGTTCCCGGTAGCGTCGTCAGCAAGAACGGTATCCGGCCCGACCTAGACAAGATGTCAGCAGTCACCATTTTTCCTCGCCGCCAAACCGAAAATCCCTTCACAGTTTACTTGGTCTTCGATAATAGTTTCGTCCTTTTGTCGGTACATTTTCCACCCTGGCTTCGCCCCTCAACCAGCTACAGCATTCTTGGAGGTCCTTCGTTTGGACTGATAACTGTGAAAGAGTTTTTCAAGAACTCAAGCAGGCACTTCCGGACCAGTAATATGTCATTTCGATGACACGAAACCAGCAATACTCCATACCGATGTTTGCAGGCAAGGCATCGGCGCCGTTTTGCTAGCGAGATGCCCTGTTGCGTGAAAGAGTCGTAGGTTATGCGAGCCGCTCTCTGACAGACTGGGAACCGAACTATACATTCCCTGAACAAGAGTGTCTGGTGGTTGTATGGGCTGTACCAAAAATTTGGGCCATACCTCTACGGCCGAAAATTCACGCCCCTTGCAGACCAACATGCATTGTGCTGGCTGCCTTCATTAAAGAACCTGTCTGGACGACTTGATCAGTGGGTGCTGCGCTTGCAAGAATACGACTTTACGGTTACGTACAAGTCCGGAGTCAAGCACCTCGATGCAGACGCGCTTTCACGGTGACCACTCACGAAGTCGTCGGACGACTTTGTGTCACCCACCCATGCGCCCCGCCTGCACATTGCACCCATTCATGTTACGTCTTCAGATTTCTGCGACTTGGTTGCCCGTCAACGCGCCGACAGCTACTGCCGAAACGTAATCGTTCGGCTCAGCGGTTGGGCGCAACCACCTAATAGCCACCTAGATTGGCAACTACAGAAATTCCGGTTGGTTGATGGCGCGCTGCATTGTATCAACCACCACGCGGGTGTTGCCGGATGGGTTCCAGTTGTTCCCTTCGTTCAAGCATCGTGCAAGCATTTGATAATGATGCAACCGCTGGCCACCTTGGATTTCAGGAAACCTCCGAGCTAATTCCAGGTCGCTTCTTTTGGCTAGGACTGTCTACTAGTGTCGCCACCTCCTGCGCGCCCTGTCAACATCAAAAGAGATCTACCTCTCCACCCGCCGGTCTATTGCAGCCAGTTCCGTGCCAAGCTACACCGTTTGAAGTGGTCGGTATTGACCTTTACGGTCCATTGCCCATGACGGCAACTGGTTACAGCTGGATCATACTGGCCGTTAACCATCTAGATAGCTACGTGGAGACGGCTCCACTTCGTTCAGCAAGCGCTGCTAACGTCGCTCACTTTTTTGCACAGTATTTTACTTCGCCATGCCTGTCGCAGGTCCAAAAGCTACCTGTCGCAGGTCCTCTCCAGTGTACTTCAAGCTGCTAACACCACTCACAGAATGACATCGAACTACCATCCTCAAACTAACTGCCTGTCGGAACGCGTTTAACGCACAATTTCTGTCATGCTCTGAATATACATACAGCCTGATTACAAAAATTGGGACACTATCTTACCTTTCGTTACCTTTGCCTTCAACACCGCAGTTCAAAGCACCACAGCATACACTACATTCAACCTTGTTTACGATGGGCGCCCTTTACACTCTTTAAATACCTGCTTTTCCACCGCTCCGGTTTCCCCTTCTGCATCGTCTCCCGAACAATTCGTTTCTCGCATAGCACATTGCCGCCAGCTTGTTTGTAAGCACACTCAAGCCAGCCAACACGACCGCAAACAGAGCTATGGCACTGCTCATTGTTCTGTTTACGTCTCCCCTCATGACGAAGTCTTGATCTGCACACCGGTTTGCGTGCGAGGCCTCTGCGAAAACGTTTTACACCACTTCCTTGGTGATTACAATTTTCTCGAGGCGACCACACCCGTAAATTATCGCGTCACCCCAGTCTGTTGCACTTCCGACCACTGTCGTCGCGGTACAGAGATTGTACACGTGTCCAGGCTTAATTAAGGCATTTACTCGTCGTGATTCTGCCTAACCCTAAGCTAGCCGGGCGCTTTTCCCAGCAGGGGCCATTAGTGTGAGCTTTTTTTGAGGCTACAGCTTCTCTGCCACCGTAGGTAGCAATTGCTCAATATTATCACCACCGGCTTGAGGTGATCACTTCTTCATTTCTTTACATCATCATCATCATCATCATCACCAGCCTATCTACGCCCACTGCAGGGCAAAGGCCTCTCCCATTATTCTCTAATTGCCTCGGTCCTGTGCCAACTGTGACCAATTTATCATCGCAAACTTCTTTATCTCACCTGCCCATCTAACTTTCTGCCGCCCCCTGCAACGCTTGCCTTCTCTAGGGATCCACTCTGTTACCCTTAATGACCAGCGGTTATGTAGCCTTCGCATTATATGCCCTGACCACGTCCATTTCTTCCTAATTTCTACTAATATGTCTTTAACACCAGTTTGCTCCCTGACCCACGCCGCTCTCTTCTTGTCCCTTAATGTTACACCTATCATTTTCCGCTCCATTGCCCGCTGAGTCATTCTCAATTTAAGTTGAACCCTCTTAGTGAGCCTCCAAGTTTCTGCCCCGTAGGTGAGCACCCGTAAGATGCAGCTGTCATACACTTTCTTCTTCAGTGACAATGGTAGGCTGCTATTCATTATATGAGAATGTCTTCCATATGCCCCCCACCCCATTCTGATCCTTCTAATTATCTCAGCCTCACGTTTGGGATCTGGGGTCAAAACTGGCCTAAGTAGATGTATTCACTTACCACTTCCACTGCCTCGCCACCTGTCTCAAACCGCTGTGCTGTCTCGAGGTTATTGATCATTACATACACAAACATCGTCATCTACGATCCCCCTTCATCAGAGATCATCACCAGTGTTTGGGCTTGATTGCCTTCTTGGGTTCTCTTCCACTGGACTCCGAATAAAGGAGCTATGAAGACGCGCTCTGGTCGCCTCCTATCTACGGCCTCACTGTATATATTACACATATCAAGGTTGCAGTCGTCATTGCCAGTGCTATTCTGCTTTTTTCCTAAATGTTTATTAGTGCCGAATGACGTGTTGTTCATGTTTTTTGATACAGTGATAAACAAGCGAAAATCGAACTCGAGAAAATATCCACCGTTTTTTTCCGCTTCTCTCGACTTCTATTTTCGCTTATTTATAACTGTATCAAAGAAACATCACAAACACACGTCATTCGGCACTAATAATTGTTTCGGAAAAAGTTGAATAGCACTGGCAACGACGACTACAACCTTAAAGGGGCACTGACACAAAATTTTGAAGGCGAGATAACGTCGGAGATAGATTGGTGGGATCGAATCGAAAGGCGTGGGTTCGGTCCCCACTCTGGGCGCGTGTTTTTCTTTCTTTCTTTCTTCTGTATATTAAAAAAAATGTTTACTTCATTAACCGTAGTGAAAAAGAAAAAGAGCCTAACCACACCCGTATGCCACCTTTGGCGTTGTAGACTGCTGCCCTATCTTTCTGTATTTTCCTCAACGAGCCCCTCATTTCCTTACTATATTATTCTGCGAAAGCCTAGCGAGCGTCTCGGTTCTGGCAGACTTGATGCCTAGGTAGCATAAGAGGGCTTCCCGCCAGTTACCCGCTCATGACAGGCTGTAGACGCACGAGTCACGCCCCGGGGATTGAAAAGAAGGTCCCCTTCTCCCCGTGTAGTCAGAGTGGCGCTGGCTACCACCCTCAAGCGTCAGATACACTTCTAGTAAATATAAATAGCCCAGAAAGTGAAGGAGAACACAGTCGCCCAGATACCCGAATTGGTAAGGCATTCGACATCTAATCGAAAGGCGTGGGTTCGGTCCCCACTCTGGGCGCGTGTTTTTCTTTCTTCTGTATATTAAAAAAATGTTTACTTCATTACCCGTAGTGAAAAAGAAAAAGAGCCTAACCACACCCCTATGCCTCCTTTGGCGTTGTAGACTGCTGCCCTATCTTTCTGTATTTTCCTCAACGAGCCCCTCATTTCCTTACTATATTATTCTGCGGAAGCCCAGCGAGGGTCTCGGTTCTGGCAGCCTTGATGCCTAGGTAGCATAAGAGGGCTTCCCGCCAGTTACCCGCTCATGACAGGCTGTAGATGCTCGAGTCACGCCCCGGGGATTGAAAAGAAGGTCCCCTTCTCCCCGTGTATTAAGAGTGGCGCTGGCTACCACCCTCAAGCGTCAGATACACTTCTAGTAAATATAAATAGCCCAGAAAGTGAAGGAGAACACAGTCGCCCAGATAGCCGAATTGGTAAGGCATTCGACATCTAATCGAAAGGCGTGGGTTCGGTCCCCACTCTGGGCGCGTGTTTTTCTTTCTTTCTTTCTTCTGTATATTAAAAAAAAATGTTTACTTCATTAACCGTAGTGAAAAAGAAAAAGAGCCTAACCACACCCCTATGCCTCCTTTGGCGTTGTAGACTGCTGCCCGATCTTTCTGTATATATATATATATATATATATATATATATATATATATATATTTATACATACACAGTCATCATCATCATCATAACCAGCCTATCTACGCCCACTACAGGGCAAAGGCCTCTCCCATTATTCTGCAATTACCTCGGTCCTGTGCCAACTGTGACCAATTTATCCCCGCAAACTTCTTGATCTCATCTGCCCATCTAACTTTCTGCCGCCCCCTGCAACGCTTGCCTTCTCTAGGAATCCACTCTGTTACCCTTAATGACCAGCGGTTATCTTGCCTTCGCATTACATGCCCTGCCCACGTCCATTTCTTCTGCTTAATTTCTACTAATATGTCTTTAACACCAGTTTGCTCTCTGACCCACTCCGCTCTCTTCTTGTCCCTTAATGTTACACCTATCATTTTCCGCTCCATTGCCCGCTGAGTCGTTCTCAATTTAAGTTGAACCCTCTTAGTGAGCCTCCAAGTTTCTGCCCCGTAGGTGAGTACCGGTAAGATGCAGCTGTCATACACTTTCTTCTTCAGCGACAATGGTAGGCTGCTATTCATTATCTGAGAATGTCTGGCATATGCACCCCCCCGCATTCTGATCCTTCTAATTATCTCTGCCTCATGGTTGGGATCTGCAGTCACAACTTGGCCTAAGTAGATATATTCGCTTACCACTTCCACTGCCTCGCCACCTATCTCAAACTGCTGTGCTGTCCCGAGGTTATTGATCATTACTTTAGTTTTCTGCATATTAATTTTCAGGCCCACGGTTCAACTCTGTTCGCCCAGTGCGGAAAGCATGCTTTGCGATTCGTCCCCCGAGTTACTTAGCAAGGCAACATCATCAGCAAATCTGAGGTTACTGAGGTATTCTCCATTAACCCTTACTCCCACCTGTTCCCAATCCAACGTTCTGAATACTTCTTGTAAGCATGCTGTGAATAACATTGGAGAGATGGTGTCTCCTTGTCTGACACCCTTCCTTATAGGTATTTTACTGCTCTTCCTATGGAGGATGATGGTAGCTGTACACCCACTGTACATATCCTCTAGTATTCTAACATAATGCTCATCTACCCCCTGGTTCCGTAATGCCTGAATGACTGCTACGGTTTCGACCGAGACAAATGCTTTCTCATAATCTATGAAGGCTATATATAGGGGTTCTGTATACTCAGCGCACTTCTCTATCACCTGATTGATCGTGTGAATATGGTCCATTGTTGAATAACCTTTACGGAACCCTGCTTGTTCTTTAGGTTTGCTGAAATCTAAGGTTGCAGAGATTCGGTTAGCGATTACCTTGGTAAATACCTTGCAGACGACTGACAGTAAGGTGATCGGCCTGTAATTTTTCAAGTCCTTCATGTCGCCTTTCTTATGGATTAGGATGATGTTCGCGTTCTTCCAAGATTCCTGTACCATTGCGGTCATTAGGCATTGCGTATACAGGTTCGCCAGTTTTTGAAGTTACTTGTACATACACAGTACAAGTCCGCTATTCGATGACTTTATTTCATCGATTCGATCTGACACAGGTACGATTCGGGATTAAGATCTTTCTCAGGTGGAAACGTTGAATAAACTCTCTGAAGAGCGTACTTTTACTTTGCGCGTATTGATGCAGCAACTAAGGAGTACTCATCACAACTATATATTTCTACGTAGCAGCAGAGAAAATGACTCGAACTATGGTTGAAGATGAAATGATGTATTAAAACATAGAACGATCTATACACTGGATTTACATGGCAGCCATTACAGAGGTTTAGTCAACTACTTCGTTGTCTTCGTCATCGCCATCGTCTTATTTGGGTCATGATCCTGTGCCGCATTGTGCTCCTATACAGAGTTTGGCCCCCCGCTGAAGGAAAACTGTCTCTGTCGATGACGCGGCAGGATGAAATTCTGATGCGGATGAGGAATGCGTTGAGAATGTACAAGGAAAAATCGCTTTCCGCCACGAATGACTATGATGTTGTTGGTAATGCTGGCACCGCCGCATCGATGTTTTCATGCGTGACAGCGTCGGAGGTTCTACGAGCCACGTTGGACCAAAGCGCTGGGGATACTACAATCACGGTTCGTCTCGTAACAGCGGTTCTCCGCAGGTCTTCGTCGGCACCTAACGGGCTGGGATGCGGGGCACAGGACATGGTCGATCTCTGGTCACAGCGGTGCTGCGGCGTCCCGGCGTGGCTCGCATAACGTTCACGGATGGGTCCACGGCTATGGCACGCAAAGCTTGGGCCAATACGGGGGCGCACCCCGCATGCTCCACCAAATGTTGCGTAGCAGCAGAGCAAATGAGT
Organism: Haemaphysalis longicornis; assembly: GCF_048455015.1. NCBI lineage: Eukaryota > Metazoa > Arthropoda > Arachnida > Ixodida > Ixodidae > Haemaphysalis > Haemaphysalis longicornis. Next base: position 92,279,369 of record NW_027526214.1, read on the forward strand.
CGAACCATTCTTCGAGATGAAACGATGTATAAATGGTATTACGAAGTATGTAGAGTGATTACGTGGAGGCCTTAAGAGAGCCCGCGTCACCAACTTCGTTGTCGTCGTCGTCGTTGTCATTGTAATTGGATCAAAATCTTGTGCCGCATTGTCTGCCTGTATATGAATTCCTTGACAGTATCATCATCATCATCATGAGGGTACCTATGCCCAGTGCAGGGCAAAGATTCTCTCCCAGTAATCTCGAAGCTATCCGGTCCTGCGCTAACTGCGACCAATTTGTCCCTGCAAACTTCTTGATCCCATCTGCTCACCTAACATTCTGGCGCCAACTGGCACGGTTGCCTTCTCTGGAGATCCACTCGGTATGCCTTAATGACCAACGGTTATCTTGCCTTCGCCCTAAATGCCTGTGTAAGATATGTGCTTGCGCAGCGGTGGCATAGAGGTAGAGCGTCCGCATCACGTGCAAAATGATCGTGGTTCCAATCCCTGTGCCGGGCAATTTCAAGCGGATTAAAAAATCCTCGCGTTGAAGGAATCGAAAATTGAGGTTTGGGGTGCGGCGTGAAGCTGGCGGCCATTGACAGTAAAGCACTCCCTCACCAGAGTAGAATTGACCACCTTGGTGTAGTACTTGCCACAACCTGCCATGAATACACCAATTAACCCACGGCCCTCAGTCTCCAGTGGCTGCGGAGCAACTGACCACGGCGGCTCTCAGACCTGCGACGCAGTACATGGTGCTAAAAATCCGTTGAACGGGACCGGCCGCCCATGGAACCTGAAACTGGCAACGTGTATAGCGAGAACTTTATCTAGCGAGGCGAGTAAAGAGGTGTTCAAGGAGTCACATAGTTTTAAATGGGATGTCATAGGGCTTAGCGAGGTTAGGAGGACAGCTGAAGCCCATAAGGTGCTGAAAAATGGGCATGTGATTTGTTATCGTACTCTTGTGTACAGAAGAGAACTGGTAGTGAGACTTCTAGTCAATAAAAGCATAGCTGACAACCAAAACGCACACTATAGCATTAAAGAAAGGGTAGCCGGTCTTGTGATTAGGCTTAATAAGTGGCACAAACCAGCCATGACGACCAGCTAGTTGGACGCTTACATGAAGATGTGGAATCGACAATGCCAAATGTAAAACCCTGTATACCGTAGTTATAGGACACCTCAATGCAAAGTGCGCAAGAATCTGGCAGGGGACACCGCAGTTAAGGACAATGGTCGGGGCTGCAGCAATAGCAGGGAGACATACAAGGACAAATAGGGCAAAGAGTGCCAAAAACCAACTCTAACAGATGAGTGGATAGATAGGAAAATCAGTAATGAAGATGAGATATAAAAAAAAAAGGCAACGAAGTTGCCCCGGGGAAAGGGCCCGGTAGTGACTACGAGTGATAAGAAATGAGTTCCAAAAATTTAATTTAGCCTGGAAGCATTAGGTGCGTTTTTGAGTGTTCATGAGATCATTTCCAAAAACGAATACTATGCGAGGTGGAATCCTCCCCTTAAGAGCTTCTGAAAGGTTTATTTATTTATATATTTATTTTACCCTCAGGGCATCCAAGCATTGTACAGGGCAGGGGCTTACATAGAAGCAAAAAAGTCAAATGTACGCGACAAGAGTTTAAGGATTATACACACAAATATATAAAACAATGTTTAAGAAACTGGTAAAGCAAATGCAATAACGGCAGCCATAGGCGAAATCACTCTCGGATCAAACATAAAAGCAAATGGTAAGCGCACATCATCCGCCTTAAAAGAACACAGTAATGGCGGATCGACAGAAGCCCACAGTACACTAAGAATAAAAAAAAGAAACAATAAACAACGAAAAACAAAAACAGCACTCCTTACTAGAAAGTATTGGGGGAAAAAATTCAGAGCAAATGAGAACTTGACAATGCTTCTCGGAAATGATTAGGGTTAGTAATGCAAGCTAATGAAGCAGGCAGGTGGTTCCACTCACGCCACGTTTTCGGCAAAAACGAATGAGAGTAGGTGACAGTGTTTTGGTGTGGGATATGAACTTTGTGACGATGGTCAAGACGTTAAGATATGAAATGTGCGGGTTGTATCCAGCGTGATTTCAGTACATGGTTATTATGATATACTGTCTGGAATAGGCACAGAGGTGACAGTTTTCTGTGTGTAGCGAGAGGAGTTAAGTTCAGACTGGATTTCATAGTAGTTACACTGGCCGTACCATGATAGTTAGAAAGCATGAATCTTACAGAACGGTTTTGTACAGCTTCAAGTTGGTTAGTTAGATTAGTATATCGAGGATCCCAATTTGACAAAGCATACTCTAGTATGGGGCGCACATAAGTAACATATAACTGTTTTTTGAGAGAAGAAGGGGCTAGGGAAAAATTTCGCTTTAAGTATCTAAGCATGCGGTTAGCCTTTGATGATTTAAAATGAATACGTCGACACCAGGAGAGGTTTTTAGTTATGTGCACACCAAGGTATTTATATTTGACTACGGACTCTAATTGGGTACTGTTTAGAAAATAACCAGGACAAGTTAATAGATTACGGGATATCCTCATCACTTTGCATTTAGTTATGTTAAGCTCCATATGCCAAAGTTTGCACCAAGTATAAATATTATTAAGGTCAGATTGTAGACATTCAACAACAAAGGAACTAGTAATGTTAGGATAAAGCACACCGTCATCAGCAAAAAGGCAAATAGAAGAAGAAATATTACTAGGCAGGTCGTTAATGTATATAAAAAAAAGTAAGGGTCCTAGCACAGTCCCCTGAGATACACCTGAGCGCACAGGTACCTCAGGAGAGTTAGTTTGATTAGCAGACACAAGCTGCGTTCGGTTAGAAAGAAATACTTTTATCCATTGTAAGACTTGAGGATCAATTTTCAAATTACGTAATTTCAATAGGAGAAGTTAATGATTAACTTTATCAAACGCTTCGGAAAAATCGAGAAAGACAGTCAGTTACAAAAGAGGAGTCAAGAAATGCATGCAAGTCACAGGTAAACGTAATAAGTTGAGTTTTACAAGAAAAGTTTTTTCTGAAACCATGTTGAGAATTATGAAAAAACTGATTGGCTCAAGAAAGTTAACCAAATGAGTGAATATTATGTGTTCGAGGATTTTACAAGTAATGGAAGTAATGGACATGGGACGGTAGTTTGAGGGGTTATGCGCGTCACCTGCTGGTCTTCCATTCCCTGGGCAAGTAACTCTCGTCAATAGATTTGGTATACTTCCAATACAATATAATTAAGCTGTACTCTTTAGTATTCTCAAGAAATTTAAAAGTTATGTCATCAGGACCACAGGATGACGACCTTTTTAACTTAGATAATATAGCTGCAACACCAGCAGGATCAAGAGTAATGGGTCCATGGGGAAAAATTAGACTTTTGCATGGGGGGGAATTCGCTGATGAAGGGGTCAGAACAAGAATTCGCAAAACTATCATTAAGTGCAGAGGCACACAAATGGTTCGCAACTTGTTCTCCCTACATGTCTACCAGACAAATGTTACAGTCCTGCTTCGGCTTCATAGTGCTCCAAAAACGCTTAGGGTTAGTTTTCAGTAAGGAGGGTAAGGTACAGCGGAAAAAATTACTCAGCCGTTTCCAATGCTTCCGCGTAGGATGCTGCTGCTAGCTTATAGGCAGCCCACCTCGCCGAACTTGACGATTTTTTAGCACCACGGAAGAGCTTCGCTTTCTTATTGGATAGTATTTTAAGATACCGCGTATACCAGGCAGCTTTAGAGTTGCTGTACATATTCCTCAAAGGTATGAATTTATTAACTAAGTCTAAAACCTTACATCTGTAAGAGGACCACAAGTCTTCATTGCTTTGTTCCATGCCAGATGACAGCAAAGTATCCATAAAGGCGCAAAGTTCATGGTTTATAGCCTCGAAGTCAGCTCTGTTATAATCTCTGATTAGTTTTAGCCGCTTAGGTTTTTACTGGGAGGAAGGGAAAAAGTAAAGTGAAGCACGTCGTGGTCACTTAACCCAGGCACGTGCGTAATGGAGAAGTGATGTCAGGGGATGCGGTCAGAATTAAGTGAAGCAAAGAAGATGTTGTAGGCGTGACACGTGTTGGTTGACAGACTAGCTGTGATAAACTAAATTCGGAAGAGACATGAAGAACACAGGCAGACTCGGCAGACGCAGGATTGGCAAAAGGACACGCATGCGCCCATTTGATTGTTGAAAAATTAAAGTCACCAACAAGAAAAAGTGGCACACCCGGATAACGCAATGCAATCTGGTTCAAGCAATCGTGAAGATTCTCGTAAAAACCAGCAGCACTAGAGAGGGACCGATAACAAACGCCAAATATGAATTTTTTGAAATTGTAAGTTATGCAACACAAAAGCATCTCTAGATTAGAATGAAGCATGATTAGAAAAGACTCCAAATGGTCACTAACAGAAATAAAAACACCCCCACCGATTTTGCAACCACGGTCCCGTCTATACACCACGTACTTTTTGTTGCACTGAAATACCTCAGTCGATGCTATTTTACCTGAAAGCCACGTCTCGGTAAGAGCAACGATATCAGCCTCGGAGTCATTTAGTAAAGAGCTAAGGCTTTTCTTTTTACTGTACAGGCTAGGAATGTTTGTGTAGAGGACGGACGCTTTATTCTCATGTTGAGGACCACTACCCCTCGCGCACCCCTAGCTGCCGCTCGGCTGTCCATACACCCCGTCCTGAACGCGTCGACCGTGGGGATGATACAGCAGGTGCAGAGGCAGAGGGTGTCGGCTTAATTTCTTGCACACAGTCAGCGCTAGCGTGTACACGTAGTTCTTATCACCAACAGAAAGCCTATTGTGGCGCAGTTTGTAAGAGGTATTAAGACCTTTCCCGCACTCAAGCAATTTCTTGCGGGCAGTTCGTGTTGCTAGTGAAAGGTCATCTCTGATGTAAAAGTGGGTATCATCCAGCAACGATCTTTTTGACGGCACCAACTCTTTTGTTTTCTAAGAAGCACATTTTACCACAATAGGCCTCTGCTTATATGGCGCATATAGACGTATCCTGTGAGCGCGCTATATATTTCCTGCGGCGATTTCCAAGTTTAGTTTTTGAGAGGCAAACGACACAATCCGCTGTTCTGATTCTGGCCCACTTTCCTTTGGGTTGTCTCCGAAACCGAAAAACAGAACATTGTTGCGCCGCGAGCGGTCCTCGGCGTCGTCAAGCTTTGCTCGTAGAGTGATTACTTCATTAAGGAGGCAATCAGTTTGGCCTAAAGAAGCCATGTCACGCTGGCAACCTTCAAGAATAGTATCCCGCTTTTCAACGGCTTCGAGGCGGGTACTGATTCCAGAAACAGAAGTAGCGACAGAATCATGAGCTGCTTTAAGTTCATCGGCTGCCTTAGGCAAGTTGGTTTGGTTAGTCTCAATTCTAATGCAGAGCTCACTAGTTTCCTTCACTAATCGCAGTATTTCATCATTGGCCCCGGGTTTACCTCAACGTCACCAAATAATAGCAAACATAAGGCACAGAATGGATCAAAAAGGCTTCTGGGGATGGAAGCACGACTATGCAGCGGTCATCTGACCTAAGCATTTACAAGGTGGGATGGAAAGGGGACTAACCTGCGCAATGAACAATAATGGTGAGTACATTGCTGTTGTTGTGCATCCATGCCCACTGGCGTGGTGGCCTCCGGGGTGCCCTTTTATGTGCTCCGCCAAGCAAGGAAACGGTGACGTTGAGGCTTGGATGCTGCGAACGAGGGTATCTTGGCAGAAAACCGGGGGGACCAGCCCGGTTCTGTTCATCGGCGATAACGCTATCGGGATGCATGCGGATGGCTGGCAGAGGAAGTCCTCGGACGCCACACAGCAAATGTGCGTCGAGGTACACGAGTGCGCAGTCTCAGACGGGGCGACCCAGCTGCATGCCGTGAGGAATCCAGTGAACTGCGCAATGAACAATAATGGTGAGTACATTGCTGTTGTTGTGCATCCATGCCCACTGGCGTGGTGGCCTCCGGGGTGCCCTTTTATGTGCTCCGCCAAGCAAGGAAACGGTGACGTTGAGGCTTGGATGCTGCGAACGAGGGTATCTTGGCAGAAAACTGGGGGGACCAGGCCGGTTCTGTTCATCGGCGATAACGCTATCGGGATGCATGCGGATGGCTGGCAGAGGAAGTCCTCAGCCACCACACAGCAAATGTGCGTCGAGGTACACGAGTGCGCAGTCTCAGAGGGGGTGACCCAGCTGCATGCCGTGAGGAATCCAGTGAACTGCGCAATGAACAATAATGGTGAGTACATTGCTGTTGTCGTGCATTAATGCCACTGGCGTGGGGGCCTCCGGGGTGCCCTTTTATGTGCTCCGCCAAGCAAGGAAACGGTGACTTTGAGGCTTGGATGCTGCGAACGAGGGTATCTTGGCAGAAAACCGGGGGGACCAGGCCGGTTCGGTTCATCGACGATAACGCTATCGGGATGCATGCGGATGGCTGGCAGAGGAAGTCTTCAGCCGCCACACAGTAAATGTGCGTCGAGGTGCACAAGTGCGCAGTCTCAGACGGGGTGACCCAGCTGCCTTCCGTGAGGAATCCAGTGAACTGCGCAATGAACAATAATGGTGAGTACACTGCTGTTGTCGTGCATCCATGCCCACTCTGGGTACAGTCTGGGTTTACAGTCTGGGTACAGTTTTGGGTACATTCACCTAAAAGTCCCTGTAATGAATAAGTGTTCAAACACCGGATAGGCATTATTGGCGCCTGCTGCTGACGAGTCTTGAAGCTATAATGAGCAGGATAGTGTGGTACTTTTGTGAGGTCTATCCGTAATCTACTAATCAAGCCTAGGGGACTACCCAGCAAACCACTAACATCTATGCGACGTCCCAAAAATATCCGAACTTCTATGTCCCAGCTATATCTATATTGGACAGCCGTGCAACGTACAATATTTTTAAAAATTGTGGATGTTGAGATAACGTTGTTGGTACCTAAATGTCGGACGTTCTTTCAACTACGCTGAAGATGCACTCTCGATGTTGCTGCTGCTTCATCTGTGGATGGTATTTACGCGTATTTTGCTGTAGTTGTTCAGATGTTGCTGGTATGTTCGTTATTTACTTCATGCATGCGTATCGCAGTTACATTTATTTTAGCTATGTCTGCTATACTTCATTTTCAAACTCTCCTTAGAGGTATTGTTTTGAAGTTCTCGAGGGGTTTTGTAGTTTGGTGATCCACCAATATTGCTTTTTAAAAATATAAACGCGGAGGACATAATAAAAAAATTAGACTCAACATATCCCTGAACAAGATTCGATGCTCATAGAAGCTTTTATTCAGTAAAACCACAATTTTACTTCGTCGTTTTACCTTCGTAATGAAAAAAACTGCTGACCTGCAAAATCGCTGGCGACACTGTGCAGCAAGGTATATTAACAAAAAAATTTCCCCAGCTTGCAGCGATGGTGAAAGTCTGGAGGAACAAGAGAGCTGGCGGTCTCTCCCCCGGTCACTTTCCTTACCATATGGAGATCTTACCCGGTAACGGCGGAAGAGGCGGCAATAGCCCTGGTCCGCATCACCAGGCTGCCACCACACATTATAATCCCTTGTTCGAAGACTGCCATTCAAACCATCATTCGTGGTAGCGTTTTGGCTACACGCTCGATATTTTCCAAAATCCCCATACTCAACCACTGGACATTGTCTGGACTACGGCCCCCACTGGGGTGGGAGCAACGAGGCGGCCAACAAAGGAGCGCGAGAACTTAACAGCCGTGATGGGCTCGCTGATGCTCTCTAACACAGTGCTCGGTCGGCACGCGAACGTCTGCTTCGTATCAAGAAGCCACGAAGCGTTATCGCCTCTCCCAACGCCGTTTTCCCACTACCCACACAACCCTCACGAACGCTGAGAAGCGCCTAAGGCGACTATTTCAGACCAACTCCTTCGCCCGTCGATCCCTCCTCCACAAGACCTAGTCCCTTAATTTCCCTGCGCCCAACTGTCCCCTCTGCGACTCCCTGGAAGCATTAAGCCACGGCCTGTGGGCCTGTCCTCTTAGCTCATTCCACCATATCTCTAGAGTCGAGCGGTGGGGGATGCGCTCGGCTGCTTGCAACCGGAGGCGCAGCTATTTCTGGTTGGCCGAGCAACCACTGTAGCCGCCAGCCTTCAGCCGGCAGCCTCCATGCGTTCCAACACAAATTGCTGGAAAATAAAGAGATTTCTCTCTCTTTTTCTCTCCCTTCGTCATAGACCAAGCTGTTGCACCTGATACGGATTTCCTAACTTGCTCCTGAAAGATCTTCATGAGTGGCCAGCCGGGATCGCTTCATTTGTTGGCTTAAACATATTTAACAAGGTGGACCGTGTAGCGTGAGCGATGCAGCGGTGAGGCAGAGATAGAACACCCGTCTCGCATGCCGAAGGACCGTGGCTCGAATCCCGGTGCCGGACAATTCCAACTCAATTAAAAAAATCCGCGTAGTATTGGAATTACACAAAGGGGTTTGGGGTGCGGCCTGACCCCAGCGACCATTGCCAGCAATGCACTCCCTCACCAGAGCAGGATCGGCCACCCTGGTGTAGTAACGGCCACAACCTCCCATGAATACGCCAATTAACCCACGGCCCTCAGTCCCCAGCGGCTGCGAAGCAACTGACCACGGTGGCGGTCAGACCGGTGAAGCAGCAGAGGGTGCTTAGAATCCCTGGATCCAGACAGGCCGCCAGTGGAATGTGAACCTGGCAACGTTTAACGGGCGAACCTTATCCAGCGAAGCAAGTCTCGAGGTGTTGTTCGAGGAATTACAGGGCATTAAATGGGATGCAATAGGGCTTAGCGAGGCTAAGAGGGCAGGCGAAGCATTAACGGTGCTGAAAAATGGACACGTCCTATGTTACCGTGGTCTAGAGGACATAAGAGAACTGGGAGTGCGACCTCTAGTCAATAAAAGCATAGCTTGCAACATAGAAGAACCCTATAGCATTAATGAAAGGGCAGCAGGTCTTGTATTTAGGCTCAATAAGAGGCACAAGCTCAAGGTGGTGCAGGCCTAGCGCCCACATCCAGCTACGATGACCAAGTAGTGGAAGGGCTCGGTGAAGATGTAGAATCGGCAATAGCTAAAGCAAAAACGCAGTATACCGTAGTTATGGGGGACTTTCATTCTAAAGTAGGCAAGAATCAGGCTGGAGAAAAGGCAGTTGGGAACTATGGCCTGGGCTGTAGAAATAGCAAGGGGGACCAACTAGTTGAGCCTGCAGAACGGAATAACCTACACAAAATGAATACCTTCATGTGTAAACGGGAGAGTCGGAAGTGGACCTGGAGGAGCCCGAATGGGAAGCAAAAAAATGATATAGACCTGATAATATGCGATAACCCTGGCGTCGTGCTAGATGCGGAAGTGCTCGGAAGGGTAAGGTGCAGTGACCACCGTATGGTAAGATCTCGAATTAGGCTAGATTTGAGGAGTAACCGAAACAAGGTAGTACGAAAGAAGCGGATAAATGAGCTAACAGCAAGACGTAAAAAAGAAGAATTCAGTATCGCGCTGCAGAACCGATATTCCGACCCTAACGAGGATGCCGAGCCCATGACACAGCAAGACAGCGACAACCTTAGACGCATTATCACGGAGTGTGCAGTAGAAGTCGGGGGCACTATACCTAGACAGGATACTGGTAAACCTTCACAGGAGACGAAAGATCTAATCAGGAAACGAAACCATGACAATCTCCACCACAGCTGACAGAATAGATCTAGCGGAGCTCTCGAAGTTAATCAATAGGCGCAAGACAGCTAACATATGAAAGCATGATATGAAGAGGATCGCATATGCTGTAAAGAATGGAGGTAGCCTGAAAGCAGTGAAGAGACATCTTGGCGTGGGGAAAAATCAGATGTATGCACTTAAGGACACGTAAGGCAATGTGATCACAAATAGGGATAAAGTAGTCACAGTTGCCGAGGAGTTCTATAGGAATCTGCGCAGTAGCCGGGACATCCAGGATAATGCCGAACGAGACAGTAGTTCAGGGGAGATAGACATACCACCAGTAACGACAAAAGAAGTAAGGAAGGGTTTGAAAGAAATGAAAGGGGGCAAAGCACCTGGTGAGGATCAGATAACCGACCACCTCTTGAAGGATGGCGGAGAAATCGTATATGAAAAACTGGCAAACGTGTATACGCAATGCCTAATGACCACAATGGAACCGGAATCTTGGAAGAACGCGAACATCATCCTAATCTGTAAGAAAGGCGACATGAAGCACTTGAAAAAATACAGGCCGATCAGCTTACTGGCAGTCGTCTACAAGGTGCTTACCAAAGAACAAGCAGGGTTCCGTAAAGGTTATTCAACAATGGACCATATTCACACGATCAATCAGGTGATAGAGAAGTGCGATGAGTATACTGAACCCCCATATATAGCCTTCATAGATTATGAGAAAGCATTTGACTCGGTCGAAACCCTAGCAGTCATTCAGCCATTACGGAACCAGGGGGCAGAGGATCCTTATGTAAGAATGCCAGAGGATATCTACAATGGGTCCACAGCTACCATCATCCCCATGGGGTGAGCACTAAAAACACCTATAAGGGAGGGTGTCAGACAAGGAGACACAATCTCTCGAATGTTATTCACAGCATGTTCACAAGAAGTATTCTGAACGTTGGATTGGGAACAGGTGGGAGTAAGGGTAATGGAGAATACCTCAGTAACCTCAGATTTGCTGATGACGTTGCCTTGCCAAGTAACTTGGGGGACGAATTACAAAGTATGCTTTCCGCACTGGGCGAACAGAGTAGAACCGTGGGCATGGAAATTAATATGCAGAAAACCAAAGTAATAATGAATAACCGCGGGAATGCACAACGATTTAAGATAGGTGGCGACGCAGTGGAAGTTGTAAGCGAATATATCTACTTAGGCCAAGTTGTGACCCCAGAGCCCAACCATGAGGCAGATATAATTAGAAGGATCAGAATGGGGTGGGGTGCATATGGCAGACATTCTCAGATAATGAATAGCAGCCTGCCAATGAGCTAAAGAAGAAAGTGTATGACAGCTGCATCTTACCGCTACTCACCTACGGGGCAGAAACTTGGAGGCTACTAAGAGGGTTCAACTTAAGTTGAGAACGACTCAGCGGGCAATGGAGCGAAAAATGATGGGTGTAACATTAAGGACAAGAAGAGAGTGGAGTGGGTCAGGGAGCAAACTGGTGTTAAAGACATATTAGTAGAGATAGAGAAAAAGAAATGGACGTGGGCAGGGCATTTAATGCGAAGGCAAGATAACCGCTGGTAATTAAGGGTAACAGAGTGGATCCCTAGAGAATACAAACGCTGCAGGGGGCGGCAGAAAGTTAGATGGGCAGATAAGATCAAGAAGTTTGCGGGGATAAACTGGCCACAGTTGGCTCAGGACCGAGGTAATTGAAGAATAATGGGAGAGGCCTTTGCCCTGCAGTGATCGTAGATAGGCTGGTGGTTATGATGATGATGATGATGATTATGATGATGACCATGTAGCACTTGCTCGAAACGGCGGCTACCGGGATTGCGAACTCGGCGGCTGCATCGCGAGCTGTTCGGTGCTGCCTACTTCCGGCGCGAGCGTACGTAAACTGGCGAGTAGAACAGCACGCGAGAGATCACGTCACAAACGCTGGGCAGAGTGTTCTGGAAGGGCAAGTTGGATGATTCCGGGTGCTCATTCCGAGGCGCCCTATCACGTGCACTCGGTAATTTCCTTCCTTTTTTAATGCCCCTCACGTGGCGCAAGCCCACGCCCAAGCATGGATGATGCCGTGTGCTCCTCACGTGATTCACGCTCATACGCGCTTGCGATTTCTGCGATAGGTGTTTTCTTTTTTGTGAGCCCCTGTCGTGGCGAAAGCCCACAAAGGCCTCGTGTAGCCGTGCGCTCTTCTCGAAATGTACTCTTACGTGTGCACGGAATTTTGTTGGTAATATTTGTCTTCCAACCCAGAGCTTAATAACAGCCCGGAAGTGAAAAGATGCAAAATTTTAGGAAAAAGTATCATACGACTTTTTTGATGTCCATCAATGTGTTTCTGTAAAAAAAAACGATTAGCCATGTGTTGAAAGCAATTGTAGCAACACCCAGCCGAACACACTGGCTCGAAGGCAGGTGAAATACCCTGTTTGAAAAAAAAAATCGCTGAATTCAAAATTTAGCTGTCCTTCATGTTTGGCAATTACTTTAGGATTTTAAACTTCAGAACATTTATGATTCGTTGGAGTTAATTTTATTTCTCAACCTTACTAGCTCACTTCTGGAGGATCACAACTATTACAACTTTGGAAAGGTCATTGTCTTTGCAATTGTTCTATGTGAGCTGTTCATCTTGGTTCAATATTGAAATATTTTGCGACACAAACTGGAGTGGTCACCTATTAAAGAGATGAAGCAAACATTTTGCGGTAAGTGACCTCAAGACGGCATGCACTCCCTGCATTCGGCTCAGCTATTTCACATGGAATAGTAAAAGTCCATGCTGCCACAAAAATAGGAGTGTTCATTTGTGTTTCGCCAAAATCACAAACATTTTGTTCTTTTGCGCCTTAACAGTCATTAGAAAATTGGTACCTTCTTAAGCATCATACACGTGTGTTTCAAAAATTGTAAACGCAAAAAAAGCCGATAATGAAGGTAGCGCAATTCTCTGAGGATGAGGAGGTAACTTTATTGCACCCAGAGGAAAGGTGTAGTTATGGCCGGGGTGCTTTACACGACGGCCAGGATGTCTTGGCTCCTAGCGGCGTCTTCGGCCCCTGGACGGCCCAACACTGGATGGCAGGTTCCTCGGGTCTTCGCTAAGCAGCATGGTCTCCCACTGCTCTTTAGGGTTGATAATAAATGTTCTCTATGTATTGCTGAAGTCTCTTCTTTTTATAGCAGGCCATTCCCAAGGCGTGTGTGCCAAACTTGCAAGCTGGGGGCAGTGCTTGCATTTACCGTCACGAATTCCTCAGTGGAAGTTACTGTAGAGGCCTCGGTTGAGATATGTATTAGTCAGAAGACGCCTCCATGCAACTTCTTGTTGTTTGGTCAGCGAGGGGTTGGCTGCAGGGTACTTCCGTCTTTCACCTCTGTGTTGGTCTAGCACGTCCCGGTAGGTGCGGAGGCGATTCTTGGTGTTGTCGACAGGGTATAAGGAGAATTGCAGGGGCTCTCGGTAGGTGAATGCTGGAGCAGCCTCGTTGACCCGCTCGTTGCCCTCCAGCCGCGCGTGGCAGGACGTCCATATTAAAGTGGTTCGGGTGCCTACATTCTTGTCCTGCTGGCAAGGACTCGCAGTGCCGCACTAGAGATTCTCCCCTTTGTGAGGTTGCGGATTGCAGGTTGTGTGTCGCTGACCATTTTCCTAGCTTGGGTTGTGGCTAGGGCTAACGCTATGGCTAGTTCTTAACATTCTTGGTGCAGGCAGTGAGAACATTTCCTTCCTGCACGGTGAAAACTGAGATCATAGGCTTTGGTTGTTCGTAAGAGGCAGTGTCCGTGTAGACGACTTGAGGTTCTTCTTGGAGCTGTCTCCCTAGCGCTAGGGCTCGCATATCTTTTCGCTTTTCGTTGCAGACTGGGTGAATGTTCTTGGGGAAGAGATGAATGTACATGCATTTGCGTAGTCCGGCTGGAACAGTGTGTTTTTCTCCGAACGTTCTCTCGTACGGGATGCCTAGGTGATCCAGGATTTGCCTGACGGTGGCTATTTTTGTTAGACGCTCGAGGTTTGCAATGCGAGGCGCCTCAATGAGCTCTTCGAGGGTGTTGTGTACACCCAATACCTCAAATGTTTAATTAGAGGCACATATCTGGCACACACGAGGCACACACGGCTTAGAAATGAGCCGTAATAGAGCCTTCTTCCATTACCTGGGCAGTGTCGCGTAGTGCCAGCACTTGTTCAAATAGTGGAGTAAGAGGTCTTTTCGTCTCAGAGGTTGTGCAGCATCTTATTAGTGATGCTGTCTAGACCCGGCGATGACTTCGGTTTTAGTCCCTGTAGGACAGCCTTGAGCTATTCTATGGTAAACGATCGGTCCAGTGTTTCATTGGGAGCGCCTTTATAGTCTTCATGCTTGTCGCAGGTGTATTCGGGTGTGTATCGAGCTTGCATCTTTTGGTTTGTATTTTGTACATCCCCTTGATTGTGCGTGTGGAGAAGTTTTTCCATATACCTGCACTGTTCGGATTTGCTTTTTGGGATCAATAAGGTGCCGAAGTGTATTCCAAGCTTTAGCCTTGCACATCTGGAGTTCCGTGCGCTCACATAAAGCATGCCAATTTTTCCGCATCAGCTTGTGTGCGTACTCTGGAATTTCGAGGTTTTGTCTCGCTACGCGGCCTTTGAGTGGCCCATTGCAATTATTCCTCTTTAAGCGTTTTTTGAGGCTCTCTTTGGCCTCCCACATGTGTATAAGCCTGGATTCCGTCTTTTGGAATTCCGCTTCTTCGGGGACGGTTGTAGTAGCATCTTCTGCCATCCTCTTAAGTCTAGCCACCCACTCTTCAATGTCGCGTATTTCACCGCCGGTTTCTTGGGAATGTTGCCTGAACTATTCCCAGAAAAAAAAACCATTTGCTGCACTCGCAATCGTTCGCGAGGCTTAATAAGCTGCTGGGATATGAAATGGACGTTCGTAGTATTGGTTTATGAATTAGGACGTTAGCTTTATTCGTTATATTTTCAATTTAAACTAAAAAACACCTAATGTGTTAAGATATCAAATATACCACCTGCTCGCTTTTGATTCTGTTGTTCGAAATTCACCGTTTTTGAGTACGTTGGGATACTCAAACTAGCAATGCAAGATTTAGGCAGATAAATTATCTTTATTTGATTGTATTCAGCAAAATTCGTTATGAAAACGAATTTATTTTAAGGCTTAGTTTCGCGTGTTCTTTTGTTTGTATCAGAGCCATGAGCGCCATCTGCTTCATTTCGCCCCCCATGCCCAAAGCGGGGCATGAATTTCTCCCGTTAAGCAAAAACTACATAAAATACGCAAAATGTATACTAACACTACAGTTTGAACCGTTGAAAAGTTCACTGTTTGATATTTTGTTTTGAGACCGCAAAATAAGGATTGCGGCATAAAGCCAGCTTATATTAGCCAATCCAATCTACTGGTCATGACCTTCGGCGTGCAACAAGTTTTACTGTCAGACACGTAATGTGCCGTTCAGTTTAAACGTGTAAGAGGATGAGAGCCTTGAATTTTACTCAGATGCCTACTGTTACTACTGTGCATGAATGAAGATGGTGTGCAGCCGTGTGAATTGTGTGGTGACGAGTCAAAAGGGCGACGACAGTTGTCACCGATGTAACGCCATTTAGACCGTTGCCGTTGCGACCTTGTTCATCGCCTTCGCATCGTGAGTATGGTGCATCGCAACGTCATTTTTAATGATATATCACGCTTTGTTAGTTTTGCTACCATATCTGTGAAAATGCATATAGGTTGTACTTTTTTGCTGGCGTTGTGTGAGGCGTGCCTTCGAAATTAAGCGGTGGCGTTGCAGATGGCACGGAGCGATAAGTAGATACACACTTGCGCTTTGTTTCTTTAATAGAGAGTTTTAGTACCCCATTTGTTGCCTTCGGGTACGCTAAACGCTAATTTTTTGCGTCCCGCTACGTAAACACCGCGAGCGGAGTTTTTGTAGAGCATCTCATCAGTTTTGCGTAGCGACACGCTAATGTATACTTCGCCATCTCTGGAATGTTTTGCAGAATGACTCGCCGGATGATCTGCTAGCCGAGTACCGCAGTGCTTGGACATTTTACGATTATTCAAAATGTGCAAACAACCGCTTTCCCGTTCGTGTTGAATGCAACACGGCCACAGCACATGACTATTTTCTTACCTGAGTACTTTCCATAAAGAAAGCGTTGAAGTCCAGCGGAACGTTTTTCGTGCAATCTCAAAGGCCGCCCTGAACCGAATGCCCGGGTTTGACACATTTATTTTATTCAACTTCAAAACAATCCAGAGTTGCGTTTCTAACGAACATAACGTCCCGACTTGCGTTGAAAGTCCGAAGCGCGATTGACCGGCGATTGGTCGCCTCCTCCTGCCCGTCGCAAATTCGCCACTCACTTCGCGCGTGGTTTGCGGGGTCCAACAGCCAGTCACCTAACTCTGGCGCGGAAGCCACGAAAGCTTTCAGCCAAAAACACTGTACATACCCGATGCGACGTTGTGTCTTACGTTGCTCGAGAAAGATGATCCAGAGCATGGGGAGCACTGTCCGCTGGGTGTGTTCAGTTGAGGACAGCCAAAGTGGTGCCATTGCCTTCTAAATGCGGAGCATTTCTTAGGCTCGCCAACTCCTCCGTCCATCGGCGTCCGCAGCTCATGACGTCACGTCGAGGCGCAGGTGCGCGCCTCTTCCCCGTACCATCCTCGCTCTCAACAACAGCTGCGGCGGTGCGGCAAGAGCGCGTCTGCGCGCGCATGCGCCGGAGCTGCCACATGCGCCCCGTCGCTCTCAACAACAGCTGCGACGGTGCGGGGGAACACGTCTGCGCCCGCATCCGCAGTAGTTACCCCGTGCGCTCCGTCCCGCCCAGCAGCAACAGCGGCAGGTGTACACGTGATAGCGGCGTACTAGCGGCGTGACAGCAGCGTGACAACAGCGTGGTGGGGGGCGTGGGAAGGTCGCGCGCTTGTGTACGGAAGCGCGCGCATGCGCGTCTCTCCCCCATACTCCTCTCCCTCGACAGCGCGCGGAGTGTATATAAGCCGCGGAGCGCGCGTTCGAACTTCAGTCAGGGGCCGGAAACTTCGGCTAGTTTCGGTATCGCAAAATTAAGTGCCGCCATAATGCTGGTAGCCAAGCGAAAATTCAACAACTTTGCATATGTGGCTTTATCTTTTGAGCATACCCAGCAACAAAGTAAAGCGATTCCATTGTGTGCAGAAATAAAATGTGTTCTTGGCATCCTATTTATTTATTTATTCGTGTCATTCGTTGCGCCAACGGGCGGCGCTTTCGCTCTTATCTCTTCTGCTGCCATCCTGTTCGTCTGCTCCTGCCGCTTTCACTGTGTGCACGTGTAGAAGTTTTGTTGTATGCCTTGAAGGTGAAAATTTTGGTGTCTTCGTGTGCGAACGGGCTCAAAATGTCCGAGAAACTGAGAAAAGAACTTAACACGTGCTTTCATGCTGTGCGGTGCGACAACTCGGTAAGGAATAACACAGCAAAAATTTTCTGCTTCCCAGCGGCCGGCATGCAGGTCAGAACACTTTTGATTCAGTGAAAGTTATGAAGAAGCAAGCGCCATCCTTATCAAAGAAGCTGCTGGGCGGACCGAATCATCTTCTGCGGTTGCTTTACAGTGAATTTCTTTTTGTTTGGTACAACGCATTTGTCTGTAATGCTGTAAGCATGTGAAGCTACTTGTCGGCAGATTCTCATGAGCCGATTTATGCCAGAGGACACGCAGACGGGAATTTCGCTTCGGTATCGGTTTGGTGAGTGGTTGCTCTTCATTTTCTTTCCACCAGAGAAAAGCTTGGAAATTATGTTCGCCTAATGTGCCTAAATGCTTCTTCGACGAACTGGTTTGGCTTTGGAGCGTTCCGACGATCAGTTTCTCTGAATGCTTATTAGCACGTAAGAAGCACCAAAAATTATTTACGTGGCAGCTGACCGCTCGCATTCCGTGTTACGAGAAGTTCGAGTTACCTGAACGACGGCCGAGCGGCGCTTCACTTTTCAACCTGTGCTAGGGCACATTTTTTGTACTTTGTTTCGACTCTCAATATTTGTTTCGCTGTTACGTGTTTCTTGATATCCATGGTGGTATTTGTTCCATTTACCAAGTGTGATGTATGGCGAAATTGCGCAGAAAATGTGCTGGCTTTAAAGGGTTTTTTGAGCTAGCAAGTTTGCGAGAATAAGAATATGGACGGCTGTAATGGTTGCGAAATGAGCCGGTCATCTCACGTAATAATCATTTTATTATTCACAAACGCGTGTTTTTATTAAACATCGTTTCTGTAGAATTGTATTGTGTACAGAAATTGACGCGGTGACCTCTGCAGGAATTTTGTATATTCTACGAATTGTTCGAAGAGTTCTGTTATGTTTGTGTAACCGACACAGAATGCGAAAATTTGTACTTACTGTACGAGATACACAGCTATGTGCTTTTGTGGCATGTATGGAACTTCGCTTGCCATACGTTGCTAATAAAATCAGTGAATAAACCACATTTCCCGCCTACTACTTTTTGTGCCCCAAACAAAATTGCCACGCTTCAGGGCGTGCTGTCTCATGCGTATTCAACTAAGAAATATATCCAAACAAATGTTTTCTACAAGAGCTGACAGTCCAAGAAAATAAGCAACTGAAACCTGTCCAAAACAAGATGTGCAGCAGCAACCCTATCTGAAAAGCGAAATGCAAACAGTCTTTGTTCACGCTTGAGGCACACAAAGACAGGCGCGCTCGTCCAGACGATAGCTGCACGGCGTTTCCTCCTCGCGCATCAACGAAAGCGTTGCCATAGCAGCATCAGTGATTTTTTTTTTGTTTTTTAGTTGGACAGTTTGGCCTACCAAGCACAAGGGGACAAATTGGCTCTAGTGGCGCAATTATTGGTTACCTGGGGGGTATAACAGCTGACCTAACCGTGCTTCAGTCAAGTGCGCCTTTGCTTGCCTTTCGTTTGGCTACAGAGGAAGCATTCCCAACCCTCCCCACATACAAACGGTAACCACAAACTACCCAATTGCGCAACTTTCACGCAATACAACCACCCTATGTGACGCATTTACTCGAGTTCCCCCCGTGCGAAGATGCGGGCCGGCGGCTTTTTTTTTTGTTTCAGATGAAACTCTACTATTGTGTAGAACACTTTATCCCCACCAAGGAAGTGGCATTATTTTAGTGAGCAAAGTCACAGTTGATACATTAAAAAAATATTTAGAGAGCGATCCAGCCTGGGTCCTTTCCACAAAGCTTGCTGCTGCAATATTGGCTCCTGTAACACGAACCGCAAATTTTCCCGAAGGCTCTTAATTTTTTTACAAAATATTTTCAAACGGTTCTGCTGGATTCAGAAAATTTAAACTTGTCTTGTATGTATTGTTTAGGAAAATATTTCTCAAATTTAGTATCGAGAGCAATGTCGTTCAAAGTGGGCTTCCACAAAAACATTTTTTACACGTTAGCCAAAAGACTAAGCTGTCTGGTTTTTAGAAATTGTTTACCAGGGGCTGCTGAACACTTCATACCCTGCTCATTGTTCTAGGAAAAAACAGTTTTCAAAATACGGCTCCGTAAAGTGGGATGAAAAATCAATATTTGGAAAAAGGGCCACTTTCGACGCCATAAAAAATACAATGTTTCTCAATTTTCACAATATTTGCACAATATGGAAATCAGTACCTAAGTACAGTAGAAAGCTAAAAAAGTGTTGCATTAATTTTGTTCTAATGTGAAAAAAGTAGCTCACATTTAACACTTTTTTTAATGTCCAAACAACAGTTTAGTAGCACCTCACAGTACAAAAGTACAAATAAATATGGCTGTTTCGAAATATTTTAGGAAAATAAAACGACATATATACATTAAAATTATATGAGAAGTCATATTTACCCATTGTTAAATTTGTCAGTTGCGGAAGGCATTAAAACATTCAGAGTTTTTTTCCAGCTTGTGTCTTTTGCGGAGTAAAGTTACTATTTCAAGAATATTTTTATTGCCTTCGCCTACCTGCCTCGTACACCCATAGTTCACGTTTCTGACGCTCATTAATCAAACAGGAGAAGTAAATTATCCTATTTGCAAGCCAGTACTACGCTGCTATGACCGAGAATTTTTCACGTGCGAAAGTCGTGGTTAAGAGGGTAGCTCCATTTTACTTGTTACATGCGAAATTGTAACAGCAAAAAAGTTTCTCTTTTCAACTGTCCGATTTAGAGGCTTCCGGGGATACTAAATTAATTTGCGTGCTGAAAAAAATTGTTTATTTTCTAGAAAGATAAACTTTTATCTCAGAATAAAATCTGTCTACCTGTCCTTTGCACACTTCAATGTTACGGGGAAGTTGCATTTGTGCTACTACACCGCGATCGCTCCATAGACAACGTTATCCACAGTAGCCGAAGGCGGCTTTTGTGCACCGAATTTTTATCGTAATCTTATCGTTATTATAACGAACTGACTCTTAAACCGTACAATGATGACATGGTTACGGTATTGAAGGCATGATATCCTCAATAACTAACGCAATAAATTGTATACCTGCATTTATTACAGGAATCGAAACAAAAAATAATTCCAAGTAGCTCTTTATTGCTTTCCAACTCTTCCAGGCACAAAGAACCAATCCTAGTCAACTTGGAAGGTCGTTCTATGAATTGAAGAAAATTAATTTTACTCCCGTGTTCTAGACTGATGACCCGGCCCACTAACCAGCTCGATTTAATTGTTAAAGATTTATCCTCCTACCTTTACTCCTCCACCTCTTGTGTACAGTTATCCTATAACGCATATCTGAATATCGGGAAGATGTGGCTGTAGAAAATGTACTGAAGTATCCCTCCAGGTCTAAAAAAACGTGCTACTGTATATTTACGTAGACGTGGCTCGTTTTGCTCAATAACCTCCACACTGGTTAGATGCCTGGTATAAAATCAGCACTCGCCTATATACACAGTTGGCTATTTCGAACTCCACCTAGAGTTTTTGCAGCCCATAGTGCATGTTGGCAAACTTTCATGCCTCGACAACGTAAACTGATGTGACACAACACGTTCGAGCGTTCAGCAAGGTGTCAAAGACGGTTTTACCTTGCATATTATTACCGGGAATCGTAAGGCCTTCTGTCAATGCCAACAGCCCTGAAGGCCAAGAATTTGTTTTGGTCGTCCATTTTCGGTGTTGTCGGTTATTATCAGCTCACTGTTCCCTTTGTTCAAAAGATTCCTTAATTGAGAAGCTGACGCCTAGCTCCGACTCTTCGGGCTCCGCACAGGACCTGATTCGCAAGGAATGGGGCGATGCCGGCAATGTTTCTTCCGTAGCGCTATCCAAAACTATACTTTAACTGATACCACGAGCTAGTGTATACAATTTTAAGCCTCATATTATGATAAAAAGTTACCCACGTGCCAAATATGGTGCGGAAAAGCATCAGACGTTGACCGAGCGCTAAGAAACTGCCGCTAGATCATGCCTGAGTGAAGCAATCTACAAATGCAAGAATTCCTAAGCCGAGGTCATGGAGACGCGCTTCGCAGCTCGCCCGTGTTCGCGCTCAACGCGAATTTCGCTGAAATAGCGTCCGCTCGTCTTCCATCCGCTAAACGCAGAAACGGCTTAACTTACGCCGCATGCGCAGTGAGAACGACGCAAAGAAACAGCGTTCGCTAACTATTTGCGTTCGGTTGCGTACGTTATTCTAAAACTCTCTGGTTTTCGCCCCATCCGCTCAGTTCGCTTCCGCCTTCTATCGAACCAACCAGCCGAAGTTCAAACTCCTGTGAAGCGTGCCGCAACAAAAAGGTTGTTGGCGCAGCGATCTTCAATGGAATAACAGTGCACGTAGACGACTACATAACAAGAAGAGAAGATAGGACAAAGCCCTGAACTTTAACTGAGTTTTATTCAAACAAGAAAGACGTAAACCGGGATACATCCGATAGCAATAACAACACCACCTGACGTAAACATCATCTTGCGCGCTACCAGCTATTCCCGTTGCTCCTGCTGGCTTCACAATGCTGATTTGCCACAGTGGCCTAGCTGTGTAGATATTTGTGGCATATTCTTTAGCGCAGCCTCTTTCCCCTTATCGTGAGTCAAGGCACAACGCCTTAGAAGTGTGTTCGGTATTTGTTTGTGTTCGTACAGTCAGTAAAAAAAACATAACGACAGATTGTTCACTACAACGGAGAAACCGTGATGTTCGGCAGTGATATAATGAACACCAGTTGCAGGCATTTCTATTGTTACATACTTTGTGTATACATTTCTGCGATTTGGGCGGAAAAACTGTACAATGACAAACTTTTTTGATGGTACTCAGCACGCAATGAAACGGAAGCACCGAAACACCAAACGCTATAAAACGAAAGATGATAGGTATAACATTAGGCGACAAGAAGAGAGCGGTGTGGATCAGGGAAGGAACGCGTGTTAAGGACATATTAGTAGAAATTAGAAAGAAATGGACGTGGGCAGGGCATGTTATGTGAAGGCGGCAGAAACTAAGTTAGATGGGCAGATGAGATCAAGAAGTTTGTGGGGGTAAATTGATCGCAGTTCACGCATGACCGGGGTAATTGATGATCTATGGGAGGGGCCTTTGCCCTGCAGTGGGCGTAGATTGGCTGGTGATGATGATGACTCACTGTCAGTCCTTCGACGTTTTAAGCATAAGTATCCTAAAATAATGCAATTGTGACCTTTCTATTTTTAGCACACCGTTCTGCTGAATATAGCAAAATTGTTTTTGCACAATTTGGTATCTTTTTTGGGGAAGACCTACCCCGAATAGCACGCTATACAGTGAAGTCAGACCACTTATGCAACAAACAAAGACTGCTGCATGCCGTAAAAGTAAGCAAGTATCAATTGCAGATTGCGTGTATCCCGTTTTACTTCACGTGCACCCTGTTTCCGTCCTCATTATTCCGTCTGCCAGTCATGTTTTTTGTTAAATGCCACCCAAGTCCTTATAATTTGCATGTGCTTCATAGCTGAGACAGAGTTCTTAACTTGTTATCCCGATGTAGCTTCTACTGCAAGCCAAGGTCGTCTGATACCCCACCCTGCACTTCATTGTAGGAATTCTGCCGTAGGTGTTCTTATGTTGACTCATCAAGTGTGTATTGATGCAGAGTTGAATTGCAAGAATATTCAGCTTGCTTGGGATCGGGGTATAGTAGGTGCAGAAGTAGCCAAAGTATGTGTTGGGATTTATGATTTTTGTTTCATTCCCACCCGGTTTTTCAGCAATACCGCAGCCGCCACCGTCACATGGTCATTGTTTAAACGCAAAGGCGACTGAACGACCATAAGCAAACTGCACTTATAATAATGAAAGCCTGCCTAAACAACTGACTACAATCGAATTCTACCCTCGGAAATTCGAATACAGTGGCCAATGGAAATTAATGGAAGACTATTTTGAAAGTGATTGTGCAGTAAACATTTCTTGGACTTCTTTGATGCTTCCTTCTGTGCAACGTATACTTCAACTAAAAATGTAGGCCTAGAGGACAAGCGAATAGGACAACAGGACGAGTTTTTGAGTGTTGTGATTTTTGAATGTTTAGTTATGCATATATACCAAGTTGCCGACTTCGCCATTCTGCTGCAAGATGTATACGCCCAAGGCTTGTCGCCTGTCCGGGTTTGGGCACGTTTCCTTTTGCCACATTTTGTGGATATGGCTTTATCATGTATATATTGATATTCCAATCAACCAATTGGTTAGGATAGACACAGAAAAATATTTTGCAAGTTCAGATGGGACCTTTAGCTGGGCTAAAATGACCTCAGAGTTCCCATTCACGAAATATAGTTCTTATAAATAGTTGTACCTCACATTAGCAGTCATAGTTAGTTTTAAGGGTGCCTTAGTAGTGCCAATGCTGACATTAAATTATATCCACTCCGCTCTCTTCCTGTCCCTTTGTGTTACACCCATCATCTAGGTTTTTCCTGCCTGCTAAGTCATGCTTAATTTAAGTTAGACCTTTTAAGTAATCCTGAAAGATTTTGCCCCTAGGTGAGTACCGGTAAGATGCAGCTGTCCTACACTGTCTTTGTCAGGGACAATTGTAGGCGGCCATTCTGTGTTATACCAGTCTTGAAAGCAGAATTACCCAAACAGATTTTCACTAACCATACCTAAACTAAAAAAAACTGGCGTGCAAAGGAGGTGCTACTGCAGCAGTCAGCGCAAGTCGCCTGCTCAAGCTACTGTGCACAGTAAACTTGCCGCACTAGTTCACCTGGTTTGGGAAAACGAGAAGCACGCTTTTTTCCAGAGGGGCATCCTGCATTGTTTGTAACTAGATATCTTCATGTTATTACAGACATAAATTCTTTCACCAGACAATGTATAGGGCCCACAGTTTTATTGTCAATCACATCCTGCAAAAATATCAGCTTTGTCGACAACCTTCGACTTCTTAGTTTTTATTGCTGGAAGAGGTATTGAATTTCTTTCAGCCTTTGGACCATGAGCATTTTACTCACGATGAAACGAATCCGGTCCGAATTTATATTGGCAGTTTCTGGAACCACTACGAAGAATTCTAACTGTTCTAGAGTCCCTACCATAAATGATGATGAAGGTATGCACCATTGAATCACCATTGACTCATTTCCATGCTTTCATTCGTTTTCGTTTTGTGTTATTGTTATTTGAGCGTATCAATTAGTGTGAGTCTGTCTCATTGTAACCATTATTCAATAATTTCCGTGTTCCCCATTTTTCCGTTGTATTCCCAAATCATATCACTTTGTGTGAAATATTGAAATAGCGTAACTTTGTATTGTTTTCCCAACAAGAATTCAATAAGCTGTATATGAAGTTTTTTGTGATGTTTTATTGTTGTGCTGCAATTTAACTAAGTTGTAATCATTTCATGCTGTAAATTGCTACCGCTCTTGTAACAGCCATACAGACATTTCTGTATACACACCTTTTCTAGTGTTCATAACCATTTCCCCAGATTTTGGTTTGTTTACGTCACCTAAATTTGTATGGCACTCACAACCACCACTTAACACCACTTCTGTATTTCCAAAGCGTTTTTATTTTATTGATCCGCAAACTTTTCACTAGATGTGAACTTTTCAGTTTCGTAAATTTGTTTTCTTTTTGCTACCACAATTCAATAAATTTCTTTGTCTGAACACTTTTCTTGCTGTGTTTTCAACCCATATCACCTAATGGTAAAATTTTTAAGTTCCATAACTATCTTGTGCTTGTACCCTTGGTTTACACGCTTGCTTTTTTTCCTATTTTTGTACCTATTTATAGTCCTAAATATTTGTACTTTTTTGTTATTATGCAATGCGTACCCTGTGGACCAGGTTGATATGAATAAAAACTAAAGTGGTTGGGTTTCAGAAGCATATTACATATTTTGGAAGTCAATAGAAACTGTTTTACATGAACTCTTTTGTGTTTTCTGTGTACTTTGAAAAGTCTCTTTCTACCCTTTGAGCTAGGTTGACACCTACGCACTTACAGCTAGGTTGACAAGACTGTCATTTTAATTAGTTTGTTTTTAATTGTTTTTCTGGCAGTTAATTTGTGGAAGGCCTGTACAGACGTGCTGTGTGGTACAATTCGATGACGCTACTGTGGTTGTCTTAGTGTCAAGGGCGCTTGTGCTGATCAGGACTGCCTTGCTGTTTGTTACTGCCACTTATTTTCGGTGCGATATTTCTTCTTTAGAGCTGTGCTTCGTGTGGTTCTGCAAGAGTGTGTGGTCAGAGTGTGTGGTCACATATGAGACTTCTTGCAGTATGCAGCACTTGAAAAATTGAAACACAATATTCTTGAAACCAGGTGCCAATAACAGCAAACAGTGCTGAATAGCTAGCAAGACATGTATTTGAAGTATAAATGCCCACACCACGTAGGCTACCTTGGAAAGGGGGCTGGCCAAACTCCCAAATAATGTATAAAGAACGTATATTTCAAGCATACAGGTTCATCTTAAAAACATCATACTAAGGTATACTAGTCGTGAATATAACAAACTCATGCTTGTGCCAAAGAGCAAAAACAATGTAAAACAGACATCTATTTACGTCTTGCATGCATACCAGTACAATATCCCTAAGATGTACCACTAGGATAACGTCCTATAACAGCAAATAAAAGTTTTACGAGATGTCTATACTATGTTATTGTTCGTGTGATTTGGATGGGTTTTTTGCAGTTGTAACAACGTTGAATACATCTAATTTCGACCACAACGGTACTTTTCCTGGACGTCTGCAATGTCGATTGCTGACGTCTCGAAGGTATCTGCACGACGCAACGTGGTGTGATGGGTACTGTGCATCTGTTGCGTGTGCTAGTGGTGCATGGTTATAAGAGCAGTTTCATTAATTGCACTTTTTTGCTTGCCAATATTGCGAAGGTGTTTTTTGTTTAGGGTCCTCAGGTCAGCTTACGGTAGTGTTGGTACGTGCAATGTATTTCTAAGTCCAGCAGCAGTCGCCATTTGGGTTCTGTTGGTATATGCCTTTCGTTTTGTACGTGCAGCAGCAACGACCATCTGATCAGCAGTCTCATTACTGGTTGTCCCAGAGTAACCAGGCACCCAATAAACAGTCAGTTGAACATTTGAGGCATTAGCCTAAATTGATCTTTAAAACATGATTGATGACGTAGCTTTGCGGTGACTTTGTGGTTGGTAATCCAAGTACCACACCCAATGAGTCTACAAACAGAAGACTTCGAATTATTATGTACAATGTTTTACCTTGCAACAAATAAAATGGCATACGACTCCACCGTAAAGGCTTGTGGTTATATTCATGGTTCCACTTGCAGAGAAATTAGATCTTCTGCAGCATAGGAAACGGTGAAGGGAGTTTAGGTGGCATCACTGTAAAATTCTGCACAGTGATATTATTACTGTAACACAAGAAGTGCTGCAGAATTACACGTCTTGAAACTAAATTTTTCTAAATTTTTACGAATGGCAACACGCATACGGTAGGGCGAACTTCGCATGGTGATAAAGGTTTGTATAGGAAGTTTTACAGGGCGCTGAGATACTTGCTCATTGATGGGGAGTGAGAAATGTGAAAAAATTGAGGGGTGATATAAAAATACCGGGTTTTGGATTTATCAGTAAAATATCATTAAAGGGATGTTTATATATTTATCTAATTTTAAAGGCGTGTAACAAGTACACATAGGTTCGGTAGTGTTAAAAGCACCATAATTCGGTGTCTGCAATAGGGCTCTAAACAGGCATTTGTACGACATGTGCCACACAATATGTGAAGCCCAGAATGCAGCACTGGGTAGAGCATTTCTAGTGCGGTTTAAGTGATTGACCCATGCATCAGACTTCCGTAGTTCCAACGAGACCACACCAAAGCCTAATAAAGTAGCCGCTAGAGTTTTCCTCTGCACCACATGATTGAAAAGATAAGACTTTCAATTCTTCACTGTTTTTAGACATTTTTTAGTTATTCGACGAAAGGGATGAATGTGAGTTTTTCGCCCAACATCACACACAAAAGAATGCACTCTCTTTTGACAGGATCGAAGCACCGTGGAGTTTTATGCCAGGATCTGGCGGATTTTATGCCCCTTTGAGAATACAACACAGGTACGTTTCGCCTATTATATTTGAAGTCATTTTCCTCTGCCCAGCAAAACAGTTTGTTTATGTCAAGCTAAAATCAACGTTCACATAAGGGCATGCTCCGTTATATCGAAATGAATGAACGTCATCTACCTAAATGAGGCGGGAAATGCAGTGCGGCTGTGCATTTTATAGGCAGTTTATCTTAACGATATACAACGGGTACATGAAAAAGGCACCTTGAAGCGCACCATTCTTCTGCGCGTGAACGTTTGATGGTGCCGACCTAACTCTGACACAAAATGTTTGTTTAGTCATGTAGGTAGAAAGAGTGCTCTGCGCTTTACCTGAAATACCAAAAGATTTTAGGTTAATAGGAATGCCGCAGTGTCATTCAGTGTCATACGATTTTCAATTCCAAGAGTTGCCGCAATAGAATATCGTTTTTGTGGGCACACTTTTTTATGTCGTATTGTAAAGCACTTAGTTAATCATTTTTGCCTCGCCACGCTCGGAAGACTACCTGGCCGCTCTCGAGAAGACCATTGTAGTGGACGATGTACACCAGTCTCCCGCTGATCATTTTCTCGAGAATCTTGCAACGGCAGCTTTTTAGGGGTACGGGAAAATAGCTCGCGGCTTAGAAAAAATCATCCTTTTACTTCGGGAAACGTAGTACAATGTCCTGTCTTCGTTTTTTTTTTGGAATTTGCCACGAGTGTTTCAATCGTGTGTGAGAGTAAGTGTTGTATTTAAGTCTATGTTAAATTGTCCGCGCCTGGGGCTGAAGCCTCAAAGTAGTTCTCTGCTCATGTATTGAAAACACAGTTGTAAGAAATCCCTGTATTTTTTTTATCGCAAGGGGACTTTTGAAAAAAGGGTTTATGTTTCAGGAAAAAGTTTTTTTCAGTCTTCAGCACTGGACACCTGTTTAAAGTTCTAGCAAGCGTATTGGTTTAGTCATCGTGTGTTTTCCTTTTTGGTGCTGATAAAGAGAAGGATAAGTGTATTTCCTACATCAAGTTGGTTTATTTTTAACAATACCGTGTGTGCGCGCCTGTGGATGAATATGATGAATGAATATGGTGTAATGGATGCAAGGAATGCGCGCCAACTACTCTCTTTGCGTGACTGAGCAAACGCTTACCGAGTGAATGCTATTAGTTATTCTGCGCGAGGTGCCCACGAACTGTATCTAACGCCGTCGTCTGAGCCTCTCTTATTTATTTTATTTATTTATTTATTTATTATACCCTCAGGGCCAAATGACATTACAGAGGGGAGTGGTTTACATTGGAAGACTTGGTACATGGTGAAACAGAAGGAAACAAAATACAATGTTTGCACTATTACAATAAAAATGTCAGTGTGCTAAGATCAAAATACATTAGGCAGATCCTGAGTATACAGTTCTAGCTAGTGTTTTACGAAAATGATGGTTGTCATTAATAGACACAATTTCAGGTGCAAGGTGATTTCATTCATGGGAAGAACGAGGTAAGAACGACTGCGCAGCTGCATTAGTATAATAAGTGAGAATGCCAACTTTGTGACGGTGATCCAGGCGATGATAAGAATACTGGGGCTGTGGAATAAGTTCGTTGTGCAAGATAGAATGATGGTACAATTTATGAAAAGTTGATAGGCGGGACACTTTTCTTCGAGACGACAAAGTAGGCAACGATAGATTTGTTTTCATTCCAGATATGCTGGCAGTGCGATTGTAATTTGAAAATACAAAACGTGTAGAATTATTCTGCACTAGTTGAAGCGATGTAATCAAGTTGTGGTAATACGGATCCCATACCGAAGAAGCATATTCCAATTTAGGTCGAATGAATGTTTTGTAGAGGGCTTATTTTAATGAAGATGGAGCTCTAGAAAAGTTACGGCGTAGGTACCCAAGCGTGCGGTTAGCGTTGCTGATCATCTGTTTGATGTGCAGTGCCCAAGTAGGATGTGGTGTTATGTGGACGCCTAAGTATTTGCACGAGGTAGTAGATGTAAGAGGTGTGTCATTTAGATTGTAAGTGAATTGACTGCAAGCACTTGGGGACACGCGCATAACTTTACACTTTGCCGTTCATGGTTAAGTTCCATTAACTATAAACGGCACCAGTTAGCAACGTTGTTAAGGTCAGAGTGAAGAATACAGTAACCATTTATATTGTTTACCTCACGAAAAATAACGCAATCATCAGCAAATAGATGAATACTAGAATTTATGTTACAGGGAAGGTCATTATTATAAATTAAAAATTAGAGAGGCCCAATTACTGATCCTTGAGGAACGCCAGATTGTACATCGGTAAAATTAGAATTAAACCCGTTAGCATAAACGAATTATGAGCGGTTTGTGATAAAGCATTCAATCCATTTGAGCACGTTAGGATCAAGATTATGTTGGCCTAATTTATGAAGTAATAGTTTATGGTAGACCTTATCAAATGCTTTGGAGAAATCTCAGAAAATGCAATCAGCTTGTGATGAGTTGTCCAAAATTCGGTGTAATTTATTCGCCTACAGTTCGTATTTCACCAGGGCCACCCAGGGTTGCTTGGGGAACCAAAGGCAGCGGTAGGGACTTTTATGAAGGGTCGATGATATGCGCCGGGATGAGCTGGGCTGCTCCGTTCACGTGTAGGTGTTTTATGATTGTGTGGTGAGTGTATGGATGTATGTGCCCACTTCCCATTCAAAAGGTACACAGAGAACAGCAGACCAAAAATCGAAGTGCAGGTGTGAGTACATGTGTTCAATATTATTGTATGTGAGTGGTTTCTCTTTCAAACGGCACGCTAATAATTGTTTAACCATGCGTCTTTAGGCATTCGTTCCTAAAAAGTCCCATTAAGGGTTATCTGCATTGAGGCCACCCAATAAGAATGTACTGGTATGGCAGCAGATACACCAGCACCTCGAAATCAGAGCTCGAGAGCTGGAAGTTAGGAAGGATGTACAGGAAACATAGCGTTATCAAGTTAACATTTATTATCGTGCGGATCGCTGTACCCTCAGCAACGTGTCTAAATAGATAGGTTTGCATGTTCAGTATTTACGGGCAAATTGTGGCCTGTATGCTCCACGAATATGGCCTGTATCCTCGACGAATCCATCACCTGTCTAAATATCATGTTACTATTAAGAAGGTATCTGTTTACTACTAAGGTGAGTTTCCTGTAGACACGCAATGCTTGGATGAGTGGAATGTTCTATCTCGTACACATCGTCCAAGTTTGGAAACATGCCTGCACAGTCTCATTGAAAAATATTTCTTTTCCTGTTCTTTAGTGTTTAGGGATACTGGAGTGATTTTTTATGTAAGGTTATTCGGTGCTGTTATTACCGGAGTTTTTTTTTTCCTTTCTGCAGGGTTGCATGGCGGAACCTGGTTATTTCGGTGTTACTCATGCAGACAAGGTGCGATGTCCATCCCATCATTTGACGTCTTGGGGGTGCCAGCGGATCGTGCCCCCTAGACGTACACAATTTTTTGTGCCCTTCATAGCAGCCGCGACTCCCGCAGGTAGCAGAAGAGCAGCGGGTGGTACAGGGGGTGCGGCGGTGGTGGAAGCCGCAATATTGCCTCCAAGTTCATCTACTCGGTATCGAAGGTACTCGAATATACCACTTGTGGTCCCGTCTGCTATACAAGTGAGAGTGGTAGAGGGGCAGTAATCAGTTTGGTGGTACTGTGCGGCCAATTTCCCTGTGGTTATTTTCCTGCGGCAAGAGTTTGTACCGAGCCCTAACTGCTGATACTTGAAGCGACGGCTCGGGTTAAGAATTTTGGAACGTGCTTCTTCCGTAATAAAACCAGCATTGATGTGCTCAGACTGCGACCGGCTGAAAGTCAAGGTGATGTGATTTGCTGGTAGTTTTGTAGTGTATCTGCCGATGGGTATTAACCACGCAACTGTAACACGTTGATTATTCCGTCCTTCCAGAAGGTGGGGCCGATTTTGCCGAGCAGATGTGGCTCAAATATCACACCCTGCGACCGGTTGAGGATGCAACGGGTCGGGACACACATGTCCACATCCGCCATCCAGGTCGGAACACTTACAGCCTCATGATGAGTTGTTACTCTATCTAAGACTTAACCGGTTCTGAGATCTTAAGCTTTGTACAATTTACCAAGGTTTCCTTCAGAGGAAATTGTAGACTAGGGATAACAACTTTGAAGAAACCAGTTATTTTGTTAACGGAATATAAACAAAAATTCGGAAATATCATTCTTCGGGCGAGTGACGTTTGGAAACGGTGGGAAGGAAACTTAGGTGCAGACCTTTTTAACGACCAATTTGGTTGAAACGGGGTGTGTAAAACTATATCGACTTAGAAACAAAGCGGGGGATGGCTGTTGTTTCTTCGCCTCGTTTACCCTGATTTTGAAAGAGGTCCCGAGCTCCCTGCCTGGTAAAGAGACAGGAAGCATAGCGGCCAGAGCTTCACAAAGGCTCCAACGGCCGTCGTTCATGGTTTTTTTTCTCTACACCAATGAACACCTCACCTACGTTAATTATAGCTGATTATGGGGGCCTCGGTGTCAGCGGAGTCGCCAATGGCGTCGCCAGGAATACCGAAGGTGCATCGGGCGGGGTATTTGAGTGCAAGGAAGCGTTAAGGGAGCACGGGAAAGGCAAACAATTAAAACTGCCGACAAAAATTGCTTTGAGTTGGAATTGGAATCGTTTCAAATATCAAAAGGCAAACTTTGTGCAGAAAAAGAATATACAAAATCATTGGGAGGATCTCAAACATGCCTTTAAATGATAAAAAGCAGCCAAGATTGTGGTTTCAGATGGTTGTAAGGACAATATACAGCTTCAGCAGAAAATTTACGTGGAGTGGCGATAAGCCAATGAACTGGGATTTTCTGTGTTGCCACAATCAGTGTTTCGAAAAGCAGGTTCGCAGTACAGTAGCTCCTTTTCTAACGTTATGCTGAACATTGGAAATACATGCAGATAGCGCGAGCACACAAGACCGCAAAAATATACAAACGGGAAAAAATTTACGAAAATAACCAGAATATTTCAAAGTAAAGCGAGAAAGTTATAGATTACACATTCGGGAAGGATACTGGAAGACCATTTTTGTTAAATCTCCTCGAACCTGAACTGGGGTGCCACGGGAGGTTTTTAGAACTCAAAAGGGTGTGCTTCACGTTTTGAAGTCCACACTGGATGCTTGTGAAAAAAAAATATTATCGGCTAGCAGCTACACGAAGAATTGTGCACAGTTGGAAGGAGAAAACCACATATCTGGCGACATAGTGTTACAATGAGCGAAGACAATCCCCCACTCCTCACTAAGGGCGACATCTAGCTTATAGAATCTCTCGGTATTACCATAACCCAAACTAATACAAAAACAAAGGAGTTAAGTTTAAAACGGATAAAATGTGCGTTGAATTAATGAAACGTATCCGGGAGTGTTAAAGAAATTGAAAATACCCTTGAAGGAACTTCTAAGAGAACAGAAACCAAGAACAGAACTAAAACAAGACGTAAACCTAACGAAGCAAGGTTTTCTGTGCAGCGGTGTTACAAGAAAAGTCTCTGTGAAGCACCACAACATTTCAAAGAAATATCCACGAAACATCAAAGCCGTCAACAACTCCCTAGGCTTAGCAAGCTTTTTCGTCACTTTTAAAAAAGTTTTCAATGTTTGTGAGACTTACTTTTTAATCACCAATCAGAAGCAATTAACTGTCGCCCGAAATAGCAGGGTGTTCGATCAGTTGGAGCTGCAGTATTAGTCCAAATACGCTTCACCAATTTAAACACGATGCCGTACTCAGCCTTACTGAGGGCACCAAATATTGCTTCGGTAGTACTGCGTATGAATTTACAGGATTCTGTATAGCGCCTCCTGCCTTTCCACAGGCTGCTTGTTTTTGTACAAAAGAACAGAATTTCATTACCTAAAGAGCTGTTTAAAAATTGCCGCTGATTAGGCAAAGATGAAGTTTTAATCCTCAAAATAGCTTTCCAGAAGTTGGCGGTGATGCGCTCTATGTTGCGTTTATGTTAAGGGTTAATAAAAAAGAAGAACAGCTGCTTCATTTCAAATTATGCATTGTGATACAATAGTACCGATGTGTAATGCACCATATCACCTGTTGGTTCCATATGAATGTTTGTTAAGCTGTCGCCTTATCGAGTTTAACCGCATTCTTTTTCTCAATCTTTGGCTACCTAAATGCACAACAATTGTGCTCGGTATTACACGCAGGTACAGGCACGTATGAAACACCTGCACTGTGAGCACCATCGCTGTACACGTTTTATTCCCAAGAATTGATCCCAATGGTTCTCCGAATGTTTTATTTACAATGTAATATCTTTATTGAAGAAGACTTTACGATACCTTTAGCATCAAATTTCGGATGTACCATCTCCTACCAAGTCAAACATCGGTACTATTAACATCTTTTTCACTAAGAACTTGTGAAATATCCCTCTTACAAATTCTAATTGTTGGTAGTGCTAGTAAAAAGTTCTAATTATGCGTAAATTTAGTCACGTTTTTGTAGAAAACCACAAAACCATTGTATGTGTGCCTAAATATAACTACATTGCTATTCGTGCTCTCCAATAAGAGAAACCTATACAGCAAGAAAATATCTCTTACCTCGTCAAACTGAAACAAATTTACTAACACTCAGCACCCGACCGAATACATGAGGAAACATTTCTTCAGTAGTTTAAAAATGAACACAGGCAAAACATCTTAATTTTTCTCCGCACCATCCCAAAGAATTCCTCGACTATATGACCGTTGGAAATATCACTTTTGGAAGAAATGTTGATTTCAAAACTCTTCTGCTGGAGACAGTTGAAGCATTAAGCCTTTTTGGTAATTTGTAGTTATACTTTGCGAAATTTTTCGAAATCCACTAATTTATGCATCTTTCCTATCATTCCTGAGAGAACCTAGTTTTACCCAAGACATTCGTGCCTTCTCCTTGACCACGTCAATGACACTGGCACTGGCACTGGCACTGGCAGTGTGACAATGACACTGGGTAATAAAAAGGCACTAAGGCAATGATTTTACTACGACATCTGATCCATCAGAAGAAATTTCAAAATGTCTTCGCATTTTTTTTATTTAGCAAATACAGCGCTTAAATTCAAAACTTTTGCTGAAAATGAAAGTAATGAAACACAATAAATGTAATATTATTTACAAAAGCCATTTTTTTCCTGCTACACTTTTTGAGTACACAACTGGTGTCCGAAAATTTTTACTCGAAACCAATGGGCAGTGCAAAATAAATAACAGAGTAGGTTGCTTTTTGTAAAAAAAGGAATAAAAACAGGTTTGATAAAAGCAGCTTTGGTAATCAATACAGAGAAACAAATGCGAGAAAGGATGGGATAGACATTTCAATCATTTAGAGGGCTTAAATCATTAACAACATACAGCTCGTAATACCTGCTGCTACAAGAACACTTGAGTCTTCCAGCTGCTTAGATGCTATTAGGAACATTTTTGGTGAACCTTCTCGGTCCGACACGCATCCATAACCACACAGCGTTGAGCAACATAAAGATTGTTTATTCATAATCGCGGGCTGGTATATATTGCTTGAAGTGGGTTGATTACCACAGCTATGTGGGACAGAGAGAGGGCGGAGGAGGAGAAACAAACGTGTATTTTACATATTTAGAGCAGATGGGGAGCCGCCTTAGACCAGGTAGCCGCGTCCAGAGAGAGAGAGAGAAAACACTTTTATTGAAATTTATGTGGCTCAAGGAACAGTTGTGGCCACTATATTGTCCCAGGTGGTGACATCGAAAATATTTAAAAACTACCGAGGTATCACAAGCCAGCTGCTCGAGTTGTAACCAGTAATTGTACTTTATCCACCAGAAGCGCATTAATTACAAACGGTCTATAATGGAAGTCATTGCATTGACAAGAAAACTGCTAAGTTTGAAATTTTTACATACCGTAATTACCCGATTCTAACGCGCCCCCGATTCTAACGCGCACCCTATTTTCCGGGCAAAAAAAAAACGAAAAAACTTGCACTTCCGATTGTAACGCGCACGGAACTTTGTGAGCAAGAAAAACGAATGCGAGATAAACGGGCGATTTATTTCTCGAAGTAATCTCACCCATCTCCCTTGTCGTCGCTCTCCGCTGACCACAACATCTCGTCCTTGGTGCCGTCAAGCGCGTTCGCGATGCCACACTTCATAACGAACGTTCAACTATGATCGATGGGATCGTGGCCCACACGCCCTTCCTGCGAACTTCTCCAGAGGCGCGCGCATCAGCCGACCATCGTTTTGAACGCGCGAGAGCCGCTGCTGCCATTGCTGTTATCAAGTGCGCAAGTGGAACGATTTGACGATTTGTGTGAACACCGATAGCAAAGCCTGGGCGCCTATGCTTCCTGCGTCCGAAAAATTGTTGCTAAAAGCTTTGGCGCCATCTTGATATGGCGATGGGCGAGACTAAATTTCCGTTGTTTCGGCAGTTTCGGTTTCGTATCCGATTCTAACGCGCATGCGATTTCTCGACCTATTTTTCAGGAAAAAAGGTGCGCGTTAGAATCGGGTAATTGCGGTAATTATTACAATAACCGAACAGGAGTGGATAAATATTCCTGTTCATATTCAAGACAGTCATACTGTGTATCCGCTCGCAAAGACAATGCACAAAAAATTAGAAAGTACCTATCCAACAATGACCTATTCAAACATTCATTTTTTTAAATGCTAATACGAACTGGAATAAACTCCCAAATGCAGTGTTTTTTGCCAATTATTTAGCGGAGGCTATCGAAAATGCTCTCTAACTTTTGCGTATATTTTACTCACGTATTTTTCAAATTAGTGTTTCATTGTATTTGTCTCAAACTTACACATTTGTGTACTGTGTAATGTTCAAAATGTATAATGCCCATGCGCGCCGTAGTAATCTGAAAGACATGAATTAATAAAAATTTACTTCTTCCGTGTCACCCCCTTTTTGAGGAAATATTTCATTTCGTGCTAATCATACACACCGTGGATGTAGCCTCATCTAGTGGAATTAGATGACTTGGCACCAGCCAGCTCATCCTCAATGTCCTCTCTTTTTTTGGAAAGTGATACTGTTCTTGTTTTAAGCACTCAATTTTTCACCTTGGGTCAATGCTGAGAACCAGTTGGACATCTTTTTTTAATCGCTGCGACAAAGTGACTCACGCCTATCCGTCGGTCTGCTGATATTGACCAGGATGCCTCTACGCTTCAGGTGGTCTAGTTCCTCTCGCAAGAGCTCGACCTGTGCCTGGGGCACCCGTCGTACCTATAGAATCATCGGTGTTGCATCCTCCCGCAGAACCATGCGGAACTGGCGTGCTAGGCAGCCTTTGCCCTGAAACAACTCGGGATATACTGTCATCAGTTGGTACAGCTGATGACAGTAAGGCAAGCTGCACTGACGGTGCAGCTTGCCTTTACTATTTCGACAGGACGCAAGACCAGCCCTAAAGCTTCAGTCGCCTACAGCACCAGGATGGCGTGGTTCCTTAACAATGAATAGGATGAAGTAACGTTGTGGCCGTTCGCGACAACCTGTTGCGTACCAACCCCGATATGCTTGATAGCGTCGCCACTCTATGGGCACAGAACAGAGGAGATTTTCCTAAAACCCGGACTAGGCTTTTAGGCTTTGGAAAACAGTGAAACAAGAAGTTGGTTTGTGAGCCTGTGTCCACCTTCCTCCCGACCAGTTTCGACGCCGAGAACTTCTCGTGGACGACCACGTAGATAGCATACTCGCCATTGCACCGATTCAATCTTCGACGCCAGTGGCAAGCCTCCGATACCTGTACGACCCGGTACAATTCAGGACTGCCTGTCTAGAGAGCCTTGGCGTTCCAGCTTCTGAGTAGACGGTGATGCTGAACACAGTCTTAATGCGCTCGTTACTTGAAGACCAGGCAGTTCTCTACCATCAGCGCACGAAGGAGACCACCAACGACAACGTTGGGCCAGCGTTTCGAGAAGAGCAAATCAAGGCCATAATGGCGTTCTTGAAGGTTCAGTTGTAGAGCAGGAAGGAAAGTATAGCTTTTTGATCAAACGCTCCCTCGAAGATGTCTTCAGTCCCGCAGCAGCCGAGAACCTCCGCTCCTCACTTGACGTCCGCGTTGACTGTCTCAGCAGATTATGCATCGGGCTTTAACAAATTTATCGCCAGGAAGCCAACTGACATACTGCCTGTGCTGTAGTCAGGCCTACAAGGCAAGGGACTGCCGGGCCATCTTAACATTGGGGAAAAAGTGACGGCGCCTGCCAAGAAACTGCTGCTGTTTTAGATGAGGGAGGCAAGAGTACTTGACGCGCAACAATCGCACTAGCGCGAGGCTCAAGTGTGAGACACGTTCGAGAAGGCACGTAACCATCCATTGCGACATTTGGGAACGATTGGGGACCACCTGCAAGACTGGTTGTCCCCGTGATGGAAACGCCGATCGTAAACAACGTGCAGAACGCGATTGTAACGTGACGACCGCTCCTTCCAGCAGCATTCGCTCCTCGTCGGTGCTGCTCCAAACTACGACAGTGTGGGCATAAAGAGAATGCGGTCAGCTAGTGTTTGTCCGGCTTCTCCTCGACACGGGGGGCCAACGAACGTACGTGCGCAGTGAAATATGCCGTCAGCTGTTCCTACCTCATTCTGAAATGGAAGGCTTGGCCGTATTTACGTTTTGCAGCTCGCACCGCCCGAGATCGTAGCAGTGTCGGAAGGTGCTGATCGCCTTACACAGCCGCTTCCCTTCACGTCCCGTCACCCTCGAGGCTCTTGAAGTGCCAGAAGACTGCACGGTAGACGGTCCACCTTGGAAAACTGTACCCGTAAATCTGCTTAGCGACCGCAACTTACTCTTTGCCGAAGAACCCGAAGAAGGGTACACACAAACGCCGACTATAGGTGTGTTAGTGGATTCGGACAACTATTGTACACGGGCGAGTGGGCGCATCCAGCACTTCAGTGAAAGCCTTCGCGCTGTTGGTGCAGAGTTTAGATGGGTTGTACAAGGAGAATACTCAAGTACCGTTTACACTCTGGTCAGGAGCAGCAGCACTAGCGCGTTGTGTTTGGCGTTTAGTGAACGACAACGCGAAGGTTGCCCAGGAGTGGGACCGGGAAATCCCTCAGATTAGTTGGGGTTGGACGTCAGAGCGATAACTGACACGCCTGAGAAAACTGAAGTCGAAGACAATGTGGCGTTAGTGGAGTTTCGGGGTAACTCACAAAGAAGACGGCCAGCACGTAGACGGACGGACAACCGCTTATTATCGAAGCACCGAGCCTTGCGTCCAGCACTAACCGGGTTGTAGCAGAGAGTAGACTTGGAAGGCAGCTACAACGCTGTGAACAACAAGTGAATCTTCCGGGAGACTATGACGGTGGCATCGGCGAGTACTTTCAGGAAGATTATGCAGAGCGAGTGCTGCTACTTACGGTCCCCGGGGACACAGTTTATTTTCCACTTAAGCACACTCGTTACACTGGACACAGAGTTCACCATGCCAACGCCCTCTGCACTCGATGTGCGCCCACGTGCTAAGCACAGTGAAGAAGCGGTACGTGGAAAATGGAGCAGGTGGAAGAAGAAATATCGGCTCATGCTTTCACCAGCACCTCAAGGCACGTCAAAGCTTGCTCGAAAACTTCATGTAGGGGACCTGATCGGGGATCAGCATCACAACGTGGCCCCACAGAGCTTGAAGAGCGGCCTTGTGGCCCAGTCATTTCCAGGGAGAGATGGGTTTGCAGCACTACTACGAAATTGTTCTACCTGGTGGACAGCGAATCCGACGTGCCAATAAGCGGCTCTACCTTATGAATCAACCAAGGCCCCGGAAGGATGTTGTTACTGGATCGCGAGAAAGGGCGAGTGTGTGGTCAACAAGGAAGATGAGAAAGAAGTTCGCGGGTGTATTTCTATATTTTTATTCATCGGCCGCCTTTTGGTCCCTGTTGAAATACAGTGTTTCCTACATAAAAACCTCCTTTTATGCAGCGGCCCATGTGAATGCTCCAGAGAAAGTGCAAGTTTTAAACCTCTTTGGGCATGGTTTGCTTTTCATCGATATTCACACATTGGAATGGTTGCAAAATATTAAAACTGTGTCGTGTTTTAATTACGACTTGACCTGTGAGCTCCTTTATCCTCACGCAAAATGTAAATGTCGCGACTGCGATGCAAAAGTCATTTAAACCCATTAATTGTCCCTTCTTTGTGGCTAATGCGGGGCCGAACCCGAATTGGGAATGCTGCGCTCGCCGCTTGCAGTCATACCGGAATTGGTTGTGGCGCATCTTGGACATTTCTTTTCTACATAGCCGAAATGTTCGTTTGGGCCTCGCCTGACCGATGGCTGCCAATCTAACTGTTCGGGATCAGCCAGCCACCAGCTTGAAAATGCGGGCGTGTTCCACCGTAGGTCTTGCTGGCAAACCTGGTAGATTTTAGTCCAGTCGGCTGGCCACTGGGACATATGTCACCTGACCCGGCTGCATATAATCAAGCAGCCTTTTTTTACACTTTGACCCACGCCACCTGATTAGAAATGTTGCGCGCACAGCTTGAACACAAGCAGGTCCTGTCGTGGCCCTTGTTGGACACTCTTGTTCTACGCCACCGGAAGAATTGCTTGGGCCTCGCCTGAGCATATGATACCACTTCCAACGGTACCTGAGCAGCGAGACAAAACCTTCACAAAAGGGCTGTAGTCTCCCAGATGTCCTGCTGCCAAACATGGAAGATTGTTGTGCAATCGGTGACAACCAGAAACCATGTCAGCTGACCCGGCTGCATATAATTAGGCACCCTTCTTCGACACTTCGGGCCACGCAATCGCATTAGGAATGCTGTGCTAACAATTTACACTCATACAAGTTAGATTCTTTGAAGGCTCATGTTACAGTAGCAGGAATCCTTGTCTGGTTGGGGTGTCGTGGCACCCGACATTTCCAAAAGAATGGAGAGGGTTCCGCGAGCAGCACTGTAATAATGGCGCATGCTATAGCACCACACACTCCAGATTGCAGGGCCAGCCGTGGCCGACGCGCAAATCTCTGGGTTAGTGTTTCCACGGTGACTGCCTTCATCTCCCTCGCACATGCCTTTGCAAAGGCGTTTAGCATACCTTTGTTAGCAAGAATACCTGCTAAATACTGCAACGATGGCGGAAAGAAACACTGTAGAAGACAAAAGCCTCGAAACCAAACGGCGTTGATGGAGTAATATCGCCTTCCTACGGAGCCGTACGCCGGCACACTGTGAAGGTTGCTTTGAAGGATTTCCATTTACTCGCAGTCCTTGCCTTTTTCCCGGTGCAAAGCCATAGTTACAGCATTGATAACAGCATTTTAAAAACACAGTAATTCAGCGGATTACGCGCTGCTGTGAAATACGAACGCATAGTTACGAGGTCGCTTAGCAGGCTTTAAATACCCATAACTGTGCACTGCGTAGTATAGTGTGCATAACCACGCATAACTGTGCTCTGCAACGCTCAAACACAGATATCACAGGGTGGTTTACACCCAGTGGTTACAAAATATGGTACAGCTAATATTTCACGTGTCTTCCTCCTTGGTTAATACAGACAACAACATGTCGTGCAATCTTTAGGCGGGGATCTTCCTTTTCAGCTATTGAAAATGATGGCATATATTGTCGTCTCTTGCAAAAGAAGCTTTGAAAGACTTGTTTATTCCACTGAATGGGTAAGAAAAATAGAGATAACTTCGGCTTCAATAAATTGTGGGCATAAACAAAACTTTGGATGACATGTTTCCATCCCAAATATTCTTTTTGTTCACAATAAAGCTTTTTGCTACAAATTGAGGTTAATAAAGCGATACAAATACTTTCCAATATAGTTCTACGCCAGAGACGTTAGTGTAGCGAACCATAATACCAGATATAGTATTTTAAAATATTTCTAATGTGCTTACGGGGTAAATGGCTACCCGCTTCGACCACCTTTTTGTAAGTCCTCATACCAACGAAAGCTGTTTTATATCCTTTTTTGCGAAGCGTTTCTTTTTTTGCGGAGTGTTTTATACAGCCGGCGTGCTGGGCTCCAACAAGAAACCCGTAAAGCTTGTTCGACGAGATGCCAACGCCGATACAAAGCTAGGTATTTTTCTCTATCCATTAGGTTGGAGACGTTGAATGTTCCAGGTCGTGATGTGCCGGGCACGTGATGACGTGATGACGACACGGCACGTGATGTTCCGGGTCGTCCCTCACCATGAACCCGCGGAAAGGCGCCTAACTAATCGTCTACTCGCACGCGGGAGTCGCGCGGGTCCTTTGTTAGATTAAACGACCCTATGTTGTATCGAGTTTGTTTCTGGTATATTCCGCCTGTGCAGAAAAACCAGAAATGGAATAAATGAAATATCAATACCTTGATTACTTGTTAAAACATCATAGAGACTTAGAACTTAGATAGAGGTTTATACCGCAGCCAGATTTTCAACAGCATGAATATACGACATAATGCCCGGGCTAGCATTCATTCGGATCTTTACGTTATTGAATTTGTGAATAATGTAAGATTCAAGTTTTTCGCGTTCCCTTGTAGTAGAAAATCCACACTGTCAAAGTGTACCTTTGACGGAATTGAACGGGTGGGTGTCGGAGTTAATATGTCGTTATAAGGGTTGATCCGGGAGTGAACGAAAATGTGCGGGATGGTTGTTGAAGCGCATGCGGAATGCCGTGTCCGTCTGGGCAATGTATTAAATACCACAATGTTTTGTATGCCAGATTGGCCAGACGAACACGGCATTCCGCATGCGCTTCAACAACCATCGCGCACATGTTCGTTCACTCCCGGAACTGCCCTTAACTCGACAAATTAACTCCGCAAACCACCCGTTCGATACCATCAAAGTTACCCTTTTACGTAGTGGATTGTCTACAAAAAGAGAACGCGAGCAATGTGAACCTTACATTATTCACAAATTTAATACCCTAAAGGCCGGAATGAATGTTAGCCCGTGCATTGTGTGGTCTATACATGCTGTTGAAAATCTGGCTGCGGAATTAACCTCTATGTAAATTGTGAGTCTTTGTGTTTTTAAACAAGTAATCAAGCCATTCTTATTTTATTGATTCCATTTCTTAGGTTTCCGCACAGGCGGCATATTGCCGCGAACCATGCATTGTGTTTATTTGTGTTTTGCTTTTACCGCCCAGGTGCGCCGGTGTTATCTCTGTGCCAAGGGAAGCGACTGTTCCACTATTTCTTTCTGTGCCGCATGTGTTATCTGCTCTGATAGGGATAGCATTACGATATAACGTGAACAGCCCAGAATAATCTTCTTGGATCTACACTGTTCTAGAAGTGAATCGACGGTTCGAGAACCGCGTGCACCGAAAGATAAAAAGCCTGCAGAGCAGAAGCAGGGCTATTCGACTCTCCGTAGCTAACATGCGTACGTCACTTTGTTGACTGCTGCTTCAACGCCTGTGTATTCTTTGAGTTGTAGGGGAGCACAATTTCGCTCCAATAAACGTGTTTTCCTCGAAGACAACTGCGTCGTCTGTGGCTTCGTGACATCTGGTAAAGGTGAGGGGTACATGAACCCTACATCATCGTCAAGCCGACACGCAAGTCCCACTCGTGCCAGCCACCGACAACAAGGTCTTAAGCCGTAGTTTGGTCTGCTTCCGTATAAAGTAAAGAAAGAAGACGTCGTGACAACCACCATAATCAACGCAGGCACCATGACCATCGCTCCCAGTCCTGGCCTCATTCTTCAGCAACCCAGGGAGCCCCCATCATTTCATAGGTCACCTTCGGAGGACCCTCAAGACTGGTTGGAGCAAGTCGAACGAGTCAGGCTGTTCAATCGATGGTACGACGCGGAGACACTGAGGCAAGTGTTCTTCTACCAGAAGACTGAACACGGATCTGGTTCGAAAACCATAAGAGCTCCCTAGAGCCTTGGAACGATTTCCGAACGCAATTTTTTAACGACGTTCACCATTGTTTTGCGAAAAGAGCGGGCCGAAGTCTTGCTGCAGACGTGGACACAACACACTAACGAAAGTGTTGTTGTATTGGTAGAAGAGATGAAGAGGCTATTCAGGCGTGCCGACCCGTGCATCGCGGAAGAAATGAAGTTAAGCTTCCTAGTACGCGGTGTTAAGGAAGAATTGTTTGCTGGATTTGTCCGCAACCCGCCTAAAACCATCGCCGAATGTGTGACCGAAGTCAGCACAATTGAGAAGGCTGTAGAAATGCGTACTAAGCAGTAGAACCGCTACTTTGTTGGCACGGCCAATGCGAACTACGTCGACAGCATGCCAATTCCAGCAGACAACCTACGTGAGACTATCCGCGCAAGAGTGAGGGAGGAGCTCCGGAAACCTCACCCCACGCCACCGCCGCCGCTACTCGCTTCCCTTACCGATGTGATTAGGGAAGAAGGGCTGCAAACGCTGGGAACCTCAAGAAAGTTAGAAGCACCTCGCGAGCCGCAAGCCATGTTCTACGCGGCTGTTGTTCACCGATATCACCGAACTGTGCCATACCGCCACAAAACTCCGTACCATCGCCCCCTGTCGCCGGCCCGACCACCTCCGGTGCAAGCCCCCGCCCCAAGGGAGACCGAGGTGTGGCGAACGCAAGATAATCGACCGCTGTGCTACCACTGCGGAGAAGGCACCGCATCTACCGACGCTGCCACTACAAGTCTCTCGGTTTGCGAGGCTTCTCCTTCAACGCACCGCGCCCCTGACCCTGCCAGCTCCCTACTGAGATTGAAGACTACCTGTCCAACACAAACCCAGGACCAGCCCGATGCAACCGTTTACCGTCGCCCTACCCGTAGCAGTCACCAAACCACCGCAGCACTGCTGACTTCTCACGTGGAAGGTCTCCCAGCCAACGCAGGGGAAAATAAAAGCAGCAACGTCTGGAGATAAAGTTGCAGGACCACGGAAAAATGAAAACCCTCCAACGACACAGCGACTCGCTGAAGACCGTGATTCACGACATGCCCTCAGCCGGACGATCCTATCTAACCCTGACGTGTCTTC
Organism: Haemaphysalis longicornis; assembly: GCF_048455015.1. Classification (NCBI taxonomy): domain Eukaryota; kingdom Metazoa; phylum Arthropoda; class Arachnida; order Ixodida; family Ixodidae; genus Haemaphysalis; species Haemaphysalis longicornis. The sequence continues at coordinate 92,323,801 of NW_027526214.1, forward strand.
CGAACACGACGACAGCCGAACGGCGCGACACGTATCCGACACAACCGAACCTCCCGCTGAGAATAGGACGAAGACGACGACGCATAGTGCCCGACCGTAAACACGTACAAGGAGAGATACTACGCCACGACGCACCCGGAACTCGAGGAATGTGGCGTCCGACGTTCAGCTGTCCATCGACGGCTTTGATGTAGTCGCTCTCATAGACTCGAGAGCCCACTGCTCAGTAATGAGCGGGCCGTCTAAGCTGAAGAAAGATATCACCAGATGGGACGGTCCGCACATATGCACAACAGGAGGCCACCTCGTGACGCCAAGTGGAACGCGCGCATCGCGCGTCACCATAGACGACACAAAGTACCCTGCGGCGTTCGTCGTTTTGCCTAACTTCTCGCACGACGTATTTCTTGGAATGAATTTTATGATGTACAACGGTGCAATAATCGGTCTGCAGAACAAGCGAATAACTTTTTCCCCCATCGCTCTATAACGCCGGAACCGAGCCCCGAACGTCGTGCTGCTGTAAGGATTGCCGATGATCATGTCACCCTGCCACCCCGCGCAAGCTTGATGATCGCAGTCTACTGTTAAGATGCTGCTCCTGACGTCGCCGCTATCGTAGACAGTGATCAAAGGTTGCTTCTCGACCGTGGTGTCTGTGTCGCAATAGGCACTGCGCGCTTCAGAGAACACCAGTCCCACGTTTTAGTTACTAATTTCACTGAGGAGTACCAGCATTTAAACAAGGGCGCGGCAATTGCATTCCTGGAAGAAACACAAGAAGCAAGTGATGTGATCGCGGTAGCCGACCTTGAACGCACACCCGATGAACCCTTCAAGCTCCCGCAGCCCTTCGACGTCAATCCGGCGCTACCGCAAGAAAAACGGAACAAATTATTGGCTTTGCTGCGTCGCTATAGCGAATGTTTTTGTCGAGCGCAAAACTACGTCAGGCACCTCAAGCGAAGCACCGAATAATAACTGAAGATGGAGCCCGACCTTGCCGACAGTCACCGGACCGCGTCTCTTCACACGAGCGCCAAGCCATCCGGACTCAAGTCGACAACATGCTCAACGACGACATTACACAGCAATCGAAAAGCCCAGAATTATCTTCTTGGATCTACACTTTTCTAGATGTGAATCGACGGTTCGAGCACCACGCGCGCCAAAAGATAAAAAGCCTGCAGAGCAGAAGCCGGGGTATTCGACTCGCCGTAGCTAGCATGCGTACGTCACTTTGTTGACTGCTACTTCGCCGCCTCTGTATTCTTTGAGTTGTTAGAAGGGCACAAGTTCGCTCCAACAAACGTGTTTTCTTCGCATACAACTGCGTCGTCTGTGGCTTCGTGACAGCATACCACAAACAAGATCAAGCCCGCCCACCGTCGTTACTCTAACAAAGGACCAGCGCGACCCAAGCATGCGGGTAGAGGATTAGTTTAGCAACTTTTCCCGGGTTCATTGTCAGAGACGACGCTATCGACTGCCCGGACAGGGCGGACGAATAAACGTAAAAAGTATGAATGCCGGCCGCCCATCCTGCCGGTTGGCGGAACCTGCATGTTTTGAGCCACAGTGCGAAGATCGTACCTACACTCCTAACGAGCCTTCCTATTTGTTTGTAGGGTTGGTGACACTGAAACATCTGTGCTGCTGCGACCGCATCCTGTAAACTCTTCCTGTAATGTCCGTGACCACTGGAATGCTGTGCCTCCCATTGATTGTGTGAGATACTCCGTGTTACTGCTTTGCGCTTTCCTTGCTTGAGCAGGGCGGCGCCCTTCTGAAGCAGGCGGTCCCTGTCACTCTTTTTACAAGCACACGAATTATAGAAGACAGAGTTTTGGAACAGTTGTGTACTCTTATATCTCCTCTGCATGTCTTGTTTTTTTATCTTTTTCTTTATCTCTCTCTCTCTCAATTTCACTTTTTAAACCTTTACCTCACTTTGTCGAAAGTTTGTGTTTGCTGTTGCTTTTCTCCCCGAAATCCCCTTCTCTGCTTTTTTCGGCGTCGTTGGACGACGAGATTGTAAATACGTGAAGAGAAATACAAAATGTTGCCTTCATAAAGGTCGGCATGTGACTGAAATGTCGACAAAGAAACAGTTTTGTTAGAAGCTATACCCATTTTTTACTATTTGTTACGGCAACCTAAGACAGCCCCTCTCGCAATTTTAGATATATATATATATATATATATATATATATATATATATATATATATATATATATATATTGTAAGAGACTGTCAAGGAGACGCCGCTCACTGATGGAGGAGAGGAGACAGACGCCGTTTATTTCGCGAACACACTACCAAGCAAAACTAGCCTCATAACCTCAAGGATGATAATGATCTTGTACAGATGACAACGATGAAGCATTACTGAAAAGGATGACAGGTGATGATTATTACACATAAGATTGAAATCAGTGAAATATTGTGCGGCGGAGAACTACAGTGTTTACACGAATTCGCCGCCCCCCCGACAAGGAACACGGCCGCCCGGCCGCTGGCGTTTAAGAAGTACTGGAGTGGAACTTTTTGAGAAGGCAAACAGGCATAATTTCTGTACCCCAACAGCGATGGTCTATGCTGGGAGACAAAGATTTGCCCGATAGTTGACTGGCGGCGTCTGCTCCAGGCCGGTATAAGGGCCGATGAGTCACCTAAGAAACTTTTCGCATAGCTCAGGCACACGAACGGGAGCCCAGAGTAGAACCTGGTCCCCTGGGCGGTGCTGGATACACCGGTGAGAGGCGTCGAACTAGAGCTTGCGGTCCTGCTAGCAGGCTTGCGTGCTTTCACGAGCAATACGGCTGCAGTGGTGAAGGCGAGAGATGCATTCGTCAGACCCGGGGACAAATCCCATTGCAGGTGCCTAGAAGAGAGAGGTGTCTAATACGAGGAGGGATCACGGCCATAAACAAGGAAAAACGGAGATTAGCCAGTTGTTCGTTGACGCGCCGTATTATACGCAAACGTAACGAATGGAAGGATGGCGACCCATGCAGTTAGTATGGCTTGGTCCGATATACAAGGAGATCATATCCGAAAGTGTACGATGGAAGGTTTCCGTGAGGCCGTTTGTTTGGGGGTGGTATGAGAACGTCACTTTGTGGATGGAGTTCGATACACGCAGCAGGTCTGCAATGAAGCTTGAAAGAAATGTTCTTCCACGGTCACTTATTAGAATTGGGGAGGGGCAATGGTGTAGGATAACGTTATGCCAGATGAATTCAGCGACTTCTTGGGAGCAGCCAGAGCGAACGTAACAGGTCTCTGCATAACGCGTGAAATGGTTGACCGCAGTCACCATCCAACGGTTGCTGGACGAGGTGGATGGTAAAGAGCCGTATAGATCAATGCCCACCACGTCAAATGGATCCGCCGGAGCAGGAATGGGTTGCAGAAGTCCTGGAGACACCGTTGTAGGGCGTTTGCGATGCTGACACAATGCATAGGCGCTGACATACTTAGTTACGCACCTTGACATGACATGCCCGAAGAAGCAATCTCGGATCATATCAAACGTTTTTTTGAAAGCCGAGGTGGCCAGCAGCTGGGTCATCGTGAAAGGCTTCTAAAAGCTTTGGCTGCAAAGCCAGAGGACCTACAGGCACCCATTTTCCCCAGCAGGGTCATGGTTGACGCGGCCGAGCACACCGTTGCGGAACGTGTACTTCACAAGCTGGCGTCGTAAACGGCTGTTAAAAGGCTGCGCCACCCGAGACAGTCGGTCATTTATGCTTCGGCAGTGCGGGTCCGCCTGCTGAAAAGACACCAGTTAGGAGCACTCAACGGATGACGCAGGGTCGATGGGAGCCTAGGATGTATATCGTGCAGCGGAGGAAACATCGCCAGCGGTTTTTGATGTCGACCCGAGGGGACAACGTGACAAGACATCCGCATCAAGGTGTTTTTTGCCGAATTTGTACTGTACAGTGTAGTCGTACTCCTGTAATCGCAAAATCCACCGTCCGAGCCATACGGAAAGATTCTTCAGCGTCGATAACCAGCACAAGGCGTGATGATCGGTCACTATGGTGAAGTAGGGACAGAATTTTTGTACCGACCAGACTACAGCCAGGCATTCTTAATCAGTAATGGTGTAGTTCTTCACTGCAGAACTGTGAGTGCGAGTGGCATAGGCCACAACACGCTCTGTAGATTGGTTATTGCGCTGGAGAATAACAGCACCAATTCTGTACCGGCTTGCATCCGTATGTAATAAGGTTGGCTTGGTGTCGTCGAAGTGGGTCAAGACAGGGTGAGATGTAAGCGCGTCTTTTAAGGCTTGAAATGATTTTTCGTGGTCCTCAGACCATACGAAAGGCGTGCAGAATGAAGAAGCTGATTTAGCGGAGACATCGGAGGTGGCGAAGTTGCGCACGAAACGTCGAAAGTAGGAGGCCAGGCCAAGAAAGCTGCGGAGCGTCTTCTGTTGCTGCGGGCGTGGAAAGCTTATGACTGCGGTAATCTTTTCAGGGTCGGGCCGGATACCTTGTTTGCTCATAACATGGCCAAGCACCTCCATGGTTTTGCTGGCAAACTGACATATTATTGTGTTGAGCTATAGGCCGGCGTTAGCGAGACAAGTCAGCACTTCATCCAGCGTCTGCAGTTGCTGAGCGAACGCACACGAGAAGACAACGATGTCATCCAGATAGCACAAACTAGCCTTCCACTTTAGGTCACGTGGAACAGTGTCCATGAGGTTACGGGCGCGTTACACAGCCAGAACGGCACAACGTTAAAATCGTATAAGCCGTCCGAGTTACAGAATGCTGTTTTCTCCTTATCGGCCTCGTGCATTGGCATCTGCCAATACCCTGAACGTAAATCCAGCCTTTATAAATATTCAGCTCGTTGCAAACAACCCAAAGCATCGTCAATCCTTGGCATCGGGTAGACATCTTTCCTTGTAATTTTGTTGAGGGCTCAATATTCAACGCAAAATCGAACTGACCCATCCTTCTGTTTAACTAATACAACAAGAAGAGAAGAGACTCGCGGAGGGAAGAATTATGTCTCGCTTAAGCAAATCCGAGATTTTCTCTTCAATTATTTTTCATTGAGACGCCTAAACGCGATACGGGCGGCGGTGTATGATGTGAGGAATGTCTGTCTGAATGCTGCGTGCTGCGGCAGTGGTCTTGCCTATCGTTTTGGAAAAGGATTCGAAAGACAAACGGTGCTTGTCCAGTAAGGCCAGTAAGCACTGCGCATCGGCCTGCGTGACGTCCGGCTAAAAGTAGGGGTGAACGCTGAAGTATAAGTGTTTTAATAAACGGAACGCGGAAGAGCTGACAACGAGCCATTAGGAACAACATCAATGGTCTCTCCCTGATGAGTCGAAGCCACTGTGGCGCCTTCATGCAGCAGAATCGGTTCTTGGCCAGCGTTGGTCAAGAGAAGGGTTGAGAACCATTGCAGAAGCGAATGAGGCACGTAGCTATCACGACTCCTTTAGAGAGTAGGCTGGCACAAGGGACGAATAAAATGTCACCGTCACTGATGTCACCCGATCGAACTGTGAGAGTATCCAGTCCTGGAGAAAAAACACACTCAGCAGCCACTATGAGGTTCACTTGAGGAATACTGCAAACACTCGAAACTTGCTCACTGAAGAGTTCAATGGTTGGACTATCACAACAGATGACGGCTGACGCTGAAGAGAGAAAGTCCGAAACCAAAATTAGCGAATGAGCACAGGACGCCCGCACCGCACACGCGATATGATGACGAATGCCGTCAAAAACGTCGCGTACCGTTCACTGTCCAGAAGGCTGAATAAAACATTTGCGCCACACAACGTTAGGCCAGAGTCGAGCCCACAAGTCGAGCACACAAGTCTGCATGTATGCAGGCGCCAGTGTCCACAAGAGCATCAACAAAAGTACCCTCGATGACGACAGATAAAATGTTCGATAGCCACTGCAGAGGAATGGTACTTTTACCAGGTATAGCAGTTTACCCTCCAAACTCTGCAGAGGTTAGTTTTCCGGGCGGTGGTCAGCAGCATGTCACGCGGGGCGAAATGCCGATACTGAGCGGTTCCGGAAGGGAGATGGTGAATATAGCCGCTATGTGCGGTAACTTCCAAGAACATCCTGTGTGTCCGGCGTCGACGGAAAAGGCCGTGGAGGGGAATGATATGCCCGTTCACGAAATCCATATGGAGGTCGGTAGGTGTTGCGGTCCGGTATAAGGCCTGCAGTTTTGTATTACTGACGCCATCCAAAAAATCGGGCAAAACCCCTGATACCACAATAGAAGCAAATGGGTGGGGGGGGGTGTCGGCAAGGAGCAATGTACTGCCTCTACTGCTGAGGGAGTCTTGAAGAAATGGCAGAAAATGACCCTGACCAGGCGGAGGATGCGGGAAGACTGGCTGTAGTGGGCTGGTCTCGGCCTACGGGGCCACGTGCTGTGGAGCAGTGGGTTCGGTAGATATCCCACTTTCCATGAGAAGCAGTTCTTTAACCAGGTCACGCAAAGTGTCGCCAGAGGAGAACAGGCGATCATCAGAGAGTCCGGAGGTTTTCTGCGCCTGGAGTTCTTCCCTAATGATAATACGTTTCAAAGAGCGCAGCTCCGTGTTGCGTGGAAGGCAGGCTGGTGGGGTATCTTGCTGGATGCGAGCGGACTGCAGCGCATCCAAGCGCTGGCAAATTGTAACTTCGTCGCGTACGGAGGTGGGACTCTCAGCGACGAGAGCATTAAAGGCAAATGTGCTAATGCCTTTCCCGGACTTTGTCGTTCTCCAACATGTCCTAGTTCGCCTGGCAAGAAAGCGCAAGCACAACCTCAATGTAAGACGTGTACGTCTCACCTGCATGTTGAACGCGCTGGGAGAGTTTCTTCATGGCGCTCCCCGACCGGCTCGCCGATGTGCCAAAAATCTTGCGAATCTCCTCCGTAAACGTATCCTAATCTCCTAGGCGATATGCGGTGTTATAAAACCACGTCCAAGCCACTTTGTCAAGGCAGAAGGGGACATTAAAAACCTTCATAGAGTTATCCAACCATATAAACCGACTCACGCTGTTGTAACAGTCGAGCCAATCGTAGGTCTTCACCGCGAAGACAAGCTAAGGATATGGGGTCACGTTGGCCGCTGGTAATGGTCCACGCAGGAGGCGCGTAAGCCGTTGCAGGCGTGGTGCGAGTCGGCATGTCCTGAACCATTGGCCCGGTTGGCCTTTGATGGCATCTTCCTGAACGTAGCTCCAGGGTGCGCTAGGAGAGCCAGAGGTCGGTATCGAGGTGCACCTCTACCACGTGTAAGAGGCTTTCACGGAGAAGTCGCCACTGATAGAGCAGAGAATACCTACGCCGTTTATTTGGCGAACGCGCAGCCAGGCAGAACTAGCCGCAGGGATGATAATGATCATGTATACGTGACGAAGATGAAGCATTACTAAAAAATATTACAGGTGATGATAATTATACATAAGATTGAAATCAGTTAAATATTGTGCCGCAGAGAACTACACTGCATATTCTTTATATATATATATATATATATATATATATATATATATATATATATATATATATATATATATATATATTGTCACGAAGCAAAGGACGACGCAGTTGTCTTGAAGGAGAAACAAGTTTATTGGAGCGAACTTGTGCTCCCCTAACAACTCAAAAGAATGCAGAGGCGGCGAAGCAGCGGTCAACAAAGTGACTTACGGAGGCGAGTGTCGTCGAATCGAATGCCGTAGCGTCTGCTCTGCGGGCTTTTATTTTTTGGCGCGTGTGTTTCTGAAATCGTCGATTACATCCAGAACATTGTAGATCACAGAAGATTATTCTCGGCTAGCGATGTTAGGCCGAAACAGTCTGCTTATCTGAATGTGATTGCCCATGCGGCATAAAAATAAAGAATGGAAGACGCACTTTGGTTGGAACGCCGATAACACAGCGGGGCGTGGTCAAGCAGAAAAAATTACGCCCACCTCCCCTCGCGGGAATCGTGGTGTGATGCGACGCTGAAAGGGATCCATTGGCGTCGCATCAAGCAATCATCGGGTACGGCAAGAGAGCAAGCGCAAGCGCAAGCACGGCCGACCATCGACTGAGAGACCGGCCGGATCGCAGCACTCCGCTTCTATGCGCAGCCCGCCTTAAGGAGAGGAGACCGCCGAGAGAGAGCGTATTGCACATGCGCACAGTGTGCAGCAGCGCGCAGCGTGACCGCAGATGTTGGGAGAGAGTGTTCGCTATCGGAGAGAGCTGAGGAGGCGAGTGGAGGGGGATGCAGCTGTACGGACGCGGAGGATGGACGCAGGCAGGACAGGGCCGCCCGCAAGAGATGCTCCTCTCACCGTCGACTCTGAAAACAAACAATAAATAAACAAACCCATACATGGTTTGCGGAATTACTGCCCCTTTAAGAGTGCATCGACCCGATGCTAAATAAAAGACAGTCCGAACAATACAACCAAAGAAAAGTCCGTCTTCTTGCATATAAGGGTTTCAAGCGAACCACATGAAGACTTCGGGCCGCGTGCGTCCTCGTGATGTTACGGAATCACCATATGGGGTCACCTCGTAGGTAAGTTGGCCGACACATCGTAGAATCTGGTAGGGTCCGAAATACCGTCGCAAAAGTTTCTCACTGAGTCCGCGTCATCGGATGGGAGTCCAAACCCAAACACGTTCCCCTGGGTGGTAATCGACGTCTCAGTGTCGGAGGTTGTAACGCCCGGCCTCAATTAGCTGCTGGTCCGTTCTACGAACTCGACAGAGATGGTGGGCCTCCTCCGCGCGCTGAAGGTATCCTTGGACGTCAGGGTTGAGGTCTTCGTCTTCTACATGCGGGAGCATGGCGTCAAGCAACGTAGTCGGCAGTCTTCCGTAAACAAGCTCGAACGGCGTAATTGCGTAGTTTCCTGGATACCAACGTGACATACGGGAGCACTTCGCCCCAAGTGTTATGTTGAACTCCGACATACATTGACAGTATATCCGCGATCATCTTGTACAGACGTTCCGTTAGTCCGTTCGTTTGAGGGTGGTACGCCGTCCTTCGGCGTTGATCCGTGTTGCTGTAGCGTAAGGTTCTTTGCATTGGCTCCGCAGTGAAGGCCGTTCCGCGGTCCGTGATTAAGACTTAAGTGGCTCCGTGTCGCAGCACAACTTGGTTTATGAAGACATTAGAGAGTTCTTTTGCAGCCCCCCTCGGAAGGGCGGTGGTCTCACCGTAGCGCGTCATGCAGTCTGTCGCTACAACAATTCACTTGTTCGGTGATTGGGACGTAGAGAACGGGCGTAGAAAGTCCATTGTAATCTGCTGAAACGGCCTTGACGTGACGGCGATTGGTTGCAGAACGCCAGCGAATCTGGTCGGCGGCGTTTTTCGTCGCTGTCAGTCACAGCATCTCCGGAAGTAGTGGGTGACGTCGGATGTAAGGCGGAGAACGAAGTACTTCACCTTGATTTTTGCAATATTGTGAGCTTTGCCAGGATGACTGGAACACGAGTCGTGATGGCACGCTTCACAAATTTTGTTACGGAGCTCTTCGGGGATGATAATAGATAATTCTTTCTCGTTCCGGGGCTGAACTCCTTCACGAGGACGGAGTTTTTGAGGCTTAATGCTGGAAAGTTTCACTTGTACGCCCTAGGCAGGGCGACAATGCGTCCTTCGATGTAGTCGATCAAGACTCGCAAGTCTCCGTAACAACTCCCTCTCCGTAACAACTCCAAAGAACGCGTTGTCTTCATCGGAGTCTTGTGATGGTAGGTGGACGGGGTCGCGTGACAGGCAGTCGGCGCAGGAGTGTTTCTTGCCGGATTTGTAGACGATTGTAACGTCGAACTCTTGCGGGCGCAAGCTCCACCGCCCAATACGTCCAGGGGTGCTTTAAAATGGTGAGCTAACAAAGCACATGGTGGTTTGTCACAACCTTGAATGGTCTACCATATACATATGGGCGATATTTTGAAATGTCCCATATAATTGCGAGGACTCTTATTCTTAGGCTCTTGTAATTTTTCCCCTCCTTCGAAAGACCACGGCTGGCAAAGGCGATTACTTTTTTGCAGCCGCTTTGCTTTTGGAGGAGAACGGAACCCAAGCCTATATCGCTGGCGTCGGTGTGTATTTCCGTTTCGATGTTTTCGTCGAAATGAGCGAGCACAGGCGGGTTTTGCAGGCGTTGTTGCCGCTCGCAAAAGTGCTTTTTTTTGGGCGTTTTGTATGCGAAAGGGCTGCTATCTTTTGTCAGGCGCGTGAGTGGCTCTGCAATGTGTTGCGAAGATTGCGACGAAGCGCCGGTAGTATGCGCACAGTCCAAAAAATCTTCGCACCCCTTTTTGTCTTTCGGTCTGGGAAAGTTCGCTATGGCTGATGTTTTCACCGGGTCAGGCAGGACTCCCACGGCGTTGACGACGTGTCCATACAAACTTCAGTTCCTAGTAAGCGAAGCGGCACTTTTCAGGCTTTAGCGTTAACCCCGACGTGCGAATACCCTCGAGTACAGACCCCAATCTTCCAAGGTGTTCGCCAAAATTTCGGGCGATTACCACAACGTCGTCGAGGTGTACGGGACAGGTGTGCCACTTCAGGCCAGCTAGCACAGTGTCCATGAATCTAAAACGTTGCTGGCACTGTGCACAGCCCAAAGGGCATCACATTGAACTCATATAGACAGTCCGGGGTTTCAAATGCAGTCTTCTCTCGGCCTCTCTCGTCCAATTCAATGTGCCAGCAGCCGGTCTTCAGATCCACCAATGAGAAGTACTTTGCATGGCAGAGGTGTTCCAGGGCGTCGTCTATTCGTGGCAGGGGGTACAGGTCGTTTTTGGTGATTTTGTTCAGTCACCGGTTGTCAACGCAGAATCTTAAAGTGCCGTCTTTTTTCTGCACAAATACGACCGGTGCAGCGCACGGACTATTCAATGGCTGTATAGTGTCGTCGCTGAGCATGTCGTCGACTTTATTCCAGATGGCTTCGCGCTCCTGTGAAGTGTCGCGGTAAGGTGACTGTAGGGTAGGTCGGGCTCTACCTTCGGTTATTATCCGCTGCTTCGCCAGCGGTGTCTGACGTAATTTTGATTTCGATGAAAAATACTCGCTGTTGCAAAGCAGCAAAGCCGATAACTTGTTCCTTTCTTCTTGCGGTAGCGCCCGATTCAAGTCGAAGGGCTGCGGAAGCTTGACGGTATCTTCCTGTGCGCGTTCAAAGTCGGCGACTGCGATCACGTCACTTGCTTCTGCCGTTTCTTCGAGGAATGCAATTGCAGCATCCCTGATTAAATTCTTGTACTTTCCGTGAAATTGGTGACTAAAACGTGGGATTTGCCATGCCTAAGCCACACAATGCCTCTCGCGACAGACACACCGAGGTCGAGAAGCAACCTTTGGTCAGCCTCCATGATAGCGTCGACTTCAGGAGAGGCACCTTCATAGTAGACGGTGATGATCAACCTTGCGCGGGGTGGCAGGGTGACGTGATGGTTGGCGATCCTTACAGCAGCACGGTGTTCGGGGTTCGGCTGCGTCGTCGTGGAGGAAAAAGTTATCGACTTGGTCGTCAGATCAATTATTGCGCCATTGTACGTGAAAAAGTCCAATCACAGAATTTCGTCGCAGTAGGAGTTAGGCAAAATAAAGAACGGAGCAGGGTACGTGGTGCCATCTATGGTGATGCGCGATGTGCAAGTTCCACTTGGTGTTACGAGATGACCTCCTGCTGTGCGAATGTGCGGAGCCTTTCATCTGGTCGTAACTTTCTTCAGCTTAGATGCAAATGGCCCGCTGATTACTGAGTAGTCGGCTTCCGTGTCTACGAGTGTGACTGAATCAAAGCCGTCAATGCACACCTTGACGTCGCTTGCCGCCTTTCTTGAGTTCTGGGTGCGTCGGGGTGTCGCATCTCGGCTTGTGCGTGTTGACGGTCGGGCACTGTGCGTCGTCATCGTCTTCGCAGCGGCAGTCACGGCCATGTCGGGTAAGCGTCGCGCCGTGTAGCTGTTGTCGTGCTCGAGTGGCTCTTGAGGGTTAGGTCGGGTCGTCGGGATGAGGGCATGTCGTGAGTCGCTGTCTTCGGCGCATCCTTGCGTCGTTGGAGGGTTTCCCGTTTTCGCCGTAGAGCAACTTCACCTAGAGAAGTTGCGTCCTTTAGTTTCCCCTGCGTGGGCTGGGGGACCTTGCCCGCGTAGGACGTCAGCGCTGCTACGGCGGGCCGGCGACTGGTAAGGGTAGGGCAACGCCGAACGTTTGAAACGGGCTGCTCCACGGCTGGTGTTGGACAGGTATTCTTCAATCTCACAAGGGCGCTGGCCGTGTCATGGGCGTGGTGCGTCTACGCAGAAACCACGAAGTCCGAGCCTCTTGTATGGGCAGCGACGGTAGATGTGGTCGGCCTCTCCGCAGTGGTAGCACAGAGGATGATTATCCGGTGTTCGCCATACGTCAGTCTTCCTCGGCGTCTGGTTTCGTACAACAGAGGGTCGGGCGGGTGACAGTCGGCGGCGGTAGGGTGGGGCCTCGTGACGACGTGTTGTATCAGGGCGGGGTCGACGAACAGCCGCGGAGTACGTCATAGCTTGGGGCTCGCAGTGTACTTCAGAAGGCACAGAAGTTCCCAAAGCATGATGAACTAATTTCTGGATCACATCAGTTTATCCAGCGGCTTGCGATTGCGGCGTCGTCAGGAAAACATTTCGCAGCTCCTTCCTCACCACTTCACGGATGGTCTCCCGTAGGGTGCCGGAGATAATAGCCCCGGCACTGATCGTCAACGAAATCATCGCATTGGCTGGGTGGTCCTACTGCCTTGTTCGAACTTCAAGCGTCTTTTCCATCGAGGCCGCCTCAGACGCGAATTCAGCCGTTGTCATAGGCGGGTTACAGACAACACAAGCAAAAAGCTCTTGCTTCACTCCTAGCATTATAAACCTGACCATCTTTTCTTCGGTCATTTCGGGTCACGCACGGCGAAAAAGTTGCCTCATCTTCTCGACGAACACGAGAACGCTTTTATTGGGATGCTGCGTGCGTGTCTGCAGCAGCTGCTCGGGGCGTTCATTGCGTACCAGAGTCGCGAACGTTTTCGAGAGCTCGGTGTTGAATAACTCTCAGGGTGTAAGCGTACGTTCGTGGTTCTCCAACCAAATCCCTGCGTAGTCTTCGAGGTAGAAAAACACTTCCCTGAGTGTTTCGTCATCATCCCTTTGGTTAAACGTACAGGCCCTCTCGTGATGCTCCAGCCATTCCTCGGAATCTTCTGAAGGTGACTCATGGAATGACGGTGGTTCCCGTGGTTGCTGCAGAACTACGGGGGTGCTCGATGCGTTGGTCATCGTGGATACTTTGTTCATGGTGGTGGTCACGACGTCTTCTTTCTTCAGTTTATCCGGAAGCAGTCCAAATTCCGGCTGGAGACCTTGCTGTCGGCGGCTGACACGAGGGGGGCTTGCTTGTCGGCTTGACGAGGGCTTAGGGTGCATGTACCCCGCACCACCACCAGATGTCATGAAGCCAAGGACGACGCAGTTGTCTTGAAGGATAAAAAAGTCTATTGAAGCGAACTTGTGTTCCCCTAACAACTAAAAAGAATACAGAGGCAGCGAGGCAGCGGTCTAAAAATTGACTAGCGGCGGCGAGTTTCGTCGAATCGAATGCCGCGGCGTCTACTCTGCAGGCTTTAATCTTTCGGCGCGAGTGTTTCTGGAGCTGTCAATTCACATCCAGAACATTGTAGATCAAAGAAGATTATTCTGGGCTAGAGACGTTAAGGCGAAACAGTCTGCTTATCTGAATGTGATGGCCCGTGTGGCGTAGAAATAAAGAATTGAAGACGCGCTTTGCTTGGAACGCAGATAACACAGGCGGGAGTGGCCCGGAAGAAAAAAACTACAATAAACAAACCTATACATGGTTCGCGGCAATCTGAGTTGGCCAAACTGAGAATCCGTTTAGATTGAGATTCAACAACCACCCAGCACACATAAAGTCCTTACCACACCTTGCTCTATCTAAACATGTAAATAATCTAGGCCACCCCTTCCACGCGTTCACAGCCACGGGGCTTCAGTCCAATTACAAAACGCATTATAACCGTGAACCCCGTTAATTGTACCTTACTTACAAGTTAAACACTGACTTGAGCGGCATAAATGAAAACACAGGCCTATTTTACTTCCTTCCCAAATCAGGCACCGGAGAAGGCTATGCAACAAACAACTGAGAAACTTTGTTCTTAAAGAGAAGCGTTTTTACATGTTCTTTTCTCTCAATTTTGAAGTCTTTTTATAGTGTACTGTGCACGTAATGTACTTTGTACGGTGTCAGTGTACTGCTTGTGTATTGTTGCCGCACTGTATGGGCACGAATATACATATATTTTGCCGTTTTACCCCTTATTATCATTCTGTGTCCTTTTGCACTGAACAATTGCTATTGGTAATATCATCTTGCATGAACGGTCTTCAAGAACTTCATGTGGCACTGTATATCTCCCTCTTTGTATGTGTTATGTAGCCTTGTGTCCACTTATATTTCAATATGTATGTGATCTAGCTTAAATTACCGTTACGTTGCATTGTATTGCCCTTGCATTGCATGACGTTGCCTTTCTGCTTCCGCCTGGTATCCGGCCGTCACGTCTTACGCAGGAAAGTGCTTCCGCATTTTCACCTCATGTGAAACCACGTGTTGTTTCGGAGCTTTCTTCGGACATCTTTCATCTCCGCATTGCCCTATCACGTTTTACGCATGAAATCGCTTCCGCGTTTTCACCCCATTTGAAACCACGTGCCGTTTTGGGGCTTTCTTCGAAACTCTTTCATCCTCGCATAGCCCCATAACGTTTTACGCAGGAAATCGCTTCCGCGTGTTCACACCATGTGAAACCACCTGCCGTTTTGGGGTTTTCCTCAAATCTCTTTTATCCCCGCATTCCCCCATCACGTTTTACGCAGGAAATCGCCTCCGTGTTCTCCCCCCAAGTGAAATGAAGTGCCGTTTTGGGGCTTTCTTCGAACCTCTTCCCCCGGTGTGGCTTTTGCACACTTCCCGCTAAAACCTTCCGCTCTTGTCTAAATCCCCCTCTCCCTTCTTTTCGCTTTGGGTGCGCGCGCGTGTGTGTATGTGTGTGTGTGTGTGCATGTTAACGCTTGCACTAGGAGTCCGTAATTAACTCTGGACTCCCCCACCCTTTTCTCATAACCAGTCAATTTGCAGTTAAGAAATGGGGAGGGAACGAGCCCCTCCTTAGTACCTTACTTTCTTGCTTTCTCGTTGTGACTTCAGTGCCATGCAGCACCTTCCTCTTACCCTATAGCCTCGGCTGCCTTGGTTACGCCCCCCCCCCCTTTCTCCTCTGTTCGCCGGCACTACTGCAACGCTGCCTCCAGCCCCCACCCCTTGCGTTCTGGGGCCTCGCATACTTTTGTGTCGCCTAGAACCTACGTTTTGCTTGATACATGTATTTTCTCCACCCACAAACGAATTGTATTTAAACCCAGCCGATCTGCACTACTTGTATTTTTGAAACAGACCACTCTCCGGTAGAAACGAGAGAATAAATGTTCAGTTTTTCAGTTTGACTTCTCTATTGTGTATATATATATATATATATATATATATATATATATATATATATATATATCTATATCTATATATATATATATATATATATATATATATATATATAAGAGAAGAAAAACTTCGAACAAGGTAAAAGCACGATTGTGGCCTACGTTTCAGCAAAGAGAACTTGCTTTCCTCACCACGGCAATCTTTCGCCTGGCAGGCACGGTTTATATAGGGGTAGGACCCCAGGTGAAAGGAGAGAGAAAGATGGAAGGAAAATTGAGCAAGCTGATTGGTTTGGGAGTGTGTCGGGGGAGAGATTGAGGGGCCACGAAGGTTGTCTGGTTTAAGCCGCGAAGTAGGTCACACGGAAGTCAGCTGGTGGTTGATATTCATGGAATTTTAGGAGAGAAAGCATGAGAGGGTGTTTTTTGACCCGCCGCGGGGTATAGAGAAAGGATCTCAGAACCGCCGGAAGCAGACCAGGCGGTGAGGCTGGGGTCCTTATCAGAAACTATCTGCAAGCCTCAGGTCAAAAGAAAAGATAGAGACGGGGAAAACTAACTAGGTCAAGAAAAAAAGAAAAAAGGAGAAAAAAAACAGGGAGGGAAACCACATAAACCCACACACAAAAGAAAAAGCAATGACTCCTCAACTGAAATGGCACGTGTCACCCACGGCAACATTCCTGGAACAGGCCTCTCCTGAAACTCAAAAACAAAAAGATAAAGTTAGAGTGACGTATGGGGCACAAGACCACACCGAGTAAAAAAAACGAGAAATTTAATAAATAAAATTGAATTCCAAAAGCATAGGTTGGAGGGATGAGGGCGAGTGTTAGGCTAGACGCTAAGGAATGAAAAAAAAAAAGAAATTAGGTGACCAGGTACAGAGCAGAGTGAGCGGTAATAGTCTTCGAATGAGGTATATACACGAAAATGCCTAATGCTGTGTTCCCGGTGAATATCGCAAGGATTCCAAGTTGCCCTTAGACGCATTAATTCCAGCAGGTTCCATGGAGTTGAATTTGTGAATTAAGTAGGATTCTCGGTATTTCCTGTCCCTAGGAGACTTAAATTTTGACTGAAGTATATATAACTTAAGGTCATCAAAATTGTGGCCTGGTTGGTTGAAATGCTGCGCTACAGCTATGGAGGATTTGCTAAGAGTATCTGCCCGGTGACCATTAAGCAGTAGGCTCATAGGTTGTCTCGTCTCGCCTATATACTGTTTGTGGCACATTGAGCATTCCAACATATACAACATGTTGGATGAATATGTATATATATGTGTATGTGTATATGTTGGAATGCTCAATGTGCCACAAACAGTATATAGGCGAAACGAGCCAACCTATGAGCCTACGGCTTAATAGTCACCGGGCAGATACTCTTAGCAAATGCTCCATAGCTGTAGCGCAGCATTTGAACCAACCAGACCACAATTTTGATGACCTTAAGTTATATATACTTCAGTCAAATTTTAATTCTCCCATTGACAGGAAATACCGAGAATCCTACTTAATTCACAAATTAAACTCCATGGAACCTGCTGGAATTAATGTGTCTAAGCGCAACTTGGAATCCTTGCGATATTCACCGGGAACACAGCATTAGGCATTTTCGTTCATATACCTCATCCAAAGACTATGACCGTTCACTCTGCTCTGTACCTGGTCACCTAATTTCTTTTTTTTTCATTCCTTAGCGTCTAGCTCAACACTCGCCCTCATCCCTCCAACCTTTGCTTTTGGAATTCAATTTTATTTATTTAATTTCTCCTTTTTTTTACTCCGCGTGGTCTTGTGCCCCGTACGTCACTCTAACTTGATCTTTTCGTTTTTGAGTTTCAGTACAGGCCTGTTCCAGGAATGTTGCCGTGGGTGACACGTGCCATTTCAGTTGCCGGGTCATTGCTTTTTTATTTGTGTGTGGGTGGTTTCCCTCCCTGTTTTTTTTTTCTCCTTTTTTTTTCTTTTTTTCTTGACCTAGTTAGTTTCCCCCCGTCTCTATCTTTTCTTTTGACCTGAGGCTTGCAGATAGTTTCTGATAAAGACCCCACCCTCACCGCCTGGTCTGCTTCCCGCGGTTCTGAGATCCTTTCCCTATACCCCGCGGCGGGTCAAAAAACACCCTCTCATCCTTTCTCTCCTAAAATTCCATGAATATCAACCACCAGCTGACTTCCGTGTGACCTACTTCGAGGCTTAAACTAGACAAACTTCTTGGCCCCTCAATCTCATTCCGGGCACACCCCCAAACCAGTCAGCTTGCTCAATTACCCTTCCATCTTCAAAGTTCTACTACTCCCTATATATATATATATATATATATATATATATATATATATATATATATATATATATATATATAAATATATATATATATATATATATATATATATATATATATATATATATATATATATTTTTTTTTTTTTTTTTCTGACTTGATTTGATTTCTTTAAGCTCGGAGACCACTTCGCTGTGATTTTTAGATGACTCTACTGAACGCGCCTGTATGTCTTTGAGGATGCGAAACACCACTTCCATTTGCTCGGACGGATCTGTGGGCAAGGACTCAGGTGCTAGCAAGCTGCTGGAGCGAGTTCCAGGCCCTGGATTAGTTTCAATATCGCCGGCGCACAAAAGCAAAAACAACATTGAAAAACAATCACTCGCAATGTCGCACAGAACTCCGGGGCACGGGAGCAGAAATAGACAACGGTTGTCACTTTTTCTGCTATACAGCGAAAAGCAGTTACAAACCTGTAACGGGCAAAGGCGCGGCAATCAGAAGTGTTGTCGACGCTGCTCCCATGCCCACTGAAGGGGCAACCGCTCTGCAGGGCTCTTAAGTCGAACTCAGCAACCGACGTCACTGATGACGTCGATGCGCAGACGGTCGCTGGCGCAACCACAGGCAGGTCCAGGAAAACTGCTTGTTCTTGGTGACTGGCTCCTTGGTGTGCGGGTTCGAAGATAATCAGTGCCGCAGATTTTCCAGTAGCTTGCGCTGGAGGCCATAGCAAGCACAGCGACAGAAAAGCCTGTAACGGGCAAAGGCGCGGCATATCAGAAGTGTTGTCGACGCTGCTCCCATGCCCACTGAAGGGGCAACCGCTCTGCAGGGCTCTTAAGTCGAACTCAGCAACCGACGTCACTGATGACGTCGATGCGCAGACGGTCGCTGGCGCAACCACAGGCAGGTTCAGGAAAACTGCTTGTTCTTGGTGACTGGCTCCTTGGTGTGCGGGTTCGAAGATAATCAGTGCCACTGATTTTCCAGTAGCTTGCGCTGGAGGCCATAGCAAGCACAGCGACAGAAAAGCCTGTAACAGGCAAAGGCGCGGCATATCAGAAGTGTTCTCGACGCTGCTCCCATGCCCACTCTATATATATTTATATATACACCTAATCTTCGTGTAATACTCATATTGATTTGTGGTCAAGGTAAAAAAATTACAGGATGCGAAAGACACCTATCTTTTTTATAATGCCTTCTCAAGTGTCGGCCTTAGATGAGTTATCAGGAAAGTTGTCAGGATGATTTGCGAGAAGGAAAACCTGCGGACGGCTGTGCGTTCTTCCACTCCCTAAAAACCACTCCAAAACGTTCCCTTCAATTATCAGAAAGTTGCCCCGAGTGGCACCAGTTATGATATACGAGGGAGAATATTTCGAGATCATCTACGAGTAGCTGTGTTGCCATCGTGTATGTAGACTTACCTGCCCACGTAGCTGAAGGTGGACACTTAAGTGCACAGGACAGCCCTTAGGCTATAAAGGTAAGCTAAAATTCAAAGAAGTGTTTGAACTACTGTTTCTAGAAAAGACTGCCTTTTAACAGACATTTCTTCTTCAGCGAATAATATGGCTCAGTATGAAAAACTAGATATTTAAAAATTATTGTGCAGGAGCTTTGGCCTTCTCCTGTTATCTGTCCTCTCTGTAGGACAACGGGCTAGGATCGGTCTTTTATGCTCTTCTGATTTTGTGTTGGTGTTCATATTTCCTATGGCTATGATATTTTTCTCCTATAATTGTAAGCGACTCAATTTTGGTGTGGCGGTTACCACTTTCCAGCAGACCTATCAGACCCATCAAGAATATAAAAGATTTCAACTTTTTTATGGAAATGACTATCCTATGTGAGGTATAGACGAATGAGAAACCAAACTTTGTGTTGAGCATCTCCGGTTACCCCAAGCATTGTTGTAAGCATTTCCCGCCATCGAGGGTTCAACTCACCAGGATATGAGAAGCATGTGGAGCCAAACATCTTTAGCAAGAGGTTTAGGTGACGTCGAGGATGTGCACATTTGGGAATATGATTGCGCTATCAAACCGCAGGTGTCTCATACACGAGCAGTGTAGTAAATTCTCTGCCTCAAGGAATGTTTTGACACATCGTTCTGAGGAGATGGAATATAAAGCACCAAAGCCAACAGCGCTGCAGACGTTTAAGTGTTGATTTTTATGGTTATTATTTAGGCGGTTTCTGGCTGCACTGACTTGCGCATAAAAATTTTAAAACATTTTCGATAAGGCGACCTCAGACACCCGTTCAATGGGAGCTGTAGAGTTTATAACGTGCATTTAAAGTTTTTATAAAAAAGTGTACGTGCCGAAACGCCTATGCTGGGCTAGTGTTTTTCACGAGCCACCGAGGTCGAGGTTTGTACGTGTACCACAGGTCGCATATGGCGCGCGTTAGGTTTGTGAGCCGTTGAAAGCCTTCCGGTATCAGTAGTATTTGTTCCCCAAGCTGTGCTGGGGCTAGGTAAAGTATTGCGAATAAGCATCACTACTGTAAGCATTGGCTGTGACTCCAGGAACTGCAGGCTCTGGTGGCGGCTATGTAAAAAATTTTCCCATGGTTCAAAAAAGCAGAATACTAACCGCATATATCCCCCTGACGTTACCAAAATAACCAGCAAGGTACTGAGGGAACCTGTTTGTTTGGAAAAGCAAGCCTAGCTGCCTGAAGTTGAACCAATTCGAAATTCACCTTATGGAGTTTCTTCCACAAATATTCGTGCTTATTCCCAATGTTTGTAACTCCTTGAATTTGGGTGCTCCGGGTAAGGAGTATCTCCATTCGTCGTCACCATAATTATTGAATGTGCATGCACGCTTGGGTGTGCTATTTCTTTTATGGTCAGCGCCGCCAACTTTAACAGGGCGGCACCTCGAGTAGAAGTGAAAGATATTCATGCTTTTCTTCCATGCAGACTCACGTCCAAGACGAGGTTAGGCTTTTAACTCATGTAGTGAGAGTGCGCATTGAACTCATAAAGACAATGTCCTAGTCGGACGCAGAAGTGTAAGGGCACGGTTTTAAGCACAGGTTCTTTGATCTGGAGTAGCGCCAGAAACGGCTTGTGAATTGAAAACAAAAGAAATCATTGAGGGTGAAGAACTAGTTGGATGTATAACAATTAATCAAGTGGAATTAAAAGAAAAGTTAAAGCAAGTAGTTAGCAAGCGTTCCACAAGGACATCCCATGTAAAAATGGCGTACGTAAATTTGCAAGCGTAATAATGCGCCTAATACCAGATGGAAAGAGGGAGTCTAGAGGGCGTCTATGCTTATTCAGAATGGCGTAAAGTTTCTGACTCCTTACCGAGGGGGCCAAGTGGAGCGTTGAAGAAGATCAACAGTGGTAGCTGGGGCAAGGATACAGTTGTCGAGAGAGACCCGGTGGCAAAACAACTATGCTACTAAAGAATCAGAAGAAGGAAGCACTCATATTAGAAGAATATAGCATGGGCCCGGTAGAGACACATTTATAAATATGGGGCTGAGTATCCGTAAGGTAAATTTAGAACGCTCAATGGCAAAACGTAAAATGTAGAACGCATAAGAAGCAGATATGAAACATAAATAAAGACACGGGCGCAGATGTCATAACGGCTGGCGTAGTAGACGCGTTGGAGAGATGAGGGCGAGACATAAATGAACTGTTCGCGAACTGTTTACTTTATTTGAGCCCAATTACCGAAGTTCAGATCTTGGCCTCCGTATGCATTTTGGTTGCATTAGGAGCAAATAGCCATGGGAAGCAGACAGTTGAAAAGCAAACACAACCAATTGGACGCTCGGTAAACCAAATTTAATCATGTAGTGGACCTTATCTAAGAAGTACAATGGGTGGGCTGGAACAGGCCTTTATGGTGGACATGGTACGTTTTTACTGAATATCCAGCGGAGTAGGGGACAAAGCTACTTGCCGCTAGTGCTGCAGGTGTATTGTGTGACACAAGCATCTCAGATTATCCGATAGGCAACAGTCAGAGCAAAACATTGAAAAAAAAACCGATACCCACGAGGTTTAAAAATAAACAATTAACCCATTTATTATACATCGCGTGCAAACTCTGAGAATCCGACGGGAGATAGGGACACACATGAGAGTAATGGCAGGGGACGTAGAATCTGTGCCCGTCGGTTTTTACAAAAATAAAAAAAACAATTACATGAAAAAAAGGATGCGGCTTAGGTTCGTGTTAAAAATGCATGCAAGCTAGGTCATTCTTAAAAATGGATGCGTGCATTCGAGCACGCAAAACGGGTTAGTAATACTCAATACAAAAAACGGATTTCATGCAGTCAAAGGAGCACTGCTCCGGCCTCTCAAATAAACCACGGATTAATTATGTATACATACAAAAAGTATTTAAACGAACAGTGTTTACAGAAGAAGGAAAAGCCTTGTCAGGCGTAAAAAAGGCAGATCGATTCGCACAAACGATATGACTTTTGCACAGAGTAAACTGTTCGGCAAATACCATTGCACTATTTGTATGATATAGAAAATTTAAATGAAAATACTAAAAACAAGCAAGGCCATATTGTTGAAGACAAATGCTGAATTTTTAAAACGGAAAGTGGCAATAAACATTTATAGTGTCACCCAAAACAAATTTAAGAAAAAGACGCGTGGTAGCACCTTTTAGGGTGTGGACAACTGTGTTGCGTATCGATCTATAACTAAATTTCGAGAAGCTACAAAAGAAATCCCAAGAACGTTACACTGTAAAACAATGACAAAACCGAGCAAATTTGGGTGCGGCCTGTCAACCTGATGCGCGAAAAAAAAAGCCTTAACGATTTGAGCAAGCCACAAAGGAAAGAAACAAAGCTATAACGAACTTTTGGTGGAACTGCAAGATGAAACAAATTTAAATATATGAAGGAGACCAGACCGATGTCAACTCGACCTTATCAGTTAGTGTATTTGTATGGTTGAACAGTCCTCTAATGCAATCATAACAATCGAAATACTAGCGTCTATGGAATGGACTGACGTACTTCCGTCAAAATGGATTCAGGTTACGCAGGCAAGTAAGGGATATTAACACAATAAGCAAAGGTTTCAAGGCTGAGAAATGACCATTATGAAAACCACTTTTGGAGAAAGAAAGTACATCAGGTATTCTTCTAGAACTGGATATATGATGTTTAGACTTTGTACAGCTGGTGCAGGGAATGTATGGTTAGAGGAGGTACAAATGTTGTTACGGCGACTATAGAGCGGCAACTGCGTAGGTAACATAAAGATTAAAAGCCGTGTTTTTTTCCAATACATTTGCCTGTACATTGCAAGACTAGGTAGAACGCTTGCGGACACAAAAAAATTTGGCCGGGTCTGTCCTAGGCAGAACGAACTGCAAGCAACAGGTTGCCCGCAGAAGATATTTATGCAGGTCCGATATTTTTAAAGGATAACGGATGTGGTTTGCAAAAGCTCACTGCTAAGTGCGGGGACAAAAACTTTTTTATGGTAGCTCTTTTTATAGTAGGGAAGTCTAAAATTCTGTTATAATAATGAACCTCCTACCCTATTTGTGTCTCGTGAAGATGCACCACTGATAACAAAATATACGTATCTGCCGATACTTATAAAGACTAGGCATGTAGGAGAATTCACGAAAAGAATTACAAATAAGAGCGCCCTAATAATAAACATCAAGGCTATAAACGGCAGAGAAAAAATCGAATAAGGGTAGAAATTCAGACTGGTCCTAACATACAAGTGTTTGCTTTTTTTCAACGTGATATTTGATCAATCAATCAATCAATCAATCAATCAATCTCTTTATTATAGTGCCCAGGTACAGCCGTAGCCTTTGTGCTGGCGCACTTAAGAAAAAGACAGACGACGACACAAATACATCCACGCGTGAGAAGAACAACAAAATACAAGCGAAGAAAAAAACTATAATGAAGAATAAAGGTCATTTAACAAAATCAATGATTTCGGCACACTAAAGTTTGAACAATCGCGAAACGATAAAACAGTGTCATAAAAATTTGACAATACAGACGGGCAGATATAGATATATATGAGTAGGAACAGTAACAAAGGCGAGCAACATAAACGAAAATAGGGCAATGAAAATAGAATTAAAACTTGTCGGAACCAAGTCGGGGAGAGACAGAAGTCAGAAGGTCGCACATGTAAGACCGAAGGGGTGTATGAAACAGGTCAATATTATGGGAGTAGAGATTGTATGTTTCTTGAAGGCGATGTCAAGTAACTAATTGAATTCGTCTACAGTTGCACCGGAGGATGGTAGGCCGAGCTGCATTAGGATCCCGTAATAAAAATAAAAACGATGCGCTGCCCAAGATCTGTTGATGGGCCTGCTTGGAAATTGAAATCATCATCATCATCATCATCACCACCAGCCTGTCTACGCCCACTGCAGGGCAAAGGCCTCTCCCATTATTCTCCAATTACCTCGGTCCTGTGCCAACTGTGACCAATTTATCCCCGCAAACTTCTTGATCTCATCTGCCCATCTAACTTTCTGCCGCCCCCTGCAGCGCTTGCGTTCTCTAGGGATCCACTCTGTTACCCTTAATGACCAGCGGTTATCTTGCCTTCGCATTACATGCCCTGCCCAAGTCCATTTCTTCTTCTTAATTTCTACTAATATGTCTTTAACACCAGTTTGCTCCCTGACCCACTCCGCTCTCTTCTTGTCCCTTAATGTTACACCTATCATTTTCCGCTCCATTGCCCGCTGAGTCGTTCTCAATTTAAGTTGAACCCTCTTAGTGAGCCTCCAAGTTTCTGCCCCGTAGGTGAGTACCGGTAAGATGCAGCTATCATACACTTTCTTCTTCAACGACAATGGTAGGCTGCTTTTCATTATCTGATAATGTCTACCATATGCACCCCACCCCATTCTGATCCTTCTAATTATCTCTGCCTCATGGTTGGGATCTGGGGTCACAACTTGGCCTAAGTATATATATTCGCTTACCACTTCCACTGCCTTGCCATCTATCTCAAACTGCTGGGCTGTCCCGAGGTTATTGATCAATACTTTAGTTTTCTGCATATTAATTTTCAGGCCCCCGGTTCTACTCTGTTCGCCCAGTGCGGAAAGCATACTTTGCAATTCGTCCCCCGAGTTACTTAGCAAGGCAACGTCATCAGCAAATCTGAGGTTACTGAGGTATTCTCCATTAACCCTTACTCCCACCTGTTCCCAATCCAACGTTCTGAATACTTCTTGTAAACATGCTGTAAATAACATTGGAGAGATTGTGTCTCCTTGTCTGACACCCTTCCTTATAGGTATTTTACTGCTCTCCTTATGGAGGATGATGGTAGCTGTAGACCCATTATTGATATCCTCCAGTATTCTTACATAATGCTCATCTACCCCCTGGTTCCGCAATGGCTGAATGACTGCTAGGGTTTCGACCGAGTCAAATGCTTTCTCATAATCTATGAAGGCTATATATAGGGGTTGAGTTTACTCAGCGCACTTCTCTATCACCTGATTTGTCGTGTGAATATGGTCCATTGTTGAATAACCTTTACGGAACCGTGCTTGTTCTTTAGGTTGACTGAAATCTAAGGTTGCAGAGATTCGGTTAGCGATTACCTTGGTAAATACCCTGTAGACGACTGACAGTAAGCTGATCGGCCTGTAATTTTTCAAGTCCTTCATGTCGCCTTTCTTATGGATTAGGATGATGTTCGCGTTCTTCCAAGATTCCGGTACCATTGCGGTCATTAGGCATTGCGTATACAGGTTTGCCAGTTTTTCAAGTACAATTTCTCCGCCATCCTTCAAGAGGTCTGCTGTTATCTGATCCTCACCAGGTGCTTTGCCCCCTTTCATTTCTTTCAAAGCCTTCCTTACTTCTTCGGTCGTTACTGGTGGGATGTCTATCTCCTCCGAACTACTGTCTCGTTCGGCATTATCCTGTATGTCCCGGCTACTGTACAGATCCGTATAGAACTCCTCGGCCACTGTGACTCTTTCATCCCTATTTGTGATGACATTGCCTTGCTTATCCTTAAGTGCATACATCTGATTTTTCCCCACGCCAAGATGTCTCTTTACTGCTTTCAGGCTACCTCCGTCCTTTACAGCGTATTCGATCCTCTCCATATTGAAATATCGCTGACCTAAGGATTCGGTTACGACATCTAAAATGTTGATAGCAAGAAATAAACAGCCAAAATTTTAGATATCTCAAAAGCGAGGGCAGGCAGTACGGAAAAAAATTTAAAACGTTTCTGAGCAAAGCCTGTATTCTGAACGTTCAAGAGAATGATACACAAATTTAAGAAATTGTAATGAAATGAATTACAAAAGCACGGAAGAGATCCAAGCAGATACACCGGTGTCCAGAAACGAGGGGAAAAGCTCAATTGGAAAATTTTGACGATAAATATCACGGCTGCCGTTTGAAGGTTTCATGTCCATACGAGTTTTTTGCAAAAATATGGTTATTGGCGATCAGTTACAGGAATACTTGTGGCAAGGTTGTTCGAGGAAACCGAAAATCAAGAAACGTAATTTAACGTCCGGAAATGATATTAACCAACAACTCAGGCATATAGGCCACCAGCTTCCTTAAATTGGTACCTTTATGTTCACCAAATAAGAATCGGAACATAGTACAGGTTTCAAAAAGGCTGGATTGGGGGTGGAATAAAAGCTGATTTTAAAGGAAGGCTTGCATACACTTTATGAGACTTTAGCGCATAAGTAAAATAAAAGGAAAACTTTTCTGAATGTGGCCGACACTCACGCGGTTTATTACCAAAAGGCGAAGTTAAACAAACCCGCATTACAAACGAAGCGCCACTAAGCATCATACGGTTCATCATCAAATCGGACATGGCGACAATTATCGAACTGTTTCTAAAAAGCAGTTTTAACACTGTCGAGGATTTCTTTATTTCATAGACAACATTGGAAGTCTGGACAACCAGCCCACTATATGCGGAGCACCTTATCAGCTGAAAGGTTTGCTGCACAGCCTACATCAACCTTGTCGTTGTGAAGTCAAGGGTGAAAGTCATCCTGACGCATAGAATATCGGTTTTAAAGCAGCGCGTCTGTATTGTCACCAACAAATAGGCGGTTCACATGTTTAGACAGTGCATTTATCTCACGCACCAAGTCAGTTATTTGATATAGCGGGAAAATCTAATGACTCACAAGTGGGTAAAGGTCGGACCAAATTTTGACAACCTATGAATGTGAAGTTTCTAGGGAAAATTCTGCGTTGTCACGTATTGTTAAGGGATTCATGCATTTACACAGCTCATTCATCTCAACCACAAATCACATATTTGAAAGAGCGGAAAAATATAATAACTCATAAGTGTATAAATCTGCGACCGAATTGTGATAATTTATGAATGGGTAGTTTCCGAAGTGGTGTTTGCTTACTTCCTCATAATTTATTACTTATACTGAAGCGATGACCAACAAAAAATTGGAAGCTTGACCTGAGTATTGCAAGGCTTGGATGTTAGCAAATCTGAAGGAAGCTTGCGTGTGTAAGCACTGAACGACACACAGCCAAGCATTGCATTAGGTTTGAGATAGTTTTCCGTCGTCGCTTTTCACTTCGTAGTAGTTGTCATCATCAGATCTATCTGTACTGTCGTCTTCGGCATGCAAGAATGGAGTCTCGGATTATTTCGTCTTCAGGCTTTCACATTTTCCCCCACAGAAGAACGGGTCACCAAGCGCTACAACCAGCGTCCACCGTCTTCGCGATCTAGGCATTTGAAGCACAATCTGTATTGTGCTCCACCTTGGACTCGCGGACGCACATGAGCTGTTTTCTCGGTATTTTTTGCGTGCGGCCCACTCAAGCATGGCCATCGCCGGAGCTCTTCGTTATGCGCGTGCTCACGTATGCGGAAAATGGTGTGAGCAACCATTACCCGTGGTTGTCTGATGACGCCGCACACTGAACACATTACGGCCAACAACACCAGATCCGCAATTAAAAAAAGCCATTGTTTGTTATGATTGCGACATATTCTACTTACTATTCGCTCCACCTCGTTTATTTGTCCTACGTAAAATAAGGTTTCAGTGAGTTTTGCAAATAATCAGACTGATAATAGGCTGAATTCAATTAACGATAAAGTGTTTCGGCTGAACACTTTCATAAAAATAAAAATTTACACTGTTACATATAAAAGCTGGTAAAAAATCAGGAAGCGCAAAGAGTTTTACATTGGTGTAGTTTTTTGGAGGTTGCTATTAGTTCTATAGTGTTATTTTTGCGATTTCCCCACTTTTTGTAATAAATTGCAGAAAAACACGTTACGCGTATTTACCTATTGCTTCTACCAACGGGACCAGAATGAGAGCAACCTGCATTGCTCGAAAATAAATCTTACCTCATGAATCTGAAACAGATTACCCAATTGGTTACGTTTGGTAATACATGTGATGTCAAAATAGTGTTTTCATTCCGCAATAAACTCCTGTGGAAAATATTGGTTACCAAACAAACCTTTCAAATGAATTACATTTGGTTATACAAAAGAAGGACAGCCCTTAACCCATCAATACTACGTTAAGTTCATCATTTTTGGGGACCTCATCGGGTTCTTTGAGAGCATGTGCGCACTGTAGTATGTACTCCGCTACTCTTCATTTCCTTTAGGAAAAATCTAGATTTTTAACTATCCAGCTTCATAATCTATTCCCACAATTTTTATTGCAAATAGCTTTTTAAAGTATCAGGAATTTTCGACGCTTGTTACTTCTTGCTTTATTCTTGTGATTTAATATACAGTTATATACAATCAAGAAATATTGTTTGCATGCTGCATAAAAAGGCATGCTTGTTCGAAATAAGCACTCTGCGGTAACTTGCAAAAAAAAAAAAACACTGATTTCAAAACAAAAAGTTTTTCCTTAAGGAGATGAATTATTCAAATTTGTCTCATCTATTTGAGTTTTACAGAAGCTACACTGTTTCTGATCTGTATATCCATCAAAAACCTAATAAAAACATCATAAGACTAACACAGCTCTATTGCGTGCGTTTGCGTTCGTGTATTTCGTAATTCAGAAATTCGCATGACCAGCATTTCGCGACACGGTCTTAATCTTCGGGAAACTGACACGGGGGTTTTGATCTGAGCCGAAGACACACTTCCTTCTGTTTTGCTCTTTCCCTCACGGCGTGAGAAGCAGGACTTCACACATTGTCCATCCGCTTGCGACGGTTTCCCCCAGGGGGCGAAGTTTTCGCTGATGAAATTCGCCGAAGCAGAAAAAAAAACAGGCCACCCCTCACAAAACGACCCTGCATGTGGTCCAAGAAACATAATTGTCGCCTGCACGCACTCTCACCAAGCAAGCTGCAGCCCCCACGGCCAGAAACGGATGCATTCATACCACCAGTGCGTCCTTTTTAGCTTTGCCGCCAGAAAGGCAGCAAACCTTTACCTGTAGAAAACACTGTAGCTCTGTAGAACGTGGTCTTTTGTTTCAGCTGCCAGCGGCGTGTCTGCAGGTGGTCACGGAGGCAACTTGTACAAATTCTCGCACCAGCTTTGTGGCACTTCGGTCGCACTATAATCGATTTCTCACAAAGTTTTTTTAAGGATACATGCATTCATTCAGACGCTACTAAAGGAGTGTATGGCTACAGAATACATGCAAGAGTGACTGTTTGCTACTATAGCACTCGGGGTTTATTTTACTTCATGGAAAAAATTTCGTCTTTTTACTATGAATAAGGAACTTCTTCTGTTTGATTGTGTAACTGCAAAAAAATGAAATGAAATTTTTATTCTTTTCTGCCTATTTTTAAAAGATTTCCCGCGCGTGTTTTTGAGAAATCTTTGAATATGTGAATACGTTGTGCAGGAATGGTTAACGACAAGTCCGAGATACACCACAACGTTGCAGTATTTCTGCGCATCTTTCCCCTCTTTTTTTACCCATAAAATAACAACACAACAAGGCCTCGTCATGCGGCTTGGCTCTTTGCGCACATAGTACGTCACTATCATTATTTTAGGGAGGAAAATTTTGTGCTTATTTTTACTGGCGCAGTTTTGAAACAGTTTATGATGTCATTCATGTAAATAAAAAAACGCACTGCCAGTACATTCAGAGGGTGTTTCACATGGATTGTTGGTCTAAGCAACACATTATCAGTCAATGCAACTAAAAAATTTAGAGTAAAAGGGAAATGCTCTTGAGAAGTTTACAAGTATATATCGCACTCCTAGAGTCCTCGCGCTGCAGATAGTATCTAAAATGTATTTAGCCCAACCTGTGTTGATGACATGGACTAGCGTATTCCCGACCGGTGTCAGGGGAAGCGAGCAGATGGTGCTGCCCTGGATTATCGCTGGGGCTTGTAGCATAATGGTCTTCATAATCGAATCATGCGACGCGAAGGCCGGTGGCCCCCTTAAACCGCTTTTGTCGAGGTGCCATTGCTAACTTCCCTTTTCCCTAATGCAGACCAGTTTGGTGGAATGTTAATGGCTTACGAGGGGCTTTTTAGCACAAATCAGTGAGAATAATTGGCTAATATGTATTCCAGACGCAGTAATTCCTACGGTTTTTGTCAAGCATTTAAATTAATATATTTTTTGTTATTTGAAATTTTGTTTTCCGCTACATTAGTAATAGAATGATAATGTCAACTGAACATAAGCTACAGGTTCAAAGGAAGCAAATTCAATTGAACAAAAAACCATTTGCACTAAAAAAATGGCCGTTCCACTCTTTGAATTGTGTTTCTCTTGAGCTTTGTTGATGCTCAACCCAGAGAAAGGGGTACGTACACGCGCCCTTTTATTTTATTCTCCCTATCTTGAAAACGGTGCCTCGTATTTATAACTAGTCTATTCATTGAAGGACAAAGGTTTCACTAAGTCGCGCTGAAGGTGAAGCTGGAGGATTTCTTTCTATCTAAGCACTGAATGACATACCACAACGCATTACATTAAGGTAGAATCTGTTTTTTGTATGTTCAGTCCTCGCCTTTCACTGTGGTAGCAGTAGTTATCCTCATTACCATCTATATCCTCTCCTTCCTCATCCATTACTTGAAGGCCACGAATGTTTTGTGCGGATGCTTTCACATTTCTCCCAAAGTTGAACGCGTTAGAACGCGCATAAACCGACGGCAACCCATTTCACGAACTGGGCGCCTGTAGAGCAGGGATTCTTGTGCCCTCCCCTTGAGGCGCGGACGCACATGATCTGTTTTTGTGGTATTTTTTCGAATACCCAGCGAAACGCTGTAGGACGCCGGTGGATCCTCGTGGAGGGACTGCTAACGTGTACTATTTACGGCGGGAGTAGCTATGACTCGGTGTTTTCTGATGAGTCCCCTGGCCCGCCTTCGCGTGCGAGAGAAAAGATCCCAGCCGCTCGGTGTAGCGGCACAGCACTGTTGACCCTATCCTATGGCCATGAGGACTCGCCACCAGGTGGCCGAGCTGTTCGAGTTCCCCTCCCATGACTCCGAACAAAAGCCGTGTTTCTTCAATTATTGAGCCTCCACACCGAACACTTGAACCGTCTCGAAGAACTTTAACCTTTCGGGAACCTGAACAGTGAGTTTCGAGACTCTCCGGTGTTTTTTACGTCAGAGATAAACATTTTTCTCTCGCACCACGCCGCCGCTGAGCAAAGCCTGACGTTTACCGCCAGCTCGGTTACACCGGCTCCTCGCCACCGGCATGATTACGTGCGCCTGAATGTGCACGGGCGCGTGGTACGACCGCGCGTACCTCCGGCTCCGGCGCCTACCGCCTCTTCGCGGGCCTTCATTACATACATTTCAAATTTTTTCGCTCCTGCCGATGCAAGCGACTCGTTGACTTCGCCTTCCCACCCAATGGAGTAGGTGGTCGAGGTATAGAACACTGACCCTCAGGTGCTCACGGAACCCGAATGGCTCAACATTCGCCGCAAGATCGCTGCAAGATTCGCTGCAACATTCGCCTCAGAAGCAAAACGGACCACCCAAGACCCCACCGCTGGCGACCAGGTACACAAGCACCGCCCAAAACGGAAAAAACGCAAGTCCACACAACCTGAAGACCCTCTACCACACAATGACTTTAAGGTGATCCTTCGTCCACAAGGAGGCCTTGACCTTTCCAGCGTCAATGCAGCGACTCTGGCTGATGTCCTACAAGACCAAAGAAAGCTACCTCGACACGCGGCAGACGAAGTACGCTTGCACTAAAATTTAACTCCACTGTCGTAAGCACTGCTTCAGAAGCTCGGGCGCCGCGCTACCTTGAACTACCGTCTTTCCTCTGGAAGAAAGCCACCTACAACCTACCAAACCACAATCATCCTCCCAGCGCAACTGTTGTTGGTGCCATCTTCATGGCGCCGCCTGATGATTATCCAAACACTATCCTTGTGAGCCTGTCGAATTACAAGTCGCTTCAAACCATCGACGTAAAGCGGCTTAATGGCTCCACAATTGTGCAAGTACTCTTTCAAGGTACTGTGTACCCTACTGAATCCTCTATACGGCAGCCAGTATGCGCTTCTGCCTCTTCAAAAGAAAACAGGAGGCATAATTTGCCTGTTGGTGCTCCGGCCACTGCAAAGACGCATGCCCTCATCCACGCACCGAGAACCGCTGCACCACCTGCAGCACGCTAGCACCCCAGCCATACCACCCCTGCACGCCGTCGTGTATCCTATGTGGCGCGCCCCACGTCACTCTGTCGACTGGATACCCCAACCACTTCAAACCACGGCGCAGGACAACTTCACAAGGCATGACTGTGCAACACCGCGGTTCATTTATTGCAAGTAGCATGCCACCTGCCACTTCAGCCCCAACCCAAACTATCACCTATACCACCTGCAAACCTTCTTACAGCTAAGTCACATAATCCTTCCCTTCTCGCCCTCCAGGAGGAAACGCATCACAGGTGAGCCCCCAGAGCCCTCCCAAACTATCCCCTCCCCCTCTATCCGATTCCACACCCCTTACCGGCAGTATACCAGACACTGAACACTTCGCGAAATGCACACAATGTGCGGAAATATCCTTCAACTTCGCCAAGAGAACGTGCGCCTCGCGCAGGAAACTCATGCTCTCCGCCGACGTGTCAACTCACCCTCCCTATCCCCGTGCTGCACCGACGCACCCAAAAGCACAAACTACCTTTCCATCGGACTCTCACACTCCCCTCTCAAAGGAAAAGCAGAATCTGATCAACCTCTCTAAACTGCGGCCTCTGGCCCTACTACGCAGAAACTTTGTAGAAAATCTCAGGAAATTTTGCAATCGTTTCTATACAAAACGAATGAGCAAATAACAGCGCTCCAACAATCAATGCGTGATCTCCACACAGGGGTACTTGAATGAATGCGCACCATCACCCAACAGCTCGTTATCACAGCACCTCCCTTACAAGCACCCCATGATGTCCCCCTTGCCATTGAAGCTGACCCCGAAAAAGAACTCTAAATGCACTGTTTTCTGGCAATGAAATTGCTGGGCAGACCGAAACAAGCGGTACACCCGGGAGGCCCTCCTTACCATATTGCTGAAAACTCCTGGTAATATAGCTTTACAAGAGACTGGACCTAATGTAAAAGTACTTAATTGCACACCCTACCTTAACCCTAACTTTCCTCAAGGGGCTGCGCTAATTCAACGCCACTATAGCGTAGAGCAGCACACTCTCTCTTCAGCCATGCCCCACATTTTTACCCTTAAACCGCCGAAGAAACTCGGACAGATCAGGCTCCACGTTCTCAATATAAACAGTTCTCCGAAGCAAACAAAACATGCCTTCCGCGACCTCTTCAACTCTATTCTCAAAATCACCAACCGCAATCATCTCGTTATCCAGGTGACTTTACCGTCCCTCCATTCGCCTGGGGTTATCACAGCACCACCAAGAAGGGTCGCCTCCTGTTTGACACTATTCAAGTCCTCCACATTACAACATACAATGAGCCCGATCTAGCCACCCGAATTGGTACCAGCGTCTAACGCTACACGGCACCCCACCTTACACTCTCCCACTGCGTCGGTCCGGCTGCTTGGCAACCTACTCCACATACACTGGGAAGGGAATATTATATTACAAAGCTCAACACCTCGCTATAGCAATCCTCCCATGAACATCCCGCTCACACTACGATCATGGATTGTTACGCCTTGCGATTGGACTGCCTACACATAATAGCCCCACAAGGGAGCACAGAGGAGGACTTAGAGGAGTGGGTCTCTAACATTCCGCATACAAATCAAGAGCACGATCGCCCAATCGACCCTGACATTACTGCGCAGTATGACTATTCTAAAATGCTTCACTTCTGGGAAGCGTAATCTAGTCTCAAGCGACGGTGGAAGCGACACAAACACCGCCACTTCCTCCACCAAAGGAAAATTGCAACTTGCAACCTATACGGCCAGAACTAGCTGGATCTAACTATGCGACGATATAAGGGGCAAGCTTTCCATTCGTCGCACATGGGCATTGCTCCGCCATCTTCTCCATTACAGAAAATCTCGAACGCACCAGCGCACGCGTATAACCCAGCTCCTCAATGGTTTAAAGCTATGCCAAGAGGCCAGCCTTCGACAGCTCCACACTACATTTATTCCGAAGCCATTTCCGTATAAATTCACCTTCTTTTTCTACACCGGCACCACCCATTTGGAGCTAGATACTTAAATTACGCGAGAGGACGTAGATGCAGCCTTACGTGCCCATCGCCGAAAACTGGCTCCACATTAAGCCTATCCCACAAAATGTGCATTCAGCCTACCACCGCGGACGCTACCCTCCCTCTGAGCATACTCTCAACGTGTATGCAGAGGCCTACCTCACCTGTTCTGCCTTCGCACTCGCTGTAGTAGGCGCTTCTCGAACAATGCCTCAGGTTTCAGCTACAGTCGCCACCCCCTCCCCGGTAACTGCGGAAGAGGCAGCCATCGCCTTTGCCCTTACTCAATTACCTAGCCCCCAGATAATTTTATCTCACTCACAAGCTGCCATACGAAATTGCACAGAGGTTATCATTTCTACAGCTGCCCTCAAACTTCTTCCGAATCCCCCTGCCCTCCCTGTGATGCTGCTGTGGAGTCCTTCCCAAACCGCCGTAAGTAGTAATGAGACGGCATGCCTACACCCCCAAGCTTTAGTATCCCGGCCTTCCGTTTCTTTTACGTCTACACACGGCATCCCGGAGATGTCCCACGCGTACCTACTTACGTAGGGACATAACTCAACATTGCCGGCTCCGCGGAAACCTACCTTATCCGCAACCTTCACTTACTCCACTGGCAGCGCCTATGTGGCGGCTATTACGCACCCACACTTTCCTACGCCCCACTCTCCTTTTGCACACTCCCCTACACCAATTCGCCTCCCCTCACTGCCCCTTATTTGGTGCGCTGGACACTCTCTTCCACTAGCTGTTTGGGTGTCCACGGCACCCCTTCCCGCTTTCGCCTCCTGTTGTCACTTGGAGCCGGCTGTGGGAGCTCTGACCTCGCAAAGCAAGAAACCGTCACGGACAGAGCCCTAGACGTCACGGGGGACCCTAGTCTAGGGGCTCCGCCACTCCCTACCCTGAGCCCAATGTAAAATAAAGTGGCACTACTACTACTACTATGCTTTGGCCGTCGACAATTCACTGCCATGCGTTCGGTACATGGCTTGTCTGAATGGAGGAATAACGCGAGAATAATCCCCTTCAAGAATGCAAACGGCCCTGTGCAGTTCCGAGGACTGTTTGCGTAGCGAACCACCAAGGGGTAATTATCATCGTCTGGCCTTACTGCAGCGGCGGCTTTTCCGTTACATCCAGTAGGACACGTCCGAGTCACCACTTGTAGGAAGCAGACTCGGTAGGGTGCGGTGGCTTCCTAAATTTAATCAGGGTGGGTAGGCCCGGCCTGAACGAGTAGCCATCCAGCTGCTGACTCGACGTTCTAAGTGTGGGGCGTGGCACTGCTCAGGCCACCTGGGAAGCACCGCTGATGATGATGGAAGGGCAGCTGTTCATGGTGAGGATAGTTTCGCTGCAAGAAGATGATGATAATGCACCACTAAAGAGCTCCCCCCGCGCGGAGTGCGTTATTATAATTGTATGTCTGATGCAGAGTGTGCAAAAAAACTACGCACTGGTAGCACAACACAGTTATGGAGGTTTATCCGCGTTTGGGGTCTTTACGCCGGCATGGTCAGTTCCGTGAGGGCGCCCGGTGACAGCTGATACCTTTGGGTGGCCTTGGCTGGAAGTAGCGTAGCGGACGCAGAGGGCAACGCATGCCGTGCAATTCGAAAGCAAACAGACGCACCCAGAGGCACATTAGTGGTCTAGAGCGGCTCCGGTGCATCGTGGGGTCCGAAACGCGGTCCAAGGAACGGGGCGGAGAAGGCTTGCGTGTGTTGGACGGCTCCGTTGTGTGGCCACCTATGTGGTTACATGGGGTATGATAACGTGCACGTGCGAGGGGCAAAGTGTCGTCCGTAGTCGTCTAAGGATAGAAGACTGGCGAACTCACATGGACATTGAGGGCTGCTGCTTCCAGTAACTCATGTTACGTATGAAGGAACATGAGCCTCAAGCGCGTAGACGATTGATCAATGCCTGCCGGACGTGACGGTGCTGTTACCGATGGTGGAGGCTCAAAAGTTTCGTCAGCAGTGATCGCGACGCCGGCGATGTCGTAAAAGGGGCAGGGTGATCAACAACGACGACTCGGCTGCAAGTTACAAGTAGTTTGTGCGTTCGCGTGTCGTTGCTGCGTCTTCGAGCACAAGACGTTGCGTCGTTTTGCGAAGGGGCAGGCGAGAGTCGGGTTTGGTATTTACGAGAGGTAGTGGAGTCTCCAAAGTTTTGTGCCAGTTGTGGTACCGTGACGTGTGCTGGTTCAGTGCCCTCCAGCTCACTCGGTTCCTGACTGGCGAGCAAGTCACCCCTAGGAATGGCAGTTTCGTCCATAATACTTTGCGACTGAGGATGTCTTCTTCGAAAGACTCATGCTGCTTCTTAGCTTCCACAGAGACGGTACACGCAATATCACTACGGCGGATGGTGGGTGGGTCGATGTGTGTCTCACTGGTGCCCGCAGTGTGCCGTGTGGGCTGGCTCAGAGGGGGCAGCGTTGCGGTACACTAGTGGTAGGATGATGTCGGAGAAAGGCAGGATGTGGGGGTGGGTTGAGGTGGAACTGTCAGCCGCGTAGGAAGTGAGGTCGCAGCTTCAGTATTGCTTGGCTCACCAGTGCCTTCGCGAAGTGTGGCAGAAGCGGGTGAGGTGGAAGGTGGCCGGTGAGCGCGTGCAATGTCGTCAGGTTCAAGTCCGGTCGGTGAAGGTGGGGCTGCCGTGCTGCAGACGGAGAGCAGGTCGTCGGCCTCTGTGGTGGAGGACGTCGCTGTGCTGGGTGGCATGGAGGGTACCGTGTGGGACGGCGTAGGGTGTGAAAGCTGTGCGCGTACCTCGTGTGTACATGCAGCGGCGAAGCGTGCGCAGGCTGTACGGTTATCTCCTCTGCGGCGGGCCGAATGCGGTTGTCACTCAAACTGTAGTGTGGTAGCACGGCAGCACAAAGGTCATCGTAGGGCGTGGTGCTGGGCGGTTGTAGGACGAGAATGCGGCGGAGCTCTAGCGGAAGCGTCTCCCAGCGGATGGAGTTCTTCAGAGGCTGAACACTGACGATGTTCAGCCAGTGGGTAGCCTCGAACGTGAAGAACCATCCTCTAACTTGGCGTTAGTCGAACGCCGGTATCGGCGGGTTCCCCCACGTCGGCATGTCTGCAGGCCGCTGGCCGGGTATATGGCGCGGAATGCCCGTGTCACAAAATGTAGGGACCATCCGGGTCAGAACTTGTAGGGAGCGCCCGGGTCACCACTTGTCAGGAACGTCCGGGTCACCAGTTGTAAGGAAATGTCCGGGTTACCACTTGCAGGAAGCAGACTCGGTAGGGTGTGATGGCCTCCTACATTTATTTAGGTCGCGTAGGCCCGGCCATAACGAGTGGCCGCCCAGCTGCCGACTCGACGTTCGATGATGTGGGGTTTGTGGCACTGCTGACGCCATCGGGAAGCACGACTGATGAGGATGGTAGATATTCTGTTCATGGTTAGGATAGTGGCGCTGCAAGCAGATGATGATGATGCGCCACTAAAATCACATCGTTACGGGCGACCATCGGAACGGAGGCTTTTCGGTTTCCCCGCTCCTCACCCCCAACCTTGGAACCATGCGTACAGGCCTCCACAAGCTTTCTCGCCCACGTACAGCCTTTCCACACTAAGGTAGTGGCGCCATATGCAATACTTGGCGAATTGATAAAAGACGTTATTTTGGGCCCTCCCTAACTCGTGTACAAAAGCTAGAGGGGCGTGCCTGAGAGAGGAATACCTAGGTGTTATGAGGCTGAACTCGGCCATTAGAAACCGTTCTTGTCTGAGCTCTCAGCTAGGCAGTTGCTGGCCGATCTAGAGTCTCGACCGTTGAAGCTAGGTTGGTGTTTGGGAGACCCCTAAGCTACAGGTACATTTTAGGATGACGTCTCAACTTTAGAGTACAGCTGTGTACCGGGCAACCAGACGGGTCTTGCGGCGGGAACAGAGTCCCGGCCGCCGTCGCTCGAGTTGGTTACGCACGCTAAGAACATGGGAGAGGTAGACGGAGATGAAAAGCTCGACTGACTTGTACGAACTTGGAGCTAGTGTCTAACGCAAAGTTCCAAGTTTTTGCTCATTACTACACATGTACCCAGTTATTCTAATGTAAATAGTTGTATATAAAATATTCGTTTTGCTTCATGGAAAACAAACGTCTCGAGTTCGTCAATTCGGCCGCAATCTTAGAGAACTTCAACACTATCGCCCCGAGAGCTTGCTGCCAAATCAACTGGAGCCCAAGTGCTTCGAATCGCAGTCGGCACCACACTTTGTGAAAACGAACGTCATTAATCTTTACTGTCTTTCAAGCGGTGCCAGTTAACTAACTACTCAAACAGCAAATTCAAGGAATGGTATCTACATGCCTTATTTCTAAATTACGCTGCGAACGTTGTGCGAATTAGTTGGCGACCGCGTAGTAAAAAAACGCACCGGGACTTTTCTTATCCAACGTCTAAGGCTAGAACTCCTCGTGCTTTTTGTCCTTCAGAGACTCTACACATTTTATTCACAAACACGAAGAGTACGCGGGTTTGATTCCCGGCCCTGGCGGCCGCGTTTCTGATGGAGGCGAAAATTAGAACGACAATGTGTTCAAGGTTTTGGCGTAGGTGAATATTCTTAGGTGGTCGAAATTATTCCGATGCCCTCCACTACGGTGCGTTTCATCGCCTTTGTAGTTCCGGCGCAATGGATTCATAATCAATCAATCAATCAATCAAGCAATCAAATATTTAATCAACGAATCATTCAATCAATGAATCACGTACACGGAAAGGACATAAAGACTATAAATATAAGCTTCCCTTTAAAAGCAAAAGCTGATGAACAATGTCTGGATAAGACAAAATAACGAGTTTAACCCTATAAAAATGTGTGTAGTAAATAAAGAACACATTATGTCGGCGACAAAGGCTGATTCTGATGCCAAGAAACATCTGCATAAATACCAAAACCGAAAGGGTGACACAGTAAATTCCTAAATGTACAATGTAGCATTGCCGCGTGCCTCGAAGCTCTTTGAAAGCTATCTTTACCTCCAGGAGGGACGGCTCTGTGTGATTTCCTTGACGTAGCGAATACGTCATTTAGTTTCTGCTTTACTTTTGTGGTGGTTTTCCTTATAATGGCTATTGAACGAGGTCACTTCTGCGACTGAAAGGAAGGCGGTCAACAGCCGTGGTATAGCTCAGGTGACGTCCCTCCTGTGGATAAACATTGTGCAGACCGCGAAAGAAAAAAAATTATTCATGTGTATTTGATTCTTTGGTGGAACAGCAGAATTTGTCTGGGGTATATTTTGTCAGCTCTTCTGAGCACTGGTTCTGCTGATCACACGCGAGGAACTCTTACAAGCACTCGCAAATTTGACACGCAATGCGGCGCCGGGGCACGACTAAATTCCGTACAAGCTGCTTCAGATCCTGAACGACGAGCACCTTGAGCACCTTGACTGCCACAACAGCGCCTGGATGGAAGGAACACTACACTCACAGTGACGACGCACTGAGTTTTCTTACTACCATAACAAAACAAGTCTCTGAGATTCTACAACCTACGATCGATTTCCTTAACCTCAAGTGAGGGAAACCTATACGAACATATGGTCGCTCGACGCCTTACAGAACTCCTACAAAATACTTGCCGCTTTCCCCACACCATGTTGGGTTTCCGGGAACATCTGTCTGCTCAAGACGTACACCTACAATTGAAAGAAAGCATCAATGGCCTCCTCAGCAAAATGAACCCGATCTGCACCGTAGCCTTGAACATACACGGGGCTTTCGACAACGTAACCCACGCCGCCATCCTACAACTCCAAACCACGGGATGTTGAAAGGCCACTTACAACTTTGTCCGAGCCTTCCTCACAAACCGGACTGCTACTGTACACCTCGGACTGAACAAGACAGATATATTCCACATCCCCTCCCGGGGAACGCCCCAAGGGTCAGTAATCTCCCCTTTGCTTTTGAAAATATCTTTTTTAGGCCTTCCGGCAAAACTGGCACAGGTTACTGACATACATCAGGCTCTGAATGCTGATGATATCATGCTCTGTACTAACACAGGCTCAGCAGGTTACCAATAAGGCAGTTTACAGCAAGCAGTTGTAACCTCATGCCCACATAGTGTGGACACCCAGCCACTTTGCCCTCCCTGGGAACGAGGTGGCACACGCCTCCGCCCGAGCTCTCCTTCACCGGGAATTCCCGGAAGAGGCCAAACACGCAGCCAGCATTTTCAACTCCCTTACACCCCTCTCCCAAACATAAACCACATCCTCAACCACTATAAAGCAATCTGACGAACCTATTCCCTTCCCCACCATTCCCTTTCTACCACAGACGTCCGCATTTGGCGCCGACTTCAAACCAACACGTATTACAATCACCTCCACCTCCACCACATCTCTCCTACTAACTACAAACCCTTAAGTGCACCCAACGCGATGAGCGTAAATCACAGCTCATCTCGTCTAGACGTGCCCCACCAACCCTCCACCACCTAAACACCCTACCCTTGAGCAGTGGGAGTCCGCGTTGCAGAGCTGCCAGCTCGGAGACCAGGAGTCCCTTTCTCTCGGACGAGGTTGGCAGCCGCGGCACGCGGCCTACCGGAATAGGATGGCCGGCCACAGCCACAGCACCGGAATAGGATAGCCGGCCACAGCTACCGGAATAGGATGGCCGGCCACAGCTCTTTTTCTCCCTTACGCCGTCCCTGTTGTTTCAATAAACGTTTTCTCTCTCTCTCTCTCTCTCTCTCTCTCTCTCTCTCTCTCTCTCTCTCTCAGACCTAGGCTTTTGTGTGGTGTTCTTGATCAGTTTGACTCGTGTTTGTGAACCTTCAATGGCTTCCTGAACGACGTTTTGGCCTTTGCTTTTAGTGTCAAGCACGCGCACGCCACCGGTCGCCTAGTTACACGTGTACTTGGAACGGGGGAACGAAAAGGGAGGTGGGATGTTTCCACGCGCACCCAGTTTTTTTTTGTTTACCAATGAGGAAGAATTTTTATAGAATTATTACAAAAATGGCTGTAACTCTCGTTTAATCAAAACTGGCATAAAACACACCGTGTGACAATTAGCCGCTAAGTTGACTCAAAACGTACTTGGTATTTCAACAATATGATCACAATGTTGGCAGTGAAGTTTTGAATTTTCAGATATTGCCGTCAGCTGTTAATATATGGTCCTCCGGCATGAAAAGAGACACAGTGTTTGCCTGCTACGGTGAAATTAGCGTACTTCCTGGTGTTATTTTCCTAACTCTCACATGGAAGAAACCTTAATAAAAAATTAAAATACACCTACTTTGTTTCGACCTGGGGCCAGCTTCGTTGGTCCTTATTCTTCACACACCAGAAGTACCCAAAATTTTTATTCCTTCTCTCCCGCCTCCCAAATCACAACCTAATTGTATCCCCTGCAAACCACTGGTCCGACCCTTATTGTGGGAAGTCATCGGTACCACCACGCAAGTGAGTTAGAGATATTTGTAATATTGCACGCTGTATATTACGGCGGGGAGTCAAGCTTTCATTTATTCTGATCGTGGAGAACAGCTTTCTTGGTGTTAGTGAACATTCCATTCTTATTTATGAAGTAGTGCCTCTCAGCACGCATGCCACTGGCGCTGTGTCTGTCTCTGAAGGGTATGCCTTTTTATCTCTCTCTTTGTACGTATCGAGCTACATAAATGCCGGCTGCCGCCCACGTTGGAGTTTTACACCGTCCATGGAAGGGATAATTTCCTGTTTTACTTGGTTCAATTGGGTTAGAATTGCAATTGTAGCGAGAAACCTCAAAATGGTCCTACGCCTCCGAAAAATTAATGAAGATGCCTTCCGCCCTACAATTGAAAAAAAATAGCCGAAATGCCCTACATGTAGGGCGACAACCCCCAAGTTTCACTACTGGCTATTTGCCAATAGCCCAGCATTGCTGCGCGTTACTCACACCGCTATCTACTAATATGCACAGATAATGCTTTAGCGAGTACTTCTATTGCGCACTGTTGCCATTACGACGACAACCGCTACTTTGCCAGGAATACCAGCTGAAAAATAGCTCGTTTAAAGAAAAACGAAAGCTGTTTGTCGATTTAAACTTTACAGGAGGCTTAGAATGGGCAAATGAAGACGGAATAAACTACTTAGCACCCGATATCGCACGTACGAATTAGCGACGAAGCTGTTGTCGGTGCGAAGCCGGAGGTCAGGGTACCGTCACGCTGGTCAACTGCACGTACGGAAGGAAGGTGAACATCGCAAGGTAAACATTCAAATTTCACGTATGTCCTAGCGACTCCCTTAGGCTCTTCGCATTCAAGCATGCACATCGCCACTAGAGAAAGCCATTCGTATCTAGAGATTTAGCGTACATGAATTTAAAACTGTGTAGTGCCGCTGGGATTGTTCCCGCTACGTGGCAGGGGCGTTGGAAATTCAACGAGTTGCGCGTCCATGGCCTCTGCCAGATTGCTATATCTTATCCATTACTGAGATGCCCTGCTGCTCCAAGAGGAACAACCCGCAAGGCTTTATCTGTGGGATAGCCCCGCAGGACGAATTTCTTCAGGAGCTCGTATTTTAAAGCGAAGCTTTCGTGTTTTCACCTATGCCGTAGTACGCCAACACGCCCTGCAGAAAAGTCAATTTTCTATGACGATGATGTTGACTGAAGGAGGGTTACGGTAAAGCATGGAATGCTTTAAGTGGGCAGACATAAACATGAATACCAAGGTTGATAAAGCCGGTGTCTATCCGCTGCGTGCATGAATTGACATCGCTCGATAAATTATACAGCACGGGGAACCGAAGCCAGCGGGTGTCCCGGTGTTGGATTCTGTAAACCCTTCTTCATTCCTCCTACATTTTTACTATTACTTTAAAGTGACAAAAGCTAATAGTTGAAAGACTCAACCTCCACTAATAAGGTTTTTCCCGCTAGAGGGCCGCAAGATGCACAAGCCCCCCGCATCGGCTCCGAGTTTCGCCCCCGCTTACGCTGGGTAATCGCTATCCACGCCATCGAGAGTGGTTCCACGGTAACCGGCAAGTCACGCGAATCACCTGGACACCACCATCTCGGTTATCGAACCACCAGAAGGTTAGTTTGGAGTGCCCGAAGTTCACACCACGACGCCGGCTTCGCTAGGCCTGATCAGGCCTAGCACCCTCGCTCTCCTCATCGTCGCCGCCGCAGCTGCGCTCGTGCACCGGCCGCTCTGGCGCGTGCACGGCCACCGCGTAATATCCAATCATGAAGAACACCGTGGAAGGGGAAGAAATGGACCCCGCCGAATTCGAACGACCAGGCTGGGCAACCATCAGGCACCGCCAGCATGTCCTACGCTCGGCTGCTCAGGCAACGGCGGAGCAAGTAAGTCCGCTCCAACTATACTCGAAGAAACAATCCCACCGCAAGCGACCGGCTCAGAGGACACCGCCGGCGACGCCACTCCCGGCAACTGATATCAAAATTGTCCTACGTC
Organism: Haemaphysalis longicornis; assembly: GCF_048455015.1. NCBI lineage: Eukaryota > Metazoa > Arthropoda > Arachnida > Ixodida > Ixodidae > Haemaphysalis > Haemaphysalis longicornis. Next base: position 92,367,801 of record NW_027526214.1, read on the forward strand.
CCCGAGGAGGCCTGGCCCTTGCGTCACTAGCCCAGGCTACACTTGCCGACGCCATACACGTTCAAGCTCACGTTGCGCCGAACCGTGAAGACCAAGTTCGAGTGCAACAAACCGCTAACTACATCGTCATTAGCACCCCATCGGAGGAACGTGCCCACAAGTACGCAAGTATGACCTCCTTGACGGTCCGCGGGAAGCAATATGAGGTCTCTGCTCACGTAGCAGCTCCAGCCAACAGCGTACTCGGTGTCATATTTAATATCCCAGAAGACGACACGCCTGAGCAAGTGTTCGACAGCATATGTAGCTACAATCCGGGCCTTCACATTCTTGACGCTAAGCGGCTGAACTCGTCAAACATGGCCCAGATCCTGTTTGATGGTCAGAAAGTCCCCTTTTGGATTCGGTATCGGTCTTCGCTCTACCGATGCAAGCCGTTTCGCCGCAAGACGGAAGCGTGTTATGCCTGCTGGTCCACGGGACACCGACAAGATGTGTGCCCCAATGCTCAAGTCGCCCCCCGCTGCCCCCGTTGCGGTGGCACTAACCCCGCCGAACCCCACGACTGCTCCCCACGATGTATAGTCTGTGAAGGCCCCCACATCACCGGATCGGCTGACTGCCCACGTCGATATCAACCACGACGGCGGGCACCTACATACGCCCAAGTTGTCACAACGGGTGCTCCAGCCTTATCATACCAAGGCCAAAGCGATAGACAGCAGTTTCCACCACTGCTGCAAACCGGACCCGCCGGCCGCCAAGGTCTCCTCAAGGGATCCCCCCTCAAGCCACCAGCCGGCCAACCACAAGGACTTCATACCAAGCATAAGCATGCGCCTGCAGGTGAACAACAAGCCACCCCGGATCACCAGGTGAGCTGCCCGGTAGCGCCTGCCCACTGCTCGTCAATCAATCCCCCACCGCCTCTCCTTAGCCCCTCACTGGATATCCTTCGGGAACTCAATGCTATCCGGGCTGAAATCTCCCTCCTCCGCCAAGAGAATGCGGCTCTGCGACAGGAGAACCAAGCTCTCAAGTCGCTAATATCCCCTAGGCAAGAGGATACCAATTCTCCCACCCCTCCTCCCCCTAAACGCAAGGCGGTCTCAGACGACTCGCCCTCCTCTGAATCGCCCCTTACACCAGACGAACAAGTCCAAAACCAAATTACTGAGGTCGAGGTATCCTGTAAGCAGGCGCTGACGGAGCAAAAAGCCGATTGCTCGAATATTCATCAAGCCCTGCAAGCCGGCATATCCAATGTCCATGCTAACGTAGAGGCCTTACGCTTAGAATTGCGCAACAGCGTTCAAGAGCTCGTGAACAAAATTAATACCCTCTGCAATCCTATTCCGGCCCTCGTCCTAAATTATGACATCTCCAGGGAATAAGAAGGTCCCGCGGCCCATTCGGGTCTGGCATTGGAATTGCAGGGGGTATCGGCGAAAACGACAGGCCCTGCAACTTCTAACCCAGGCGACGGAAACTCCCCTTACGGTAATTGCGTTACAAGAAGTAGGCTCATTAGTTAAGCTCCCTGGCTATAAGGCATTTCAGGGTAACGGCAACCTCACAACAGCAGTACTAGTTCATCGCAATATTCCTGCTGAACGCACACAGTTTGATGGCATCGCTGTTCCCCATGATTTGGTGACTCTCTTTCCGAGCAAAAGAGACGCTGAGCGGCTGTACATCCTCAACGTGTACAGCAGTCCGAAGGAAACAGGGCATACATTTAATCTCCTCTTCTCTTTTGCTAAACAGACGGTAGGAACCCATGGGCTTATCATAGTAGGCGATTTTAATGCGCCACATACAGCCTGGGGATACCACCATTGTACTCGAAAGGGCAGACTTCTCTGGGATCAGATTCAAGCACATCGGCTTACTACAGAATCGAACCCGTTGATTCCAACTAGGATAGGCAATAGCGTGCAGCGTGATTCATCACCCGATCTCACCCTCACTTATCTCGTCAAACACGCATGTTGGGCATCCACTCCTGGCACATTAGGAAGTGATCATTTCATCCTCCAAACGGACGTGACAGTAGCCAGTTTCGTGCGCCGCCGCCCTCGGCAGGCCTTTTTACCGAATTGGGACGACTTCCGGCAAGTACGCCAAACTCTCGATCCCCCTGAAATTAGTACATCTGGATTAGACAATTGGGCTCAACAAATTCTTAAAGATGCGCGGCACACAAGTATCGCGCTGGATCCGGAAATTCCTTCAGATGTGGTTGATTCCCACCTACAGCATTTGTGGGCTGCATATCGCAGTATACAACGTAGATGGCGCAAACAGAAACACAACAGAAAACTGCGCTCTAAACTATCTCGCCTCAATGCTGAAATTGAGCAGTACTCCGCCCAGCTTGCCCAAGATCAGTGGCATGAAATCTGTAATCAAATGAAGGGAAACATCGGAATGAAACGCACTTGGTACCTCCTCAGGCATCTATTAGACCCCTCTCGTACGAAGACCGAGCAGACCCATCGGCTTACAATGGTCACACAAAATTTCCCGGGTACCAATGAAGAACTACTCGACAAAGTTTGCTCACTATATGTGCCCACTGGTGACACCCAACAGCTCCCACTATATAAAGGACCACCAAATACTGATCTTGATGCAGATATTACAGAAGCAGAGGTACGCAGCGCCCTCCTTGCTCTCCGGCCCGGGTCAGCCCCGGGGCCGGATGGAATAACCAATAAGATGCTCCGCAATCTGGATGACTCCTCAATATCGGCTCTTACAGATTATTTTAACCACTTTTGGAAGCTCGGTTATCTCCCCCAAGCATGGAGGCACGCCCAGATCACCCTCATTCCGAAACCAGGGAAGCCTCTTACCATCGATCACCTCAGACCCATCTCACTCACCTCATGCATAGGTAAAGTCATGGAGCACATCATCCTCTCTCGCCTCACGCTCCACCTTACATCTACTGATGCTCTTCCGCACTCAATGATTGGCTTTAGGCCCGGGTTATCCACCCAGGACGTCCTGCTCCAATTATCTCGAGACGTAATAACACCTACTACCAAGCGCGACACAGCAGCAATATTGGCTCTGGACCTTACAAAAGCCTTCGATCGGGTCTCGCACGCCGCCATCATGCGCGGTCTAGAATCGATTGCCCCTGGGGAACGCACTTACAACTACGTGCGTGCGTTCCTCACATCGCGCACGGCGTTTCTCCAAGTAGGAGATCTCAAATCGAAAATTCTCTCTCTTCCTTCCATTGGTATCCCGCAAGGGGCCGTATTATCACCCCTACTCTTTAATTTGGCCATTCTTAATATTCCCAAACGCCTAGAAGTAATACCCCACCTTCACTACAGTCTCTATGCGGACGATGTAACGCTATGGGTAACAAGCGGTAGTGACGCACAAATCGAGTACACCTTGCAGCAAGGGGCCCAAGCAGTCGCCGAAGAAGCTTTGCTGGCAGGCCTTGCGTGCTCACCCGCCAAATCCGAACTGCTCCTTCTACCATCTAAATTCGGATCGCGAGGCCCCCCAAACATCGCAGTTTTCTTAGATGGTCACCTGATCCCAGAGGTACCTGCCCTTAAAGTGCTAGGGCTGGTAATACAACGCAACCGAGGCAACACACAATACATCTCAGAATTAAGCTCCAATGTAAATCAAACGATTGGACTCCTTAAACGAATTTCCGGCCGAAATCATGGGCTCAAAGAACAGGAGAGGCTACAGCTCGTACAGGCGTTTGTCGTCAGCCGGATTACTTATTCCCTCCCCTACCTTAGAGTCACCAATGCGGATCTGGCGAAAGTTAATAATCTAATTAGAAAGGCATACAGGGCAGCAGTGCGAATTCCCCAGAATGCACCCACTGCCAGACTTGAACGCCTAGGCCTCCACAATACGGCTCAGGAGCTGATTGAAGCTCATCACATCAACCAACTCCGACGACTTTCCACTACATCCACTGGTGAGCACATTCTAAAACGTTTGGGTATCCGCGCACCAGAGATCTCCGACCCGAAGGTCCCCATCCCAAGAACCACCCATGCCTGTCTCTACGTTCGTCCCCTCCCACGGAACATGCACCCCGAGTACCATAGGGCTCGCAGGGAGGAGCGAGCGCGAGCACTGGCGAGGAAATTGCCCATCCGACCAGACATCATGTATGTCGACGCGGCAGAATACCGCCATCACGAAGGCTATGCCCTCGCAGCCATCAACAGCCCGGATAGCCCCCCTGTTACCTCTCTTACCGTGCGTACCACCTCCCCAGCGGCGGCGGAGGAGGCTGCAATAGCACTTGCGTTAACGACCCGGCCTACCCCAACAATTATAATCACAGATTCGAAAACGGCCATTCAAAATTTCTCCCGTGGGTCAATTTCCCTCGTGGCATCCAAAATCCTCTCCAAAAATCCCCCGACCTCTCCGGTCGAACTCATTTGGACCCCGGCGCACACTGGTCTGGGAGGGAACGAGGCGGCCCACAATGTGGCACGAGGGCTTACTATCCGTGCCGGGGCTAGCATCACCCCCTACCATGGTGCTCGATCCGCGAGGGACCGACTTATCACCTATCACGACATCGTCGTGCATTACCGCCTCGCCCGCCGCCATTATCCCCCCGCTCATCCAGGGCTTACCAACTATCAGGAACGTCTCTGGCGACTTTTACAAACGAATACCCTCGCTTGTCGGGCAGTACTGCATCGCATCTACCCCGCACAGTATCCCTCACCGAACTGCCTCCTCTGTGGCGCCCCCGCCACACTTGTCCACTCCATGTGGGCATGCCCCCAAGACCCCTTCCAGTATGTAAATAGTGATGAGCAGTGGGAGCGTGCGCTGGGCAGCTCGGACCTGGACGTGCAAACACTCCTGGTCACAAGAGCTGCCACCGTCGCCGCCAGACTCCAACCGGTGGCCACCACGCATTGCTAAACCACAAGACTCAATAAAAGTGTTTCTCTCTCTCTCCTCTAATAATAGCTATATTTACAAAGTTCCTGGAAGTTTGCCCGGGTCTTTGCTTCTATTCCTTTCCCACGGCGTGTATAAATTACCTAAAAAACTATGTGCTTCGTTTCTCTACCAAGATATCTTCGCATTTCGCCTTCGAGTTTCGCCGTCGGCGGAACTCTTTTTTCTTAGAAAATTTTATGGTTTCTCCTTTCTTTATAGCAATAGCGAAAGAAGAAGACTAGAGACTTCTATCACTGCCAGCAAACTTGAATGAAGTTTGTGCAAGTAAATCGGCATCCTGACATCAAAAACTTTTCCGAGGTCGCAATGGTCTAAATAGTGCGACATCATGATCGCAATGTAAGCAGACATGGGTCATTTCACCCAACCGCTCAAACCGCTTTCACTCACTGACCAGCCGGACTCACAATTAATTCTTTATAGTGACTGGCTAATCAGTGAGAGGAAGCGGTTTCACCGGTTGAGTAAAGTCAAGACAGGCCTATCAGTTGAAGAAGCGGAACGACACCAGCGAGGCTCGCTGTGTTGCGTGGGAGCAGTCTGATTCGAACCGGCCAAACCGGTTCGAATCACTGACCAGCCATAATTACTATCAATAATTACAAGTACCTTTGGTTAGCCAGTGTACAAACAGCTGACACAAACATGCGATTTTTGCTTTTGTTATCCCGTAGATCTTTTATTTACCATTTTCTCGGTGTGCAAATATAGAAAGATTCTCAGCTCCTATGAGGGCAACCCCACTTTTACTATTGGGTCTTTTTAAGCCTCCGTAATTCTTTCCTAAGCGTTCTCCGCGGCTTGTACAAGTCAGAGAACCAGGCGAGTGTAGTTTCGGTTCGTTTGCGGGCCCGCGGTCCCGCTTTCTCTAAAGCATTTTTCTTCCCGGAGACACGTGTCATTGCTACTTTAGCGAAATGGTGTGAGGCGCGACCTTCATCGATGCCAACGCGGATTTTGTGAAGTTCTTTCAAGTATGATGATGATGGTTGGATGTTTATGGCGCAAGGCCAACTGGGGCAAAGAGCGCCAAAACATTAGTCATATATGAGGGGTGAAACCTTAAAAACTAAGTAAAGTCAGTAAAAACAAAAGTGAAATCACGAAACGACAATGAGCATGGCTGGTGTATAGGGCCAGATTTCATGATGCGTGATAGGAAATGAGGTTTAAAAACTTGACCTCTGACAAATACTCAAACACACGTTTCATAGAAACAATGGCATCGTCACCTAGAAAAAACAATGGATGTAGGGGAATATGTTGTCTGTAGATTTCTCTCAAGTGTTTGTGTCGTGTTGTGTGAAGTGCCTTGCATGTGATTAGTATGTGCACTACGGATAGGGCCTCTCCGCACCTGCTGCACTGGGGTCTAGAAGATCCCGTCAGCAGATACGAGTGCGTCGCCTGGGTGTGCTCTATTCGCAGCCTACCCAAGGCGACTTCCGTGTGTCTGTTGCGTGAGTCAGCTGTGTACCGTCCCAAGTTTGGCCTTATTACATGTAGTTTGTTGTCGGTCTGTTCGTCCCAGTGTGTTTGCCATGTTCTGCGCAGGTGTTGTCTTATGTGTGGCTTGAGGTCTGTGTAGGGTACGGTTGTTATGTCTACAGTGTTCCTGAGTGCAGCAGCAGCAGCCCTCTCGTCTGCCGACTCATTCCCAGCGATCCCAGCGTGTCCTGGGACCCAGCAGAGGAGCAGCTGATGCTTCTTTGCATACACAGACATGATAGTGTTAAATACAAGATTAACTATATGGTTTTTGGGGGGTGTATGCGATGACAGTGTGCGAACAACACTCAAGGAATGTGTGTAGATGGTAGACTTTGGAATTTGATTTTCAAGTATGTGTCGTACAATCAGTAAAATTCCATACGCTTCTGCTGAAAAAATTGTTGTGTGCACGCTCATGGTTCTAGCTGCATTGAAATTTGGACCATGAGCAGCGCACGACACCATAGTGGAGGTTTTAGAAGCGTCACTATAAAATTCTGCACATGTGTATTTAAACTGCAAAGAAGGAAAGTGTTGCAGTATTGCAGCTCGTGGTACCCGATTTTTGTCAAGTGTAATAAAAGAAAGGTCGCACGACACAGGGCGAACTTGCCAAGGCGGTAAACTGTTTGAAAAGGATGACCTGTACACATCTAAAAACGAAGCACTGAGATCCGAGGCTCGCTCTTTTACTCTAAGTGAAAAGGGCAGAGGAACGGATGGGCGCTTTACAAAGAGCAGAGATGTTGATGTATCGTTAAAGACAGGATAAAAAGGATGATTATTCAGCGATGAAATTTTAAAAGCATAAAGCAAGTCCATGTATGTTCGTTGGTTCTCAAGACTCAACATATTACACTCAACATAAAGACTCTCAGCAGGGCTAGTGCGAAAAGCACCCGACGAAAGACGAAGGCCCAAGTGTAGCACTGGGTCAAGAATTCGCAAGGCTGTCTTAGTCGCCGACCCATACACCACACTGCCATAGTCCAAACGAGACCCAACCAAAGCAGTATACAAGTGAAGCATGAGTTCTTTGTCGGAACCATAGGATTGGTGGGAGAGAACCTTAAGTATATTCATTGTGTTGAGACATTTATTTTTAGGTTCCTTGATGTGGGGAATGAATGTGAGTTTGTGATCAAACACCACACGTAAGAACTTGTGCTCCTTGTTCACAGGAAGCGACACGCCATTAAGATGAATGTCTGGGTCCGGATGGACCCCGCGCTTCCTGGAGAACACAACGCAGGAGCTTTTTGCAGGATGCAATTTAAACCCATTCTTGTCTGCCCAGCCGGCAAGTTTCTTTTACATCAAGCTGGACTTGACGTTCGCAGATTGACATATTACATGATTTATAGGATATCTGGACGTCATCTACATACATGGAATCAGAGATTGTGGGTGGCAGTGCCTTACCAAGAGAGTTCATTTTTCCTATGAAGAGAGTGCAGCTTAACACACCTCCTTGTGGCACGCCATTTTCTTGCACGTGAACCCTTGAGAGTGCACCACCGACTCTCACTCGAAACGTTCTTTCTGACAGGTAACTGACAAGAGTGTTTAACATGTTACCTGAGACACCGAATGACTTTAGGTCACTCAGGATCCCGTACCGCCAAGCGGTGTCGTAGGCCTTCTCGAGGTCGAAAAACACAGTTACACAATACTGTTTATGAACGAAGGCATCCTTTATATACGATTCAAGTGATACGAGTTGATCGTTCGTGGATCGCCCCGCCCTGAAGCCGGCCTGGCAGCCGTCGAGAAGACCGTTGTACTCAAGGAAGTACACGAGCCTGCGATTTATCATCTTCTCGAGAAGCTTGCACAGGCAGCTCGTCAGGGCAATAGGACGGTAACTTGAGGGGGACGACGGGTCCTTTCCCTCCTTCAGGAAAGCTAGAACTATAGCCTCCTTCCAAGAGTTTGGAATGTGCCCCGAAAGCCATATCTTGTTATACAGGTGTAAGAGTGTTAGAAGAGTGTCTGCGTGCAGGTATTGTATCATTGTATATGTGATGTTGTCTGGGCCTGGAGCTGAGGGTTTACACGTGCTCATAGCAGCCCTCAGCTCATGCAGTGAAAACTCTGAGTTATAAGAAGATGTTGACCTATTGTTATCTAGTATAGGCTTCTTTTCGGCCGTTTGTTTGTGTTGCATAAAAGTGTTTGTGTAGTGTGCTGAACTGGACACGTGTTGGAAGTGTTGTGCGAGTGTGTCAGCCTGGTCTTCGAGTGTGTCCCCTGTTGTGCTGACCAGAGGCAGGCTGTGTGTTTGTTGTCCTTTCAATTTGCGTATTCTCGTCCATACTTTCCGTGTGTCTGTGTAGGAGTTTATGGATGTTATGAAGGAACGCCAACTCTCTCGTTTTGCCTCACGGCGCACGCGTTTTCCTAACGCCTTGGCCCGTTTGAACAAAATGAGGTTACCCGACGTGGGGTACCGACGAAGGACACCTCACGCCTTGTTCTGGGCCTCTCGCGCCCGCCTACAGTCCTCATTCCACCACGGCCTCCGCTGGTTGCGCAGGGCACCAGAGGCGTGCGGAATGGACTTTTCGGCGGCGTCGAGGATGTGCGCCGTGAGCAGTTTGGTAGCTTCTTGAACGTGTAGGTGTCGTATGGATAAGTGGTGTAGTTGGGATGTCTCTGTAAATGTATTCCAGTTAGCTCTTGCTTCATTAAACCTTTTATGGGAAGATTGACTGCTCGGGCCTGTACCTATATAGGTTAATGAAGTGGGGAAATGGTCACTACCATATGGGTCCGTGCCCACACCCCACTCAAGACATGGAAGGAGAATTGCAGAACCAATAGCCAGGTCAAGATGTATGTGTTGTGACCTATGTTATGGTATGTAGGCTGTTTATTGTTGAAAAGGCATGCTCCAGATTATGTAAGAAATTTCTCAATCAGGCGGCCTCGGGCATCCGTTCTGGAAGAGCCCCAAAGAGAGTTGTGAGCATTAAGGTCGCCTGTAAGGATGTATGGTTCGGGCAGCTGGTCAACCAGCGCCTCGAAGTCGGAGCTCGTAAGTGCAACATCAGGAGGAATGTATATGGAGCATACCGTTATCAACCAAGTAAATATTATTGTGCGAACGGCTACAGACTCAAGGACGGTGTTCAAGGTGACAGGGTGGCATGCTAAGGATTTGCGGGCGATTATGGCCACACCGCCAGAAGAGTGTGTGCAGCCATCCCTGTCTTTCCTGTACACCAGGTAACCATTCAGGAAGTTTGTGTGTTTGGAATTCAGATGTGTTTCCTGGACAGACATTAAACTTGGCTGATTGGCATGCAGAATCTCATATTGTCGTCAAGATTATTTAGAAGGCCTCTGCAGTTCCATTGAATGATATTTTCTCTTCCCATTATAATGTATTAGAGCTACTGGAGTGTGACTATTTATGTAGGGTCTTTCGGGGCTTGGACTCTTGGACGGGTTTTCTTTACCTCCTCTGGAGGTTTAGATGGATGGACCCGCTCCTTCCGCTGCAAAGCAGACAGAAAGGGTCCCAAATCCACCTCATCATCTGATTTGGAAGGGGTACCTGGCGTACCGGACCCCCCGGACTTGTCACCTTTTTCGGTGCCCTTCAATTTGGCCGCGACCGCCGAGGGCTTCTGGAGCGCCCCGGGTGGCACAGGCGGTGCGGCGGAGGTGGGAACTGCTGCGGTTTCCTCCGTCTGCATCTCCTCCGGGCCCTCGCGTGAGCTTTGGGCAGGTGGAGAGGACGTAAAAGAGGGTGCAGCATCTCTCCCACCGGACGTGGATGCCACCACAGCCGCTGCTGGCCAAGCGAGCGGTGCGGAGGCGGGTTGGGCTGGCTGAGGCAACCCAGAGGGGTGCGGGGGCGGGACCAAGTCCGACTCGCGATACTGGGTCCCCGCCGAAACAAGACACCGCTCCGCCCCCCCGGCGAGCTGCGTCGGCGTACCTCCCCGGAGGAAAAGAGGCGAACCTCTTTCGCGCCTCAGGGAAGGAGATGTTCTCGGTTACTTTCACGTGGATTATCTTCTTCTCCTGTTGAAACTTCTCACAGCTGCGGGACCATGCCGCATGCGGCCCCTGAGAGTTTGCGCAGGTGAAGGTGGTGGAGTCACACTTTTCAGTGGGGTGGTCGTGTGTGGCGCATTTTGCGCAGGTCTGTTTGCCGCGGCAAGAAGTCGTAGCGTGCCCGAACCGCTGGCACTTGAAGCAGCGGCGCGGGTTAGGTATGTACGGACGTACACCACACCTAATGAAACCAGCATTGATGTGTTCAGGAAGTTTTGAACTGCTGAATGTTAAGATTATGTGCTTTGTGGGTATTTCTACATTGTCGCGACGGATGGTGATTCTCCTGACAGCTGTTACGCCCTGATCCTTCAGGCCTTCCAGAAGGTCGGTGTCTGTTTCACTTAGCAGATCTGTCTGAGATATCACCCCCTGCGAGCGGTTGAGGCTGCGGTGGGGTGTGACAGTGATGTCCAGATCTGCCATGCGGGTTTGGGTCAGGAGATTTGTGGCTTGCTGCTGCGTCTTGACTTCAACCAACACTTCGCCTGTTCGTAGTTTTTTTGCCTCGAAAGATTTCCCAATGATTCCTTCAAGGTACTTGGAGACGAGGAATACAGATTGGGAGGAGACGGGTTTGGATTTGTCTATTGATTCAAGGACCAAAAAACGGGGATAGTTGTCGTGTTTGGGAACGTTGATAGTTGGTAGGGGTGGAAGGGAAACTTCGGTGCGGTCCTTTTCGGTGGCCGATCACGTCTGGGGGCGGGGGGGGGGGTTTGAAAATGTCATATGATACATTGGAAAGCAGGGAGACGGGGGTACTTTCTCCTTTGACCTTACCCTGGTAGTCAAAGAGGTCCCGGAGCTCCCTGCCGGGTAGACAGACAGGGAGCCCATCCGCCGGAGCTTGACCTGGGCTCCGACGGCCACCGTTCGTGGTTTCTAACCCTCCACCCATAAACACATCGCCACGGTTGGATCCAGCATATGATTGGGGGCTCGGGGTTCGCGGTATCGCCAGTACCGTCACCAAGATTGCTCAAGGTGACCCGTGCGGGGAGTTCTTTCAAGTAAGACCACATCTTCGTGTTGCAACGTTCGCCGCGGTGTATAGCACCTGCTCCTAGCGTCCTTTCGTCCGCGTGTGTGGGGCGACGCCTTCTGTAAATGAGTTTTTTTGCCGACCAGTTTACTTGCAGTCTTTCTCTTAACAAATGTTAAAAAGTGAAGCGCGCAATTTTCTACAGATATCAAAGGCGCTTTTGTAATATTTTTGAGAACGCGCGACTTCTTATATATTTTTTAAACTTTCTGAAAACCCCCGCTATGCTATCACCGTAGCAACGGCATCATTTAGCGGCTCCCTTGCCTACTGATGAGTGTCCTCACTGAGCACCTGTACTGAGACAACCTTTGATCAACTTCCCATAGGGCTGTTTGCCCTGCGTGCTGTCATTTAACCGGATGTCGTATTTGTAGGGCCGAACTTGCCTATGGCGCACACCTGTGGCTTTCAGGAAACTTGTTCGTGCCTTAGGCCTATGATCCCAAGCCGCTGCAGTACCTCTAATGACTGCAGGACTGCGCCCCATCCCTCTAACGTTCGACCGCCGCATCATTTTGCATGCTTCCATTGTGTCTTAGGCCCACCCTTTTCTCAGGCGAGACGTTTTTGCACCCCTTAAATCACCGTAGGAAGTACACTGTCCCTTACTAAAATAGAAGCCGATGCCCTCGAAAATTCTGTTGATTGGCCCTGGCGAAATCGTTTTGGTAAACTACTTTAAACCAGCCTAGCTCGAGATGCCACAAAACATGCTGCGTCCTAATGCAGCACATCTACACATTCCGTTTGCTAAAATCCGAAACCACCACACTCTTGCCTCGCAGCCTTGCTCGAGTCAACATCAAGTCTGGGTGGTGGGCTGAGTGGCTTTTGGCAGCTCTGTCAACCGTCGGTTGAGGCCGGCTAGTGAATACAAAATATAAAGCTACGAAGGTCCCGTACCTAGTAAGCCTGAACAGCACGGGTAGTTTGATATAAACGCCTGCCAAGTTTGTACTGTGTCTCAAGGGCTAACCTGCGACCCCGCGATCCAGGACACATCTATGTACATTGCAGTGATGCGAAAAAAAATCAGCTAAAACGAGAGTTGATCACACGTAATGACGGTACCGATGACAATGACGTGATCGCCACAGCGATGATAACCATTAATCAGGTGTCACCTGGTTTAAAATAAAAGAACGAGTTGTCCGTAGGCAAGATGTACAGAAGCAGAGCTGCGGCGGCTCAATATCCTCATCTACCAGTTCCTGCGAACCACGAAATGTTAGATTTTTTGATATTATTTTGAGGTATGACAAGCTAAAGGCTCCCATGCTTCGGGTAGACACAGAGGAGTGCCCTACTGACTCGTTGTTGCCAGCCCCGAAAAAAGAGGGCAACTTCGTGGCCAGCCGAGAGTTATTTTCTCGGAACGGCCAAGAGACTTCGCTATGTAAGTGACCGCAGCTGAAACCCAATAGCTAATATTAGGACTTCTCTTGCAGAGAAAAAAATCATGCATTTCTTCGCCTAACGACCACAGTAGTTGTATGCGAGCTTTCTCATATCAGGTTGTGTGGTTGGGCCATGCCACATTGCGAATATCTGCTAGTTTGGATGTGAGCACCATTTTTCTAGAATATCCACAGGAACTATCGAGTGGGTACTCCGTAGGCCTAACTTTTGAGTTTGGGGCGTACGACTCGAATTGGCTTCGGCTGCTTGGCGATCAGTGAAAAATTTCTTGAGCTGGTGCCGCGTTGAAATGCAAAACCGCAAGTGTTGATGTTAGCCATAACCGCCTATACCTCAAAGCGGAAATTTAGTCCTACCGTCTTGTATAGTAGCCTCACAGTACGCAGAGCAACGCAATTCTCACCTTACGTTGGCTTGATCGTAACGCCTGTGCGATGTTGGGCTCACAACATGAGTTTACACATATTTAAGTCGCGCCGTCGCACACCTGCGCCACCTCTCCATTTTGCTGCGTATCAACCTTTAGTGAAGGGTGCATAACCGAGCTCTTACCAAGCTTCGTCAAGAAGCGTTGTGATTTTGCTACAATTTAGCCACAATCATAATTCGAGAAAATTGACATTACTCCAGGGCACACGGGCGTTACAGATGCCATCAGTCTGAGCATGGAGCTTGGCTTTAAAATCGGAACGTTGACACGAAGTGAATGCGGTTTTCGGCCATCTCCAACAGACCCTTGCACGTTTCACGAGAAACTGCGACAGAGCCGAAAAACAACGCACAGGACCCGGACACTACTTAACGTACAGTGTACTTCTGCGACTTCAGCAAGGTCCGCAAACACTGACCAAAATCGTTGTGCACTGCGGTGCTGTTGTTCAGCCAATATCCAGAAAGCTCACCATGTCTCGATACGAGCCACCTGAATGTTCGGCAGCTGTCATTTTCCCGGGAAAACAGGAACACATCTTTACTATACGCAGAATACGTAATAAGGCCACGACAGGGCAGCGGGAAGTAACCGATAAATGGGCATGCTACGATGCAATGCAGAAGTCGCTCTAGGAAAAGGGAAAAAAGTCAGGCGGAATAACAAATCCTTGCATAAACCCGCGCGTCGCTGTGAAGCGGTCACTGATGTAGCAAGTACAAAGGCAGGCACCTTCGACTAAGCCAGCCTAAGGCATGCCAAATATTTCGACTGGAGGTGTGGAAACTTAAGACATGGCGATACAGCGGTGCTCCACTCTATGGAAGGCTTTCCCCTGACCAACCGATATAAGGTATGCAGAAACCGCGTTCTCAACGGGAAGTCAAGTTGCTTTGCGTTGGGTGTAGGGATGAAGACAATGACAGCCAGAGCACGCTGCGCGTTTGCGCACTGATGAGGAAGTTCGGGAGTACTTAGAGTATTCAGCGGGTATAAAGGAATGTGACAAATGTTTATTCAGTGTTGAAGAATTTCATTGTTCTATACGTAGTTATATCCTAAGGGTTCCCTCCCGACTTCTCTATCTAAATTACACGCCATGTGTATTGTTCCGGCCACACTTCGCGAAAAAAAATAACGTTGACGCGCCGAGGAGCGGATCCACAAAACACATATAAGAGGTCTTGTAAAACCTTGCTCTTAGTGTCAGGGCTAGGTAAGGACGCAGCGCCTATGTATCTGGAGGAATTAAAGCGCTTATCGGTAACAATCAACACGCATAGCCTACTCCCCGTGTCGTTTAGTACACGACGCAGTGCCCCCAATACGTAGCTAGCCGTTACTTAAACCTCACCCTGGAATGAACCTCACCTCAGAGGTGAGGAAGTCACCGAAATGTGACCTGAACACCTCGCAAATTTCGTTTGCCTTCGCGATTTTGCAGCCTTCAGGAATATAGCATCTTGCATGTGCGCCAGTCCTGATTTGTGAAGCGAGCCTCTGGGGATTACCGTAACACGCATGGTGTAGAAACGACCGGCTTGACAACTCGGAACCACTAGGCCGAAGATAAGGATGCCGTAACACTTTTTTCTATCGCGCCCTAATACATTAACATAGGCACGCATGGGAAAGTTACGTCGCCGCACCTTTCGTCGTTTGATATCCTCCACTTCATCGCATTGCAAAGGCGTGACGCGGCTTTTATGCTCTCGCTACTTTCTCACTAACACCTTGCGCCAGGAAGCCTTTGACGCATTCATTGGCCATGGGCTTGCAAAGTCGTGATGTGGTTGGTGCAGCATTTTTCTTACGCGGCTACACTGACCTCGTGTATCAGCAAACTCGCGTTTATCCTCCAGGGCTGGCGACAGGGCATACAGATGCCAAGGTTGAGAGTGTCTAACACTGGCCTTTGATGAGATGTACGTACAACGCGCACTGAGAAAAAGAGGACATCCCCGCGCTCAAGGCAGTGGCTGAGCTTCACGGGAAAGTAAAACGTATCCAGCCGGCAGCCGGACAGTCGCCTCTCTGATGTGGTAGCAAACCTTTCCTCAAGCAGCTGGACCCATGCGTCGCGGAGGGGCAAGTGCGCAACGAAATGATTTCTGGTCACCACACCAATGTAAATTTTGCCCTGTTCTGGACAATGCAGGTGTTCCTGGTGTTCGGAAACACATTAAAATCATCCAGTAGAAAGGTAGGGTAGCGCTCAATGTGTGATCATCCCCAAGGGCATTATGGATGATCATTCCCTCTTTCTCCCAGCCGCGAAAAGCTTGAGCGGGCATAAATAAAAATCGACCAGGGAAATTACGCTAATTAACGTTGACTATTCCACATAGAATTCACTTTAGGGTCCGTGCAAGCCACAGGACACGAAACACGGTTCACTTCAATGGCTCCTTTTTGGTGGTATTGCGAGCAACACAGGGGAAGCCCCAAATGCGCAGACCCTGAAACTACCCTGGTGCTAACGGTCTCCAGGCTATAACGGCCCATGATCTCCTTGAGGGCATTCACCAGTTCATCCACGGTGACGTCCTTCAGTCTGCGAACAAAATATGGGCTTTGGGATGGCACGAAATTCAGAGTGTTGGAGATAAACGAAAACAAACACAAAAAACGAAACAATCATTATTTTCCGCGAAATAAACACGTAACCGAAATGTGACTGAATATTTTGTTGAGGAGCGAACTAAATACTATTACGTTGTCATATCCGTTTCTAGTGGAAAGATTACTTATTATAGCGTTAATTCGAAAATTCTTGCAGCAAGGTTGGAGATTGCCGCCAGTTTTCGGGCATTTAAAACGTCCTGTCATGTCACTTGCAGAATTTTTTTCGGCAAGTCTGCTGCGTGCTTCTTTACACTCTGCGTCTGTTAACATGTTTTAAATCTATGTAGCAAAATAAACACCTCTTTTTTGGTGAATGCTGAGGTCTTCATTTAATTGCCGGCCACAGTTGGTTGCGAAGCAGATGTCACAGCCGTGTTTATTTATATTTATGTTTTTCAATGCAACTTTTTGCTTCATCTCGTCGTTCATCTCTTGTTTCATTCATTTATTGACATAGCGCCGTTGTACTAAGGCATTGTTGTGAGCGCGTGGTAAGCAGCACTAAACACAAATTCCTAAACACGAAACAATTGGGAAGAAACAAGAAAATTCAACATTTGGCATGAGACCAGGCATGGCTTAAAATTGTTGACAGTGCTATTGATTTCAGAATAGGTAACGGCTCAGGTTCTTTCGGCAATACTTTATACTTTTTGCTTAAAAGTACAGCATTTTCAATGAAACGCTGTCGCACTGTATAAGCATCTAGAGGGCATGTTGAACTTCTATGCCAGTTTTACTTTATAGAAGACTACTCAGAATGCCATAAGGCGTAATGGGAGGTCCTCATTTCATGTTGATTCCAAACCGTGAAAAAATGGCGCCACTCGTTTGAAGTTTTTAAATTGGGGCAGGTATATGTCAAGTGGTGTCCCCTTTCCTGTAACCATGGTTGGTGCCGCTATGAAGCTTGAAATAGCACGATTCGATGCGTTCAAACAGTGCACTCATTTCAAATTTTTAAGAACATTTCTTCCTGTACCTACTGCATAGAACTGTCGAAAAACCGGAACAGCTAGACACATAACGAATCATATCTTTGTACTAACGGTTTCGCGGTTCACTACTAAAGTTCTCAACGAATAACCTAGCATGAAAACTGCCAAAAGCATCCACAACTGAGTGCAACAAACGCCTCGCGCATAAACAGAGCAAATTTTGAAGGCTGAAACAACACAGCCTGTAATTTCATCACGGAGTGGGACTTATACGACAGTTCGTTGGAAGCAATCCCTCGGCTCTTGCTGAAAGATAAACAAAAAGAAATTTATTTCTTAAAAATAAATGAGTGAGCGCCCACCCACCACTTTTTCTGCCGGGCACGAGGTAAAGGAAACTGGGACGAAGAGCTTTTTATGGGCGTAACCATTGGCTGCTCCTTAACCTTTTGTTACTGGCGATACATACCTGCTTATTTAGTGCATAGAAAACTGCATGTACAGATGAAGAAAGATTTATGTACTCATTTGCAGCAGCCGGGTTCATTTAGTGAAAATCAACCCGGGTGGGTGGGTTTTTACGAAAGTAAGCGTAGCAAGCTGGTGGAAAAAAGAATCACGCCTGCAAAACGCACAGAACGGCACCAGCACGTGCCCGTTGAAACAAAGCACATGAAGCACAGAACTCCTACGTGTGCGGTTCTTGAGAGAACAAGAAACGCACAGTTATATATACAAGAACACAGCTTAAACTAACACGTAAGACTCAAAAGCGGCGAAGCAGTACGTTACAACCACATTTTTTCCTCTTTTTCACATCAGGTCGTTGTTTCAGCCTCTCCGCTGTACGAGGGAGCTTAGCTGGCTCTTCGTCTTCCTCTATCGTACACGGTTCTGCTCCGGACGTGGCTTCGCTGCCATCCTTTGTGGCGCGTGCTTACCGACGCGGCGGCGGCCTTCTTTTCTTCCTCCGCAACTTCACGAGCAAGGGTTCTGCACACGTCTCCTTTTCCTCCTCATCTTCCCCTGCTCCGTGCCGGGTGCTAGCAGAAGGCCGTAGGGCGTACCTCTAACACTCAAGGGAAAAACTGGTCACACCGCGAAGACTGTCCGAGGTAGCGTAGTGTACCTTTCCGTACAAAAAAAGAAAGTAAGCTGCACCGCACTTCGAAGGTGGCAAATTATTCCTACTGAAATTGTTTTTTTTTTCACAATGAAAAGGGCACAGCAGGGAGTGGAAAGACGTAAGGAGTGGTAGCAATTAGCAGAGACTAGGTTACATACGATAGGCCCCAGCCGACTATCGTCTTTCGACCACACTTTTACTGATGCAAGCATATACGCGCCCAACAGACGCTTTACAAAGATCGCCACTTCTTAAGTCGTAATCAAATCTCCCTCCGACTCATTACAAAGCTGATGTACACAACTGGCAAGCACTCGTTAAATGCAAAGTGTTTGGTGGGATTTGTGCACTGTCTTCTGCCACACATTCTACAGTTGCTACGCCACCAATCAGTACAAATTATATGAAATATGAAAAAAGGGATGCATGAACAAATACAACTACCCGAATTCAGTAAAAACTGAATTTAGTGTCTTTTTAGATGTATTTAAAGGGCTGTGTTGCCGTCTCTTGACTACTTTTGGTATCCGCGCTAGGGTGATGGCGCCACTGGTTAATTGAAGGCAACACAGCCTATTCGGTGAATCACTGGTCCGCAACCGACAGCTTTCGCGTTCAATGGAACTGCTTTACTTTTTTACCATTCCTTTCGTAAACCCATATCGATATCGCAGGAGCGCGAAGATCCCCATCCATATTTGCCAAGAAATTCGAATAAAGGTTTTTAATAGGCCATTTCTGGCTTTAGAGTCACTGTTTAGCGTACCAAAACTACCTACACAAGTAGCCAATTCTATTCTCTTCGTGGGTGTGCCTATGCCGCCACTTTCTGCGAAACACTTTTCTTCCACCAGAACTCTATATTATCGCTTTGGCGTAACAACAATAAAACGGTTAAGATGATCACCTTACATCGGTGTAAACCCATTTTCCTTCGGTTCTTTAAATCAACTTCCGGGTTTTTATCGTTCGCCAGAACATTAATGTCGTAGTTCCTCGTCCATCTCGAGCCGGTGGCGCCGCCATCTGTACACCCACTTACTTCTTGCCGACCTCATCATTTCTCCTATATTTGAAAAACAAGAGCAAAAAGGGAAGAGGTTCAACCTCAATCAATGCAAACCGATTTTTGTGAAGTTCATGCAATCAGGACAGTGGCTTGGTTAGTGCACGTTTGCGGCGCCGTGTGTAAATAACAAACAGAAGTATGCGACCTGAAAAGGCGATCGTGGGGGTTCCGGCGGCATTGCGATCCTTCGGATGCTTCGTTTTAGGTAGGTACATTTAAACATATTTTTCATAGAGATGCATTGAAAGTGTGAGAGGCAAAACATCAATCGATGAAGCGCAATTTCTGAACTGAGTGAAAGAAATCCCCCGAATTGGTTTTCAACGTTTGCGCGGCGTGTATAAAAAACCTACGCAGCTGTGCAATCCTAGTTTCTTCATGTATGCGTGACCGCGCCACTCACAGTAACAGTGTTAAGCTTCGTCCAACCTCTTCATTTATTAGTTTTTGTGTAGCAAAAGCCGACACGCGAGAGGTCTAAATTTCATAGATGCTAGGCCATTTTATAAAGTTATGGAACAAAGTCGGCATCGTGGCTTTTAAACGCTCGCGTCAAGATTATTTGCACTTAAGAACTACGCAATCACACTTTCCCTTGCCCGCCTACCCACTACGCTGTCTTATCCACAAATGGTTGTCGCCGGCTGACTATTTTCTTTACTTTTTCCGGTAAAAATACTGAAAATTCTGCATTCTTAACTTGCATTGATTTCAAACCCTCTCTTATTATTTGCATGCTACCACGCGTCTCAGTAGTTTATATATCCCCGCACATATAAAAATGCGACAAAACACTTGGACGCGTTTTTCTCTTAAGGTTGGGGTGCCGCGCCTCCGGCTTCTGTAAAGTATTTCTTTCATCAAACGTTTCAATTAACATAATTCCGCGTAGCAATAGAGAACGTGATGACGTGCTTAACTTCTCTCAGTGCCAATGCATTTTTATTAGGTTCTTCCCAATAAAATAAGTATCGGCTTGAACCGGCTGATGAAAAATAAACCACTCACGTCCAGTTTTGTTGTTCTTCAGCTCTCCAGGCTTTTTGGTTGTATCGAGGTTTTGCCAATCTACTAACCAGCGATGAATTTGCTCGAACTAGTGAGCACCCACGAACAGCAGGTGTGCACTATCACAGCAATCGCCCGAATTTACATCGCCCTGCGTCGCAGGCCAAGTGCCTAACAACCCAAAATGCAGCGCAGTTACGTAAGCAAACACTTTGGCTGGCTGTATAACGCAAATGCAGCGGCGTAACAATGACGTAGATGCACAGCATTCACCTCGCGTGCAGAAGCATCGTGGTTCGGCTCCCGGGGTCGCACAAGTCTGCGTGATGATGCAATTGCACAAGGAGTCTTGCGGTGCGGTCTTATCCCGCAATCATTGCAGGTAACGGACTCTCTCACTAGAGCAGGATTTGTCTATTTGTGAAAATAGCCACAGTCTCTCGTGACTACGGCAATCAACCCTGAGACCTCAGTACCCTGCGGGTGTGAAGGAACTGACTACGGCGGAATTCAGGCCTGCGACGCAGCACAGGGTGCTAAGGGTCCACAGACCCGGAGAGGCCACTTTTGTAATTTGACCCTGGCAAAGTGTAACACCAGAAGAACCTAGCGGGGCGACTCACGAGGTCTTGTTTAAGGAATTAGAGTGCAATAAATACATTGTAATAGGGATTGGTGAGGTTACGAGCAAAGGTGAAGCCTTTACATTCATGAAAAATGGACACATCCTCAGTTACCGCAGTCTAGTAGACAAAAGAGACGTGGAAGTGGGAACAAAAGCACAGCTGGCCAGATAAATGAACACTAGCAATAAAAAAACAGCCTTCGGTCTTGTAATTCGGCTTAATGAAAGATGCAAATTTAAGATGGTTCAGGGCTATGCGCCTGCATCCATCAACGACGACCAGCTAGATGAACGCTACATTGAAGATGGGGAATCGGCAATCACAAAAGTAAAGACACAGCATACCTTGGTTATGGAAGACTTCAGCACTAAATTATGCAAGAATCAGGCTGGAGACAAGTTGAACTATGGCCTTTGTTGTAGGAGTGACAAATGGTAGGTCTTAGTGGAGTTTGCAGAATGGATGATTCTGCGCATGGTGAATATCTGCTTCCGTAAACTGGAGAAACGGATGCACGTGGAAGAGACCGAATGGGGAGAATAAAAGAAATTAAATAACACAATATGCGAGGAACCTGACGTCATGCGGGATGTGCAGTTCTCAGAAGGGTGGCGTGTAGTGACCACAGGATGGATAGATCCCAAATTAGTCTAGATTTCCAGAGGGACCATAACAAGCTAGTGCGAAAAAAGCCGATCAATGAGCAAGTCGTAAGAGGGAAGGCTCGAAAATTCGGGATCACACTCGAAAACCGATATTCAGCTCTCACCGAGGAAGCAGAGTTTGCGACACAGGAAGCCATCGACAGGGTACAACGCAATATCAGGGAGTATGCAGAATTCTCAGAAACGAATGCTAGATGGGATACTGGTAATCACTCCCATGGGACAAAACATTTATTTAGGAGAGAACAAATCATGACAATCTCCACCCATGCCGATAGATAGGACTAGCTGAGATTTCGAAGTGATCAATAAGCGCAAGACTGCAGACATGCGGAAGCGTAATGTGTATCGGAAGCAACATGCTGTAAAGTATGGTAGCAGCCTGAAAACAGTAAGGAGGCGTCTAGGTGTTGGCTAAAATAAGATATATGCATGCAGAGACAGCCAAGGCGATGTCTTGACAAATATGGAGAAAATTGTGTACTTCGGATCTGTGGAGTAGCCGTGACATCCAGGGTAATACCGAACGAAGAAGTATTTCACAGATGGTAGACATCCCACCAATAACGACAGAAGAACTAAACAAGGCTTAGAAAGACACGCTAGGGGTGAAAACTAAGCCCCTCGTCGGAATCCGACAAAAGAGGAACATTTGAAGGATTGGCTGGGAACTTCTACCAGTAAAACTAGAAATCCTCATTACACCGTGTCTAACGAACGCAAGCGAACCAACATCGTGTAGGAAAGCGAACATTTCCCTAACCCATAAGAAAGGCGACATGTGGGACATGAAAAATGGCAGGCGGATGAGATTATTGTCAGTCGTCTACAAAGTAATTATTAGGTAATCACTAACAGAATTTCTGCCACATTAGGTTCGAGTCATCCTAATCAACAAGCAGAGGTTCGTAAAACCTATTCAACATTCTACCATACTCCCACGATCAGTCAGGGGGTACCGAAATGTGGGGAGTACATGCAACCCGTATATATTAGCTTTCATTCGTTATGAGAATGCACTTAACTGGGTGGAAACATGAGCGGCCAAGCAGGCGTTGCGGAATCAGGTGTAGACGATCATTGCGTAAGAATGAAATCAAATCAGTTCATGTTAAAAGAAATCAAACTCGGTTTTTTTAAATAAACAATCAGAGGGTTGCCACAAAAAGCTGCACTTCATGGCAGCTTGACGAGGCGACTGTCGCTCTATTCAGCAGCAACTGGCGACACAAGTTTGTCGTGCCAACATAGAAACAGTTAGAAGATCAGTGTACAGGTAAAAATTGAAAAATCAATCGGAATTGCGAGTGTAAAAAAAGTGTACAAACAAGGAAAGAGCGAAGCAAAGAAAGACTGACGTACGGGATATAACCACAATCGTAAAGTCCGAGTCGCAAATCGCCATAAACGTGTTAACATGACACGTCACGTTTATTATATACATTACATAACACGCATGATGAAAATACAAGAACAGGCGTCACGTTTCCTAATCATGGCATAAAAATACTATACAAACAACTTCGAATAGTAAAGGATATTATTCAAAGGTCAGCTACCATAGCAGCTACTATAAGCAGAGCAGTAAAAAACCTACAAGGAGTGACGTCAGACAAGGAGACAAGATCTGCAATGTTATTCACAGCATGTTTACAAGAGGTATTCGCGGCTTTCAATGGGCAGCAGGTGGCATAAGGGTTAAAGGAGAATATCTCAGAAATCTCAAATTTGCTAATGGCATTGCCTTCCTAAGTAACTCAGGGACGAATTTCAAAGCATAAATAAAGCACTGGGCAAGCAGAGTGCAATCGTGGACCTAAAAATTATTATGTAGAAAGCAAAATTATTGCTCAATAGCCGCCGAACAGCACTTCGTATTGAGATAGGCATGGAGGCAATGGAAGTGGTAAGCGAATATAGCTACTCAGGTGAAGTAGTGACGCAAGATCTCAACAACGTGCAAGAGATAATATAAAGGATAACAAAAGGTTGCAGTGCAGTTGGCAAGTATTCTCAGGTAGTTAATGGTACCCTACTTTTAATGATACCCTAAATTATTGATACCCTAAATTAAGGACCAGTTACCCTGCAATTTTTCTCAGATAAGTGTAACGTTGGGGGATCAGAAGAGAGCGGATTGGGAGAGGGAACGAACGCGTGTTAATGGCATATTAGTAGAAATTATAAAGAAGATATCCTCATGGGCCAGGCGTGCAATGCGAAGGCAAGATAACCGTTTGTCATTAAGGGCAACAGACAATGCCTAGATTGCGGAAGCGGGGTAGGGGAAGCAGTATGTTAAGTGGGCAGATGTGATCAAGATGCTTGCGGATTAAAATTGGTCGCAGCTTCCACAGGTCCTGGATAGTTGGATATTTATTGGAGAGGCCTATGCCCTTGAGGGGGCGTAGACAGGCCGATGATGATGATGAATTATTTGATACTAACAGGGCTCTCTCACTGTCATGCGAACGGGGACAGAAATAATTTTCCCCCGCAGTATTTTTTTTGGTCTGCGGTTTAGCTAATATCTGTGTAATCTTGGTGATGCCTTAATTACGATGACCCTTTGATTGTTGTGCGTTCATGCTCTGAAGCACTGACAGTGCGTTTCTGTTCTTTTCCGCTGCTATGTGGTGACATGGAAAGTAACACGGGTGCCACAAACGACGCACCACCTGAGATCAGGCAACACGTCAGGAACTTTACGCACCTTCAAATCATCTAGATAGAGATCAAAGGGCTATTTCTACCACAATAGAAAAACAAAATCACAGCAGCAACATGACCCCAAAGCCATCCCGGAAGTGAAGGAAACTTCAGGTAATTTAGAAACCAAGACGTGTTTTCTGGAGCAGTGGCGCCAGGACTTTAGGCTTTGGAAAACAGTTAACTGTGTCGAAAGTGAGACATGCGTTTTCCGTTCACGTTTCCATATAACTGAACTGTTGTTGTTAGGATAATGTCATCTGTAATATTATACTGGCCACTGCTACAAAATTTTTCCAGAATCAGAGAGCAAGGTTTTAAAAACGATTCGGAAAACCCTCACTATTACCTTATCACATGATAGAAGAAAACGGGCCGAAAGGATAAACAGTTCGAAGACAGCAAAACGTGAACGATGATAGTAACTTTTGCGCCATGAAAAGCGAAAGAGCTCGATTTAACTGAACGGATCTGCTCAGAGAATTAGACGTAAAAATGTAACGAGAACTTCCGTCTAGAAAACCGCGCAGAAACGAGAAAAAACAACCTGAACACGGCAAATCCTTGAATGTTGCGTTTACACTCTAAAGCAATGCTCTAATTGTGAATACCAAGCAATACGGCTGCAATTCAACCAACGACACTATTTATAAGATGGGTGCACCCATGGTAGAAAACCGATTTCATCTTCCCGAGCCCTTCGTTGTGGAGGGCTTATTCCTATTAAAAAAAAAAATGGAGGGGTAGTGCTCGCACAACTATAGAGTCCCACATTACTGTAGTTTTCACACACATTTGCAGCCTGTATAATGTTAATGCCAAAGAGCCCCGAGCTGGCAATATCTCACCTCTCATCTCTAGTATTTGGTCCCGTTTTCCACCATCGGCTGGAGCGAAAGCAGTGGTTGCCCCCGGGACCAGTGCTTTAATCCCCGTTGGAAGTAACGGGGAATGTCATTATTTGCTCGCAATCATCAGAAGAACGGAGGGGTGGAAACCTTTATAGTATGTCCTTAAGGGAACAATGGCAAGTGCGCACAGGTGAATGTAACCGTCGTAGAGCTTCTGCTTCTTGTGATACTTGTGCCTCTGGTAGTGCGGGCTTTCTTCAAAGGTGCCAGAGGCGGAATGACTTCCGCCTAGGCGAATGCCGAACATCCCAGTTGAACCAGGAACCAAAATGTCAGTTTTCACCTGGACGCTGCACCCGATAACTCCGGGTGTTGCTGGTAGAATGAAAAACTGTTGTGGCATACTGAAAGCTTGTGCCCGATTTTATTCGCCATTTTTCAGCCATATGGTATCCAGAGATACTAGCTTTGACATTGCGTTTCTCGTTCCCTGCCGTTTTTCTGGTAGCCCCTTTAGGCTCGCGAGCGAGTATGCTCATCTAGGCTGTTACCATTGATCTTGTATCCCATATGTTGCTAATCTGTTGCTATGCATAGGTAATATGATACACCATTTACATCATTTCTTTGCATCATTTCTGCATTTATGCAGCTGAATGTATCATTTCACTTTCTGTTTGGCTCTTCAAACGCAAATTTTGCTTCCATGCTTTGAGTGTTCGGGGTACGTTTACGCATGTGTACGGGTCTTGGCTGGATCGCAAAGTAATCACGTAGGTGTCGTGACTGTAGTAGTCGAATTAGCCCTCACACATGTTTATGAGAGAGCTCAGTAGCGCGCGAAAGCACCCCGGACGACCTGTCTCCCCTCCTATTCAGAGTATTGTGATTTCTTCCCCTCCATCGCCAAGAGCAAAACGAACGGTCGCCTCCAGTGCCAGTCCCATGTTCTGTTAGCAGTCTCAGGGAAATTTCCTTCCTTCCTACTGCCCGTCAATAAAGCTGAGGGGCGGGCTCATAAACTTCAAATATTGGCGCAGTGCATATGATTCATTAGCAGTCAAAGGGGACATACCGGCGACCTAATTCGCTAACTTGAACAAGTTTGTCCAGATCTACGGCGGCGAGCGAGCGCATGAAGGCTTGGTCTTTTCGCCGTTTCTGGGCCCCAGGACCGCACGCTTTTCTCGCCAACGGGGCGGGGGTTCGGCTCCTCTATAGCTACCGCATTACAACCACGATATAGTTGGAGTGAAACAACCAGTATGGTAAATCCGACTTTCTTGGATATTGCGAAGAATTAGTAACGTCAATAGCTGTATATTTTCCTCAACGTTTTTATCTCCTCTTCAGGCAATGCTACCATTGGGTGCCGTAAACGGAGGGCGGTAGTTACGTGATGCAATGTGATTGATGCCGCATTCAATGCTGGTGTTTTCTTTGTTTTGTAATATTTTGTCAAGGCTCTGTTGAACAATATTTGGGAACTGCAATAATCAAAATGCTTGTTTTTTCGATTGCCCATGATAACGTTACAGATCGTTCAATATACCGTGTTTTGATTTTGTATGTGCATGGGCGGTTGAAATAAGAGCCTCGTGCGTCTGTTCTTTTTTTCTTTCTTTCCATATTTCTTGACTGTGAAAAGGCCAACCATTGGTTCGTTTTCTCGTTAAGGAACATTTTTGCGCTGACATGCGAAGTAACGAGAATTTTATTTGTCGCCTATGCTACTTTGTGTTTACTGAACCCCTGTTCCCTAGCTGGAACCTAGTCAAATAACCCATATAAACAAGATATTGGAAACACTAATAATGTGCTGTTCAAGATGTTTTACGGCTTTCATAGCTTCTTTCTCGCCTTTCTGCCCTTCCCTTTTAAAGGGTGTTTTTACGTCAGTGTACAACAACTGGTTAATATATCGATAAATAAATAAAAACCTAGTGCACCCGACTAACCGATAGTCAGTCAAAACACACCTTTATAAAATTATCTTCTGGTCACTAGGAATATCTAGTCTATGGGAACTTATGTGCCAAGAAATCTATCGCCAATCCTTGCCTCCATACCCCACGTCTCTTTAGCAACCCATTCTTTTCTCTGGAAGTCAATGACGGCGTCATCTCACAAAAAATTCACAAATAATGTATGAAATGTGCAGTGCAGCTGCGGGGGTTGAAGACCTCTCAATCTTCGTGCTGCATATTTAGAGGCTCTCGTTGGCGTGCCTTGATGTAGCGCCGTGGATTTGTCGCCAGCATCCCTGCCTGGCCAGCCACGTGACCCTTTCCTCAGCAACCATTGCGGCAGTGCGGACGGCACGTGACCTACCGGAGGAGACAAAAGGCGCATCAAGGTAGCGCCATTTGGTAGCGCAGTTTTGGCGGTGAAACACCACCTAATCTTCGTGCTGCATATTTGCAGGTTGGTTCTTCGGTACTGCATTGTCTACTTCTTGGCCTTTCCAACGCCGCAACTGCAGCCCCTTCAGAATTTTCGTGTGAACCTTGAACTGCAAAATTCCCACTCACGCTGAACTGCTTAAGAAAATTGAAAAGCTTGAGACTTTGGTTACAGACCTGGCTTCAAAATTTGAGGAGAAAAGAAAACACAAATATGGAGGTGTTGTTGAAGTCACTGATTTGCGAGCGAGTGTAAAATCATGAGTGAACATATCGACGACATGGTGAAGGAACGGGATGAGTTTGTGGTGTCCAACTAGGCGCTCGTGCGACTAACAATGAACTTGTGGCTAAAAATGAAGCGCTGCAAAAGTGTGTCGCAAACCTGGAACAGTACTCTCGACTCAATAATGTCGAAATCAAGGGCATTCCAGTCACGAAAGGCGAAAACTGTGCAGCTATTTTGACAGCCATTGCGGACGCTATCGACTGTCCTATTTCTTCAGCTAACTTGGCCAGATAAATGAACACTAGCAATAAAAAAACAGCCTTCGGTCTTGTAATTCGGCTTAATGAAAGATGCAAATTTAAGATGGTTCAGGGCTATGCGCCTGCATCCATCAACGACGACCAGCTAGATGAACGCTACTTTGAAGATGGGGAATCGGCAATCACAAAAGTAAAGACACAGCATACCTTGGTTAAGGAAGACTTCAGCACTAAATTATGCAAGAATCAGGCTGGAGACAAGTTGAACTATGGCCTTTGTTGTAGGAGTGACAAATGGTAGGTCTTAGTGGAGTTTGCAGAATGGATGATTCTGCGCATGGTGAATATCTGCTTCCGTAAACTGGAGAAACGGATGCACGTGGAAGAGACCGAATGGGGAGAATAAAAGAAATTAAATAACACAATATGCGAGGAACCTGACGTCATGCGGGATGTGCAGTTCTCAGAAGGGTGGCGTGTAGTGACCACAGGATGGATAGATCCCAAATTAGTCTAGATTTCAGGAGGGACCATAACAAGCTAGTGCGAAAAAAGCCGATCAATGAGCAAGTCGTAGGAGGGAAGGCTCGAAAATTCGGGATCACACTCGAAAACCGATATTCAGCTCTCACCGAGGAAGCAGAGTTTGCGACACAGGAAGCCATCGACAGGGTACAACGCAATATCAGGGAGTATGCAGAATTCTCAGAAACGAATGCTAGATGGGATACTGGTAATCACTCCCATGGGACAAAACATTTATTTAGGAGAGAACAAATCATGACAATCTCCACCCATGCCGATAGATAGGACTAGCTGAGATTTCGAAGTGATCAATAAGCGCAAGACTGCAGACATGCGGAAGCGTAATGTGTATCGGAAGCAACATGCTGTAAAGTATGGTAGCAGCCTGAAAACAGTAAGGAGGCGTCTAGTTGTTGGCTAAAATAAGAGATATGCATGCAGAGACAGCCAAGGCGATGTCTTGACAAATATGGAGAAAATTGTGTACTTCGGATCTGTGGAGTAGCCGTGACATCCAGGGTAATACCGAACGAAGAAGTATTTCACAGAGGGTAGACATCCCACCAATAACGACAGAAGAACTAAACAAGGCTTAGAAAGACACGCAAGGGGTGAAAACTAAGCCCCTCGTCGGAATCCGACAAAAGAGGAACATTTGAAGGATTGGCTGGGAACTTCTACCAGTAAAACTAGAAATCCTCATTACACCGTGTCTAACGAACGCAAGCGAACCAACATCGTGTAGGAAAGCGAACATTTCCCTAACCCATAAGAAAGGCGACATGTTGGACATGAAAAATGGCAGGCGGATGAGATTATTGTCAGTCGTCTACAAAGTAATTATTAGGTAATCACTAACAGAATTTCTGCCACATTAGGTTCGAGTCATCCTAATCAACAAGCAGAGGTTCGTAAAACCTATTCAACATTCTACCATACTCCCACGATCAGTCAGGGGGTACCGAAATGTGGGGAGTACATGCAACCCGTATATATTAGCTTTCATTCGTTATGAGAATGCACTTAACTGGGTGGAAACATGAGCGGCCAAGCAGGCGTTGCGGAATCAGGTGTAGACGATCATTGCGTAAGAATGAAATCAAATCAGTTCATGTTAAAAGAAATCAAACTCGGTTTTTTAAATAAACAATCAGAGGGTTGCCACAAAAAGCTGCACTTCATGGCAGCTTGACGAGGCGACTGTCGCTCTATTCAGCAGCAACTGGCGACACAAGTTTGTCGTGCCAACATAGAAACAGTTAGAAGATCAGTGTACAGGTAAAAATTGAAAAATCAATCGGAATTGCGAGTGTAAAAAAAGTGTACAAACAAGGAAAGAGCGAAGCAAAGAAAGACCGACGTACGGGATATAACCACAATCGTAAAGTCCGAGTCGCAAATCGCCATAAACGTGTTAACATGACACGTCACGTTTATTATATACATTACATAACACGCATGATGAAAATACAAGAACAGGCGTCACGTTTCCTAATCATGGCATAAAAATACTATACAAACAACTTCGAATAGTAAAGGATATTATTCAAAGGTCAGCTACCATAGACCTCTATAAGCAGAGCAGTAAAAAACCTACAAGGAGTGACGTCAGACAAGGAGACAAGATCTGCAATGTTATTCACAGCATGTTTACAAGAGGTATTCGCGGCTTTCAATGGGCAGCAGGTGGCATAAGGGTTAAAGGAGAATATCTCAGAAATCTCAAATTTGCTAATGGCATTGCCTTCCTAAGTAACTCAGGGACGAATTTCAAAGCATAAATAAAGCACTGGGCAAGCAGAGTGCAATCGTGGACCTAAAAATTATTATGCAGAAAGCAAAATTATTGCTCAATAGCCGCAGAACAGCACTTCGTATTGAGATAGGCATGGAGGCAATGGAAGTGGTAAGCGAATATAGCTACTCAGGTGAAGTAGTGACGCAAGATCTCAACAACGTGCAAGAGATAATATAAAGGATAACAAAAGGTTGCAGTGCAGTTGGCAAGTATTCTCAGGTAGTTAATGGTACCCTACTTTTAATGATACCCTGAATTATTGATACCCTAAATTAAGGACCAGTTACCCTGCAATTTTTCTCAGATAAGTGTAACGTTGGGGGACCAGAAGAGAGCGGATTGGGAGAGGGAACGAACGCGTGTTAATGGCATATTAGTAGAAATTATAAAGAAGATATCCTCATGGGCCAGGCGTGCAATGCGAAGGCAAGATAACCGTTTGTCATTAAGGGCAACAGACAATGCCTAGATTGCGTTCATGCTCTGAAGCACTGACAGTGCGTTTCTGTTCTTTTCCGCTGCTATGTGGTGACATGGAAAGTAACACGGGTGCCACAAACGACGCACCACCTGAGATCAGGCAACACGTCAGGAACTTTACGCACCTTCAAATCTTCTAGATAGAGATCAAAGGGCTATTTCTACCACAATAGAAAAACAAAATCACAGCAGCAACATGACCCCAAAGCCATCCCGGAAGTGAAGGAAACTTCAGGTAATTTAGAAACCAAGACGTGTTTTCTGGAGCAGTGGCGCCAGGACTTTAGGCTTTGGAAAACAGTTAACTGTGTCGAAAGTGAGACATGCGTTTTCCGTTCACGTTTCCATATAACTGAACTGTTGTTGTTAGGATAATGTCATCTGTAATATTATACTGGCCACTGCTACAAAATTTTTCCAGAATCAGAGAGCAAGGTTTTAAAAACGATTCGGAAAACCCTCACTATTACCTTATCACATGATAGAAGAAAACGGGCCGAAAGGATAAACAGTTCGAAGACAGCAAAACGTGAACGATGATAGTAACTTTTGCGCCATGAAAAGCGAAAGAGCTCGATTTAACTGAACGGATCTGCTCAGAGAATTAGACGTAAAAATGTAACGAGAACTTCCGTCTAGAAAACCGCGCAGAAACGAGAAAAAACAACCTGAACACGGCAAATCGTTCAATGTTGCGTTTACACTCTAAAGCAATGCTCTAATTGTGAATACCAAGCAATACGGCTGCAATTCAACCAACGACACTATTTATAAGATGGGTGCACCCATGGTAGAAAACCGATTTCATCTTCCCGAGCCCTTCGTTGTGGAGGGCTTATTCCTATTAGAAACAAAAAAAATGGAGGGGTAGTGCTCGCACAACTATAGAGTCCCACATTACTGTAGTTTTCACACACATTTGCAGCCTGTATAATGTTAATGCCAAAGAGCCCCGAGCTGGCAATATCTCACCTCTCATCTCTAGTATTTGGTCCCGTTTTGATGATGATATTTAAAGTTTAATGGCGCAAGGCCGACTAAGGGCAAAGAGCGCCAAACAAAAGTGATTACATGAAAGTGACATGGAAGTAAAAGAACACTTTAGTAAAAATAAACAAAGTAAAACACAACGTAATGAAGATGACTGGTGTAAAGGGCCAGGTTGTCAACATGCATGATAAGAAATGAGATGTAAAAATTTTACGTCGGTGAGAAACTCGAAAACGCGTTTGACTGGAAACAGGGCTTCGTCTCCTAAGAAGTGTGACGGGTGTGGTGGAATATGTCGTGTGTGTAGTTGAGGGAAGTGTTTGCGGCGTGTAGTGTCGAGTGCCTTACATTGTATGAGGATGTGCATCACGGATAGGGCCTCTCCGCACCTACTGCACAGAGGTCTTCGAGACCCAGTGAGAAGGTGCGAGTGTGTTGCATGAGTATGCCCTATCCGTAATCTGGCCAAGGCGACTTCAGTGTATCTATTGCGTGTGTCGGTGGTGTATTGTCCCAAGTGTGGTTTTATTACGTGTAACTTGTTGTCTGTCTGTTCACTCCAGTGTGTTTGCCATGTTTTGCGAAGTTGTTGTCTGATGTGTGGTTTCACGTCGGTGTAGGGTAATCTGGTTATGTCTACTGTATTCCTGAGTGTAGCAGCAGCAGCCATTCGGTCCACTGCTTCGTTCCCGGCTATACCACAGTGGCCAGGGACCCAGCAAAGAACTAGTTCAAATTTGTGGACATACACAGACATAATACCCTTGACTATTAGATTTACAACGTGATTTCTTGAAGACTTTGTTGCCGACAACGCCCGCACGACACTGAGTGAGTCTGTATATATAATGGATCTTGGTATGTGACATTGAAGGATATGATTGACAACAAGAAGTACACCGTAAGCCTCTGCCGTAAATATACTAGTATGACTATTCAGAGTTTTGGTGACACTAAGGCTGGGCCCATGCGCCGCGCAGGACACAGAGGTGGAAGTCTTAGAGGCATCCGTATAAAATTCAGAGCACTCATACTTCTGCTGCAAATACAAGAAATGCTGCAGAATTGCACATGTGGGAGCTCGGTTTTTATCTACATGTGTGAATGATGTGTCGCATGAGACAGGGCGGAGATGCCATGGTGCTATGAGATCTGTTACAGAACTTTGGATGGTATCTAAAAAGGAGACAGCAAGCTCTGACGCTTCCTCTCTAACTCTGTAAGAGAAGGGCGCAGAGAAAGATGTCGATTTAAAAGGAGTTCAGTCATGGAGGTATCATGAAAAACTGATTTAAAACGATGGTGAGGCATGGATGAAATTTTAAAAGCATAAAGAAGGTCTGTGTATGCTCGCTGACGTTGCAGGTTCCATTTATTGCACTCTACATACAGGCTTTCGACTGGACTAGTCCGAAAGGCACCACAGGACATGCGGAGCCCTAGATGAAGCACAGGGTCCAGCATTCTGAGGGATGTTTTAGTGGCTGACCCATAGACAACGCTGCCATAGTCCAATCGTGAGCCTATCAGGCTGGCAAAAACACGCAACAGAAGCTGTTTGTCAGCACCAAAAGAGATGTGCGAGAGAACCTTCAGGATATTCATTGTTTTTAAGCATTTATGTTTTAGTTGTTTTATGTGTGGGATGAATGTGAGCTTTTCGTCAAAGATTATACCTAAAAACTTGTGTTCTTTTTTGACAGGAATCGAGACACCGTGGAGTTGAATGTCTGGATCCGGCCGGATGCCACGCCTCTTGGAAAACAAGACACAAGTGCACTTCCCGGGATTAAATTTAAAACCGTTCCTGTCTGCCCAACCAGCTAGCTTGTTAACACCAAGCTGGACTTGGCGCTCGCAGACAGACAGGTTACAAGACTTAAAGGATAATTGTACGTCGTCTACATAAATTGAGCAGCAAATCGACGGTGGCAATGCCTTGCTCAGGGAATTCATTTTCACAATAAAAAGGGTGCAACTTAAAACTCCACCTTGTGGCACTCCATTTTCCTGCACATGCACCCTAGAGAGTGCAGTTCCAAGTCGCACGCGAAACGTCCTTTCGGACATGTAACTGGAAAGCGTGTTTATCATGTTACCCGACATGCCAAAGGACTTCAAGTCGCTAAGGATGCCGTACCGCCACGCAGTATCGTACGCCTTTTCAAGATCAAAGAAGACTGTCATACAGTACTGCTTGTGGAGGAAAGCATCTTTGATATAAGACTCTAATGCAACGAGTTGATCGTTGGTAGATCGCCCCGCCCTAAAGCCCGCCTGGCAGCTCTCGAGAAGGCCATTGTACTCTAAGAAGTACACAAGTCTCCTGTTTATCATCTTCTCGAAGAGCTTACACAGGCAGCTTGTCAGGGCAATGGGACGATAACTGGCGGGAGAGGAAGGGTCCTTCCCTTCCTTTAGGAAAGCCACTACTATGGCCTCCCTCCAAGAGCGTGGAATGTGCCCCGAAAGCCATATTTTATTGTATAGGTGTAAGAGTGTTTCAAGAGTGTCTGGGTGTAGGTGCTGCATCATGTTGTATGTAATCTTATCTGCGCCTGGAGCTGAAGGTTTGCACGAGCTCAGGGCATCCCTCAACTCATAGAGAGTGAATTCAGAGTTGTAAGAAGTTTTTGATCTGTCTTTGTCGTGTAAGGGCTTTTTTTCTGCAGATGTTTTGTGTTTCATGAAAGTGTTCGTGTAGTGTGCTGAACTGGACACGTGTTCGAAGTGTTGTGCAAGCGTGTTAGCCTGGTCTTCAAGTGTGTCCCCTGTTGTGCTAACCAGGGGCAGGCTGTGTGTCTTTTGTCCTTTGAGCTTGCGTATACGTGTCCAGACTTTGTGTGTGTCCGTGTATGAATTAATGGATGTCAAGAAGGTGTGCCAACTCTCTCGTTTCGCCTCACGGCGCACACGTTTTCCTAACGCCTTGGCCCGTTTGAACAAAATGAGGTTACCCGACGTGGGGTACCGACGAAGGACACCCCACGCCTTGTTCTGGGCCTCTCGCGCCCGCCTGCAGTCCTCATTCCACCACGGCCTCCGCTGGTTGCGCGGGGCACCAGAGGCGTGGGGAATGGACTTTTCGGCGGCGTCGAGGATGTGCGCCGTGAGGAGGTGAGTGGCTTCTTCAACGTGTAGGTGTCCTATGGATGTGTGGTGTAGTTTGGATGTCTCTGTAAATGTGTTCCAGTTAGCTCGTGCTTCATTGAACCTATTATGGGAAGATGGACTGCTCGGGCCTTTACCTATATACGTTAATGAAGTGGGGAAATGGTCACTGCCATATGGGTCAGGTCCCACTCCCCACTCGACAAGAGGAAAGAGAACTGCGGAGCCAATAGCCAAGTCAAGACATGAGTATGTGTTGTGACCTATGTTATGGTATGTAGGCTGTTTATTGTTGAAAAGGCATGCTCCAGAAGATGTAAGGAATTTTTCTATCAGGCGACCTCGGGCATCCGTTCTGGAAGAGCCCCAAAGAGAGTTGTGAGCATTAAGGTCGCCTGTAAGGATGTATGGTTCGGGCAGCTGGTCAACCAGCGCCTCGAAGTCGGAGCTCGTAAGTGAAACATCAGGAGGAATGTATATGGAGCATACCGTTATCAACCTATTAAATATTATTAAGCGTATTGCTACAGCCTCAAGGATAGTGTTTAAAGTGACAGGGTGGCATGCTAAGGATTTCCGGACGATTATGGCCACACCGCCAGAAGAGTGTGTGCAGCCATCCCTGTCTTTCCTGTATACCCGGTAACTATTCAAGAAATTTGTGTGTTTAGAATTCAAATGTGTTTCCTGAACACACATTACACTTGGCTGATTGGCATGCAGAATCTCATAAACGTCGTCAAGATTATTCAG
This sequence comes from Haemaphysalis longicornis, assembly GCF_048455015.1. NCBI lineage: Eukaryota > Metazoa > Arthropoda > Arachnida > Ixodida > Ixodidae > Haemaphysalis > Haemaphysalis longicornis. The sequence goes on from NW_027526214.1 coordinate 92,403,399, forward strand.
AAGGCCTCTGCAGTTCCATTGAACAATATTTTCTCTTCCCATTATTTAGTGTGAGAGCTACTGGAGTGTGTATGTTTATGTGTCGTCTTTCGGGGCTGTGACTCTTGGATTGGGCTTTTTGGGCGGCCTATCTGAAGGCTTGGACGTCGGGGGCCGCTCCTTGCGCTGCGTTGCAGGCAAGAACGGCACGACGTCCATCTCGTCGTCCGATGTCCTGGGTGTGCCCGTCGAACCGGGCCCCCCGGACTTGGCCCCCCTTCGGGGGCCCTTCGTTTGAGCCGCCACCGCCGGTGGTGTCGGAGGCACCAGAAGGGGCTCGTTGTGTCCATGGCACACTCCAACGCACTGGACGATGGGGAGGCACGGACGGGAGCGGCACCGGTCCCGACGGAAGAGGTTGCCACCACAACCGCTGCTGCCTCAGCAAGCGGCGTGGTGGCGGGTTGGGCGGCCAGAGGCAACCCAGGGGGGGGCGGTGGCGGGACCAAGTCCGACTCGCGGTACTGGGTCCCCGCCGAAACCAGACGCCGCTCCGCCCCCCGGCGAGCCGCGTCGGCGTACCTCCCCAGGGGGAAAGAGGCGAACCTCTTCCGCGCCTCTGGGAAGGTGATGTTTTCTGTCACTTTTAGATGGATTATTTTCTTTTCCACTTGGAATTTCTCACACTTCCTGGAGTAGGCCGCATGAGGGCCCCTGCAGTTTGCACATGTGAGGTTGTCAGAATTGCAATTGTCAGTGGGGTGGTCCTGCGCTGCACATTTCGCACAGGTAGTTTTGCCGCGGCAAGAGGTTGTGCTGTGCCCGAACCGCTGGCACTTAAAGCAGCGGCGCGGGTTCGGTATGTACGGTCGAATAGAGCATCGGATGTAGCCTGCATTTATATATTGCGGAAGTGTCGAACGGTCGAAGGTCAGGATAATGTGTTTGGTTGGGATTATCTTATCGTCCCTGCGCATCGTGATGCGCCGCACAGCTGTGACGCCCTGGTCCTTTAAACCTTCAAGAAGGTCGGAATCTGTTTCTGAAAGGAGATCCGACTCTGAAATCACACCCTGGGAACTGTTCAGGCTCCGGTGGGGCGTGATCTTGATGTCCAGATCATGGATGCGAGTTTGGGCAAGAAGTGTGCGGGATTGTTTTTCATTGTTGAGTTCGACAAGGATTTCTCCTGTCCTGAGCTTTTTGGCTTCATACTTTTCACCTAATGTGCTTTGCAGAAATTTCGAGACAAGGAATACCGACAGTGAAGCGACGGGTCTCGTTGGGTCAGCTGACTCGATCACAAGAAAACGAGAATAGTTATTCATGTTTGTTGAAAGGACAGTTGTTGACAGAGGTGGGAATGAAACTTCGGTGCGGCCCCTTTTCGGGGGCCGATCACGTCTGGGGGGGGGTTTAGAAAATGCCATATATCATAGTATAGAAGCAGGGAGACGGGGGTACTTTCTTCCACAACCTTACCCTGATAGCTGAGGAGGTCCCGGAGCTCCCTGCCTGGTAAACAGACAGGGAGCCCATCCGCCGGAGCTTGACCTGGGCTCCGACGGCCACCGTTAGAGGTTTCTACCCTTCACCTTAAAAAACACATCACCACGGTTGGATCCAGCTTATGTTTGGGGGCTCGGGGTCCGCGGTATCGCCAGTACCGTCACCAAGATTGCTCAAGGTGCCCCGTGCGGGGATTTGGTCCCGTTTTCCACCATCGGCTGGAGCGAAAGCAGTGGTTGCCCCCGGGACCAGTGCTTTAATCCCCGTTGGAAGTAACGGGGAATGTCATTATTTGCTCGCAATCATCAGAAGAACGGAGGGGTGGAAACCTTTATAGTATGTCCTTAAGGGAACAATGGCAAGTGCGCACAGGTGAATGTAACCGTCGTAGAGCTTCTGCTTCTTGTGATTCTTGTGCCTCTGGTAGTGCGGGCTTTCTTCAAAGGTGCCAGAGGCGGAATGACTTCCGCCTAGGCGAATGCCGAACATCCCAGTTGAACCAGGAACCAAAATGTCAGTTCTCACCTGGACGCTGCACCCGATAACTCCGGGTGTTGCTGGTAGAATGAAAAACTGTTGTGGCATACTGAAAGCTTGTGCCCGATTTTATTCGCCATTTTTCAGCCATATGGTATCCAGAGATACTAGCTTTGACATTGCGTTTCTCGTTCCCTGCCGTTTTTCTGGTAGCCCCTTTAGGCTCGCGAGCGAGTATGCTCATCTAGGCTGTTACCATTGATCTTGTATCCCATATGTTGCTAATCTGTTGCTATGCATAGGTAATATGATACACCATTTACATCATTTCTTTGCATCATTTCTGCATTTATGCAGCTGAATGTATCATTTCACTTTCTGTTTGGCTCTTCAAACGCAAATTTTGCTTCCATGCTTTGAGTGTTCGGGGTACGTTTACGCATGTGTAGGGGTCTTGGCTGGATCGCAAAGTAATCACGTAGGTGTCGTGACTGTAGTAGTCGAATTAGCCCTCACACATGTTTATGAGAGAGCTCAGTAGCGCGCGAAAGCACCCCGGACGACCTGTCTCCCCTTCTATTCAGAGTATTGTGATTTCTTCCCCTCCATCGCCAAGAGCAAAACGAACGGTCGCCTCCAGTGCCAGTCCCATGTTCTGTTAGCAGTCTCAGCGAAATTTCCTTCCTTCCTACTGCCCGTCAAAAAAGCTGAGGGGCGGGGTCATAAACTTCAAATATTGGCGCAGTGCATATGATTCATTAGCAGTCAAAGGGGACCTACCGGCGACCTAATTCGCTAACTTGAACAAGTTTGTCCAGATCTACGGCGGCGAGCGAGCGCATGAAGGCTTTGTCTTTTCGCCGTTTCTGGGCCCCAGGACCGCACGCTTTTCTCGCCAACGGGGCGGGGGTTCGGCTCCTCTATAGCTACCGCATTACAACCACGATATAGTTGGTGTGAAACAACCAGTATGGTAAATCCGACTTTCTTGGATATTGCGAAGAATTAGTAACGTCAATAGCTGTATATTTTCCTCAACGTTTTTATCTCCTCTTCAGGCAATGCTACCATTGGGTGCCGTAAACGGAGGGCGGTAGTTACGTGATGCAATGTGATTGATGCCGCATTCAATGCTGGTGTTTTCTTTGTTTTGTAATATTTCGTCAAGGCTCTGTTGAACAATATTTGGGAACTGCAATAATCAAAATGCTTGTTTTTTCGATTGCCCATGATAACGTTACAGATCGTTCAATATACCGTGTTTTGATTTTGTATGTGCATGGGCGGTTGAAATAAGAGCCTCGTGCGTCTGTTCTTTTTTTCTTTCTTTCCATATTTCTTGACTGTGAAAAGGCCAACCATTGGTTCGTTTTCTCGTTAAGGAACATTTTTGCGCTGACATGCGAAGTAACGAGAATTTTATTTGTCGCCTATGCTACTTTGTGTTTACTGAACCCCTGTTCCCTAGCTGGAACCTAGTCAAATAACCCATATAAACAAGATATTGGAAACACTAATAATGTGCTGTTCAAGATGTTTTACGGCTTTCATAGCTTCTTTCTCGCCTTTCTGCCCTTCCCTTTTAAAGGGTGTTTTTACGTCAGTGTACCACAACTGGTTAATATATCGATAAATAAATAATAACCTAGTGCACCCGACTAACCGATAGTCAGTCAAAACACACCTTTATAAAATTATCTTCTGGTCACTAGGAATATCTAGTCTATGGGAACTTATGTGCCAAGAAATCTATCGCCAATCCTTGCCTCCATACCCCACGTCTCTTTAGCAACCCATTGTTTTCTCTGGAAGTCAATGACGGCGTCATCTCACAAAAAATTCACAAATAATGTATGAAATGTGCAGTGCAGCTGCGGCGGTTGAAGACCTCTCAATCTTCGTGCTGCATATTTAGAGGCTCTCGTTGGCGTGCCTTGATGTAGCGCCGTGGATTTGTCGCCAGCATCCCTGCCTGGCCAGCCACGTGACCCTTTCCCCAGCAACCATTGCGGCAGTGCGGACGGCACGTGACCTACCGGAGGAGACAAAAGGCGCATCAAGGTAGCGCCATTTGGTAGCGCAGTTTTGGCGGTGAAACACCACCTAATCTTCGTGCTGCATATTTGCAGGTTGGTTCTTCGGTACTGCATTGTCTACTTCTTGGCCTTTCCAACGCCGCAACTGCAGCCCCTTCAGAATTTTCGTGTGAACCTTGAACTGCAAAATTCCCACTCACGCTGAACTGCTTAAGAAAATTGAAAAGCTTGAGACTTTGGTTACAGACCTGGCTTCAAAATTTGAGGAGAAAATAAAACACAAATATGGAGGTGTTGTTGAAGTCACTGATTTGCGAGCTAGTGTAAAATCATGAGTGAATATATCGACGACATGGTGAAGGAACGGGATGAGTTTGTGGTGTCCAACTAGGCGCTCGTGCGACTAACAATGAACTTGTGGCTAAAAATGAAGCGCTGCAAAAGTGTGTCGCAAACCTGGAACAGTACTCTCGACTCAATAATGTCGAAATCAAGGGCATTCCAGTCACGAAAGGCGAAAACTGTGCAGCCATTTTGACAGCCATTGCGGACGCTATCGACTGTCCTATTTCTTCAGGTAACTTGGATGTCATTCACCGTGTGCCCACAAACCTGACAATCTGAACGTAAGTGCCCGTTTTTGTTGCCGGGACAGGAAAAATGATTTCGTCCAGAAAGCACAAAAAGCCCGTTTGAGGACCAATCAGATTGGCTTTTCTGGCGAGGAACACAAGCCGGCATATGTGAATGACCATCTGACGCACGAAAACACGATGCTGTTTGCTATGCCCCTTCAACTGAAGAAGGAGCACTCTTGCCAGTTCCTCTGGACTGACAATTGCCCAATAAAAGCTAGGAAATCATGCGATAGTAAAGTATACAGCATCTCACCCGAGGCTGACCAGCGTATTTTCAGGTAAAGTGTTGAATAATAGCATGAGCTCATCAAACGGAGATGTGTTTGGTGTCCGCAAGTGTCTGCAAATCTCTGCTCACCGGCGATCACCGATCAGTCATTCATTTTGACGCAAGAAGCCTCTCGAAAAACATTGATGGTATCCCTAATTTTATTTCATCAATAAATAATTCTTTTTCGTTTATTTGTACCTCGGAAACGTGCCCTGCGACGATGATTCCAACGTGTATGATTGTATTGTTTCCCATCGTGTGTTCATCAATACAGTCACCGCGCAATGCGTAGGGATGGTGGTGCTGCCGTTTTTGTTTCTTCTGGCATTTCGTACAGACGCATGCATGACTTTGGCATTGACGTCAGTACCTGTGAATCTGTTTGGATAGAGACCAACCATTCATTCATTCCAGATAGTCGCAAAAGAATTCATTCTCCGCTGCATTCATCGCTCACCATCATCTTCGGTCACTGAATTTTTATTAGCTCTGGACCACATTCTTAAGAAATTATCCTTTGAAAAAAGATATATTACTTGTGGGTGATACAAACATAAATTTATTAGGTGAAACTTCCAATATGCATGCAGATTATACCGACTGCGGTACTGGCTATGGCCTTGAGTCATTAGGTACTTCTCACACAAGATGCAGCTTTCATTGGAGAAACAGCCTATTAAATCATGGTCTATCAAATATTACGCAACCTCCAGTCTCTGGTGTAGTGGAAGTTGACATTACCGATCATTTCCCATGTCTTTTGCTTTCCTTGAGGCCTCTCGAACGAAGTCCTCGTGTCCTACAACTGCATATAAAAAGAATAACTTTGTTCACGACATTATTTTCACTGACTGGTCCAAGGTTAATTCATCATCTGATCCCTTCGAAACAGTAACTGAATTCTTTAGCCCTTTCCTTGAAGTAGTTTTTGTCAGCTCGAGGAAAGTGAATTGCAAAAAACAGCATAAGTTTTGTTGTAACCCTTGGATGAGGAGTGCATGGTCAACTAAATTAGGAAAGAAAGAAAATATGTACAAAAAACTAAAAGATAACAATTCAACACAACTCTATCGGAGCGATATAAAAAATACTGTAACCTAATAAACAGACTATTGAAAGTGGCCCAGCAATGCTAATATTGCAATGCATTCATAAATATCAAAACTAATCCCGAAATTCAGCGGAAGCTTTTGAATAAATGCTTGAAGACGTCCTTTGCTCCTAAGACGATACCTAAAATTTGATTTAACCAAGAAACCTACAGTCAGCCTGGCCAGATAGTTAACCCTATTAGTGCCTACTTTTTATTATCTTACGACCACATACAAAGAACGTATCAAATAGATTTGTCTCGCCCCACGCGTTCATTTTCTCTTTTCCCAGTAACGTCTGAAGAAGTACAGTTCTCCCTCGTTAACTCAAAAGCGTAAAATCCGCTGAAAATGTCCAGAGAAAGCGGAGTTTCGAGTTAAACGAAATGCCGAAACTTTGTGGTCATGTCACATAAACATAAGATATAGGGCTGGAAACCAACAATCTCCTGCACAGGGGAGCTTTTGTAGTAGAGGCAAAATAATTCTCATGGAAACCAAATTTTCAGTACTTCGGAAGAAAAAACTCCGTGATTCTCGCCTCTTTTGCGTTCTCGTCTGTTACTAGAAAAGCGTTGTCAGGCTTCTCAATGTATTGCAATATTTTTTGGCCGCCACCACTTCATTCTACCTTGTTGCAAAGAAGGCGCAGCATGTTTCTTTTTGTTGGCCGTTGCAGGCACCTCTGGAAGCTCCACATCCGCACGATCAGCTGTGTCGTCCGCATCTATCTCGATATACTAGGCGTCGGACAGCATTCTGGTAACGGGGACACCACTCTCGTACAGTGCTTACTCGGCGTAACTTTGTCGTGCACGACTATTTTCGGCACGTAGCGGGAGCTTGGTGTCCGAGCGGAGACCTTATCAGCTGCCTGTTGCGGACTTTGCCTTGTGGTCTGTCTGGAAACATTTCGAGACATCCGTGGTCCCCCTATAAAATGTATCAAGATAATGGGGAGAGAATACATATCTCCCATGGGAGGTAAACGTACGGCGAAAAAACGTTTCGACTTAACCGATATTTCGAGATATCCGAGTGCGAGTTAACAAGTGATTAGTGTATATCAAACAATCCGTAGCTTAAAAAACACGCATCCCGGATTAGACAATATCTGCGGATGTCTTTTAAAAATACTGGCGGATTGCGGTACGCGTACCCATGGCCCATATAATTATTCTATTTTCAAAACCGGCACTTTCCCCTCTGTTAAAACGCGGAAAGATCATTCCGTAGTTTAAAAAAGGTGGTAAAGAGGCAATTTTTACCTATCGACCTATTGCAATTCTTTCTTTTTTCATCAAGAATATTGAGAAGTTGTTTGTTAAACGTTTACCTAATTATTTAGATAAATTTAACCTATTAAAACAATGTCAATTTGGTTTTCGTTCTGGAAGTTCTAGTAGTCTAGAAATACTTTATTTAACTGATCACATAAAACAGTCTATATACTATGGTTATCTAGTTCACTCAGTATTTGTGGACTTCACCAAAGCTTCTGATACCCTAAATCATACCATCTTATTTACGAAGCTTGAAAGATTTGGAGAAACTGGCCGGAGTTTAACTCTACTAAAAACTATCTTTAGAACAGGGAATACGTTCCGTGCACTAACAGTATATTTTCAGAACCAAAAACTATTATTTAAGGCGTGTCGCAGGGTTTGATACTTGGAACCCTGCTGTTCATACTGTACATCAATGATCTTCCTAAATGCATCAATTCATGCCCATCCGTTTTATATGCGGACGATACCACAATAACATCTTCATACAAATCCATCGATGGCCTTAAATCTAAGTTAGACACTGATTTCGCAAACGTTGGTTACTCGTGCTGTAATAATAGCCTATATATGAACCCTGAGAAAACGAAGTATCTGATCTTTAAAACTAGTCAAAGGCAAGTACCCTCTGTTCCTGCATTAACGCTTGATACCAGTCTTATCCCTGTTTGTAACTCTGCGTCGTTTCTTGGTGTTTACTGTACTCTAACCTAAAATTTATTTCTCATATCACCCTTATAAGAAACTGCATATGGTATTAGAGCCCTAAATAAAGCTCGTCCGTTTTTCTCAAATTTTGCGCTTTTATCGGTTTACTTTTCTTTCATTTATAGTCATTTAAATTTCGGGGTTGTAAAATGGGGCTACACCTATCATTGTCATACATCATCAGCCCGACATATCCGAAATTAATAAATTCGCATAACTACCAGGAGCCATCCTCAGTCCAATTCACAGGATTTATTGCGCCATAATATTGTGTTACCAATCAACAAGTTGTTTCAGTATAATTGTGGTATAATAATTTTTAAATCTTTTTTATTCAACTGCATTTTATATTTATCGATCCATAATTCTTAGTAATACAGAAAATCACAAGATTTGCCTGAAATAAAATTTTCCGCTACCACAAGTTTTAACTAATTATGGCAAAGTGACTTTATCTTTCACAGCCATATCAATTTAAAACGTCTAGCAGCTGCTCTAAATATCATTAAATGCCTGTCTTCAAAAACCACCTGTTGTCTGAATATTGTGTTTCTATCGCTCATTCTTGTTCTTGTTAGTCTTTCTTATGGTGTAATAGATGTGACAGCCTTGTACACCTACCTCGTTCTTTTTCTGCTTCTATGGTTTACTCAAAATGTTGTAGTTCTTTTTATGTTATGTTTGCCTTGCATTTCCAATTGAATTTGTTACTGCTATTTATTGTTTTTTGAGTCATATTGCTTGTCGCTGTTTATTGTTTGGTGCCTCAAGTTTACTCAGTGATTACCGCTATTGTTAACTTACCGAGGGCGCCGGTACAGTCTTCCACTTTGGGACCCAGGTAGAAAAAGTTTGTATTCTTGTATTACTTGCCTACTGCATTTTAATAAAGTTTTTTCTTCTTCTACTTCTTCTATGATAAACATGCCTGAATACGGCAAAACAATTTTCGCGGTACTTCGCGGGGCCTCTAAATACTACTCTCTATACGCAATATATAAAAGATAAATGAGAACGCATTCTACCATTGGTAAAAAGAGCTGTAGACGGTAGTGTAACCAAACCTTCAACATTTGTCCCAGGCGCACTATGCAATAACTACCGACCAAGCCCTTAACCATAAGATTTCAATTCAGGTAGCTACGTGACGTAAAATGCTGCACAAAGCACACTAACGTCGCCCATTTGATGATACATATAACCTGCGCCAAACTACAAGGACACGTGCCTGTCGCCACACTGTTTCCCACAACATGGTAGCTATTCCAGTGAACACGAGATTGTCTCTCTTCTGGCGGAAAGATAACGTTACCATAAAACTTGTATGTCACTTAAAACGCTACGTTCTCCCAAATGGCCTGAACGAAGTTTTAATTGTGCGGAACGTTTTTACGAAAGCACCCAATGACTCCCGTAAACAGTTTTTCTCTCACTTCTCCTCTCTCTTCTCCAACATCAGGTGTTCGGCCTCGCCTAATGGAGTAAACTTATTCATTCATTCATTCATTTATTCACCTCGCACAGGGCAGATTCAGTATTCATGGTTACGGTATTTGCTACACAACTCACCCAGAACCCCCCACAAACTCTGATGAACCATGCCAATGACTCAAAAAGCGAAGGAAAAGAAGCCTCTAACGGCGGCCGTCTTAGCCATGGTCAGACATTAGACTATGGGACCCCTGTCCGTTTACCGGACAAGGAGAACCTAAACCTCTATAATTGCCAAGGTAAGGATGGAGAAGAAAGCAGTGTGGTGCCCCCCTCTATATCTGTTCAAAACTAGAAAGCAGGCACAGGTTAGAAGACGCCGCTTTATTGACAGCTTTTGAGCCGCTAGCGTTCTTCTATTGATGAAGAAGATGTCTCGAGCCTCACTCCTCGTGTGCTGGCTGCTCGTCTTCGCTTCCGTGTCGTCGTTTTCCAACCAACTACACGACATTTTGTAACACGCTCCGGGCCGGCACAGTAATATGGATCTGGTTGGCTTCAGATGGCTAATACATTAAACCTGAAAACCTTTGATTGATTGGAATTAACGAAGTACAGAACCACTTGAGGCTTCCTTAGAGTCGTGTGCGCGGGGCACAACCCACGCAGGTGTTTGATCCGCCCCCCACTTTTCATGGTCTGTCCAGAACTTATTCTCCGTGTTTCCAACTCTCCTTGTGGCGATGAAGTCGAGAATAAACATTCGGCGGTTTCTTTGCATCGGTTTCAGAGAGGACTTTTAGGACGTGTAGACTTTATTCCGAATATTCACGTTCTCTAACTTGTGGTTCGTCGGCCTCTAAAGCGGCCTTTGCCTGATCAAAATCTGGTTCTTTAGTTTATATCCACGAGGTTGACACTGATTCTGATCCTATAATTGCTGAGGTAAGTTTCGCGTCCCCAGGAAGTTTCCACTGGAAAAAGTTCTTTGGACGTCTCTGATATAGCCGTCGATGTGGACACAGTCAGTTTTTCTGGTGTTGGTCGTTTCTAGTTGGGATCGCACAATGAAGTGGCAGCAGCGGAATCACGCTGAATGCATCACTAAGAAATCGTTCACCGTATTGCATATCGCTTGCTGCTATGTTTCTCGGGATGGCCCAGAGATAGTCGTCGCCACGTCATCAGAAAGGAAGCGACACGTGCCACGATCGGCGAGCGCTGCGACTCCTGGTGCCAACAGAACCTGGATAAGGGCCAAAGCGACAGGCAGCCCCTTCACTGGCAGCAGCGGAATCACGCTGAATGCATCACTAAGAAATCGTTCACCGTATTGCAGGTTGGTTGCTGGGCATCTTTACCATTGTATAAATTCTATGCTTTCCTAGTTTCCAAATTGTTTTTGATATCCGCCGCTGCTGCCACACTTGACTTGACTGTGTATTGCAATGTCATCTGAGTGCTCTGCTTGTAACAAGCCGTTCGCGCAAACTGAGATATCTATTTCATGCACCGAGTGCGAGAGTATTTTTCACGTGGGACAGTGCTGTGATGTGTCAGATAGACTATCACGGTCTCGAATTGAATCTATTCGGCACAGTTGGGAGTGCGCGTCATGCCGTGAACAGCAATCCGAAAACAAGAAAGCAGACCAGCACTATAACAATGATTTCATAGCCCTCACGCTAGCTTCGATAAACGAAAAGCTCGAGCAGCTAATTCCCCTGAAGGGAACCGTTCTCGAAGTAGAACGTTCCATTGAACACATGTCAAAAAAGTTTGATGATGTAATGGAAAAACTAAACCACCAAGAACGTGACATAGCATCGCTTCGAAAACGCGTTGAAAAAATAGAAAAAGGAAACGTTATCGAAAACCAGTTGAAAATGCAGGAAGAACTCAATGACTTGGAATGCCGTAGCAGGTGCCTGAACCTCGAGTTCCAGGGCATTGCCGTAACCCAAAATGAAAACCCGTTGCAAAAAGTCAACGACCTTGCCCCGATTCTCGATGTGCCAGCCTTAACGACTAGCGATGTCTGCGTAATCCACCGCCTCCCGGCCAAAAAGGGAAAAGTACCTGGGATAATTGTCCGGTATAACCGCCAAGCTGATCGCGACTTGTGGCCGTCTGAAAGGAAGAAGTTGAGGGAGGGGAAGCACGATGCCTCAATTCTTGAAAACCTCACAAAACGAAATCGTGAGCTTCTGTGGACCACCAAAGAATGGGCGTCGAATAACAGCTATCAGTTTGCTTGGCATACGAATGGTAAGATCTTCTTACGAAAGGAAAGCGGTCAACTTAAGGTGCACGTCAAATCTGAGGCGATGTTGGACCAGCTGTTAAATTGATGAAGTATCTCATGTGAAGTGGTCAACAAATGGTAGTGTTACCAAGTAGTTTTTCCCAGGCGGTAAAATCGTATGAATCGTGTCTTTCTTTTATAACACTGAACTGTCGTTCTGCAAAATCCAAAATAGAGGAATTAGATACCTTTTTCAACAGTCTTCGTTATAGTTTTTCAGTGATAATTTTAACCGAAACATGGTACGACCAGTTATCCCAAATGTATACGCCAGCGGCCTACTCTCATTTTTTTGTAACACGACGTCTTAGGCGTGGTGGTGGCGTATCAGTTCTTGTTGGAAGGGATCTAAACTGCTATCTTGAAGCTGAGTTCACATGCGTCACAGATGATTACGAGACGGTCGCAGTATTGCATGGTTCGCAAATGTTTGTAGGTTTCTACAGACCGCCAGCTGGGTGCTTGACTGCTTTCTACGCATTTCTTGAACGCATGCTAGCATTTGCAACAGAAAACAAAATTGAACTCGTTATCGGAGGCGATTTCAACATAAATATGCTGGAAACGGATACCAAACAAGATACCATGCTATCAATAATAAACTCGAATGCTTTTGAGGTTGTCCGGACATCCGCAACTCGTATCACAGATACGTCATCTTCACTGCTAGATTTCTTTATAACCAATCACGCATTATCATCTCTAAAGGCGGACGTCATATCTGCCGACATCAGTGACCACCTACCGGTTTACGTGCTTATAAATAAGCAATCTGAACGTACGAAAAGGAAACAAACTAAGCTTTTTCAGGACGTTTCCGATAAAAATATGTTCAAATTTAGAACTATGATAATTTCCGTTCCCTGGACCAATCTATTAGAAAGTTGCGATGCCGACCTCGCCTATGAATCATTTATCGAGTCCTTCTCTTCTGTTTACCACAAATGCTTTCCGGTAAAAACAGTTAGGGAAACCAATAAAATTCGAAAACCTTGGATAAGCAAAGATATTTACAAACAAATTAAACGAAAAATCGACTGTATGCAAGATTTATTAAGACAAGAGATAGATCAATCTGGGCTGAGTACAAGCATAAATGAAATAGTCTGGTCACTATCATCAGAAATGCCAAGACAGCTTATTATAATGCCGTATTTTCCCAAAATGCAGACCGGCCTGACCTTACATGGAAGGCAGTTAACACTGTTCTAAACCGTTCCCAACCAAAAATGCCGATTGAAACCATTTTTCATAATGGGGAAATGATGAGAGAAAACCGTTTGGCCATTTTCTCTAATGATCACTTTGTTGGTCAGTTCTCGGAATCTCGCGCGCAACATGATTCATCATTGCTACAACCCAACCTAAACTCACTATTTTTAAGTCCTACAAGTGAACAGGAAGTTATATCTACAATTATAAACTTGAAAAACAGCAGCGCGTGTGACATAGACGACATGCAAATTAAACCGGTGAAGCATGTTGCGGACGTCGTTGCACCTTGTCTAACCCAAATTTTTAATATAATTTTTTCATCAGGCTTCTTTCCGAAAAAAATGCAGATGGCGAAGGTGGTCCTTATATTTAAAGGTGGGGATAAAAATTTACCTAAGAACTATCGTCCAATATCTATCTTACCGGTATTCTCTAAAGTAATTGAAAAGCTTATACACGCCAGGTTATCCGACTTCCTTAGTAAAAACCTGTCGCTACATTGTTTCCAACATGGATTTCGCAAGCACTGCTCCACAGAAACGGCTTTACTGAAACAGAAAGAAATTATCCTGCACAACTTTTCGCAAAACGAACTGACATTAGGTATATACCTAGATTTTTCAAAGGCTTTTGATTCCTTAAATCGACAAACATTGCTGGATAAACTTCAGTCGTATGGCGTACGGGGGGTTGCTCACACTCTTATGTCCTCCTACTTGAAATATCGAAAACAATATGTCGGTTGGGAGAATTTTCGTCCGAACTTAAACGCATCGGCTCACGTGTTCCCCAGGGGAGCATTCTAGGACCACTTCTTTTCTGCATATACGTCAACGACCTTCCAAACGCTTTGTGTCACCCAAAAGCTTCGCTTGTCTGCTATGCAGATGACACAACCTTGTTAATAACTGGTACGACAACTGAGGATGTACAGGAAACTAGTAATGATATTCTTCCCCGTCTTGCAACCTGGGCCAGGCCAAATTCTCTACTAATAAATACAGACAAAACAAAGGGTATTCTTTTTAGGCAAAAAAAACAAAAATGTTTTACCCCTAACACTTACTATCGATACAAACAACATAGAATTGGTAACAACTATGAAGGTGTTGGGAGTCCACTTCTATATCAACTTAACCTGGGATCAACATATCAACGAAGTGCATCGGAAATTGTGCAGAACTGTGGGCGTAATTAATAGAAATCGATATACACTTCCGGAACGCATTAAACTTTTGTTGTATAATTCCCTTATCTTGCCGCACTTCTCCTACTCCCATTTAGTATGGGGTATCACAACACAAACAAATATGACCAGGTTATTGATCCTACAGAAAAAGGCCTTAAGAATTATTCCAAATGTCCCCTATCACTACCACACAAAAGAGCTTTTCACTCAATTCCGTGTCGTTAATGTACTAAGTCTTTACAACTTCAGATTGCTAAACTCCTTTCGTGTAGCTGTTAAAAGCCGCAACTCATTCTTTAGTGACATATCTAACCTAACAAAAAACGCTGTGACGTACCAAACGCGTTTTCCGTCCTTATGGTACACGCCGACACCCCGCAACAATTACAGTCTCCAGTCATTAACGTATAACCTCCCGGTGTTGCTAAGTAGATACGACACCATTCCCATTGATATATACCGCCTTTCTCCGAAAAAACTAAATACACTCTTATTTTCCTGAAAAAGCCTTGTGTCAGTTTTTCTCTTTTTTTTGAGAAATTAGCAATTGTATAAAGTACCTATTGGTCACTGTTTTCCGATGTTTTAAGTATACAGCCTTTGTTTAAAAAAAATGATTCCACTTGTTAAAAAAAAAGTTATTGTATATAGTGCTTCTTATACCCATATTATACAAATTGTATACTAATTACCATTCCCGTTTCCGATAAGTATATGGCCATGACTGTGATTTGATTTGTTTATTATGTCTTCCTTTTATTTCTCGTGTGTGTGTGTGTGTGTGTCTTTTTTTTTCTTATTCCACAAGATGTGTAATGAAATCATATCGCATACGGTCGTGATATCTGCTGTTGCCAGAAACCGGGGCAGCCGCCTCGTGAAGCCGCTTGTAACAGTGGCTTTTTGCGGTTGTGCCCTCCTTTTGTAAAACAAAGGAAAATAAATGATTTGATTTGAAGTGGTGTGGAATCTTTGGCAATTCCGATATGCGAGTCTTCCTGCTTTCTTGCAATTTTTGGAGTGGTTGAAAGGTCTCGCGCAGCGAAAGCAACAACCTTGTTTGCGCGATTTCGATTTCTTTTCGTTTAATGTAATTTGAGCGCGGCAGCCTTCTGTGAGGTAGTCGTTCGATTCACGCACACGACATTGATGTTGGGATATTGTAACCGTTAGTAGGGAAAAAGGACCTTGCATGTTTTCCTTGACTTGGTTCCGGTGTGGTTTTGTTCTGGAAAGCATGGGTAATAAAGTCATTAGTGAAGTGATCTCCCGACTTCCCACTTCCAGGTTCAAAAGTTCAAGTAGCGTCGATACTTTACCAGCCTGTTTTGTTCCCAGTGCTTGAAGCGTTAACGTTAATTGTTGAACCAGAGCACGAGCTCATAGCACAACTTCTACACTAGTGCAATATTCAATGTAATGCTGTACGACTCAATGTGTACTCCGAGGTTCTTAAGTGATCTAACATAAGAGTCCACACTTTCATCGAGCGTCTGAAGGTCGTTCAAGTTTTGAAAGGATGTCACTTTCGGGAGGTTCAGAAGTTGGCTCATGTGGTCGCCAATTTTTAGTGTTTTGTCTATGAAATACCGTTCAACAGTTCATTGACTAAGGTGTGGTTTTCGTTAGTTTTAGGTTATGCGCTGATTACGCCTTGTCATTCCCCTACAGATAACTGCGCAGGTACTTGAATTTTTCGACGTCTGTTGGGCGTAGGTTCTTATGTATCGTTGACTCGAACTGGTCCCAAAATGCAGGCCATCGTAAGAATTCTCCCTCAAAAGGGTGGATCTCAACTTTGGGCCATCTCACTTGGACTCATTATTGAGGTGAGGTTGCGGCCTGCACGACACTGGTTATTGTAAAAGGGCATGCGCTTGAAGATGTGTTTCAGCACAGAAGTCCATGCGTGCGATAGAATCTCGGTAATCCTTTAAAGGTCTCATATCATCGTCTAGTTGTTCACCGGGAATGAGTTGCTTTATCGCTGGCAATTTCTTTTAGGGCAGCTTCTTTCCACCCAAAGGAGCCATGAAGAGAAAACACAAGTTTGGTTCATTCAAAAGATTGTCTCGTTAGAATCATACTGACACCACTTTTAACGTAAACTTCGCTCAAATAAGCTACATAATTAGGAAAAACGGGAATGGTCATGCGACCCACCAGCTCATTTCCCGCAACAGAACCTATGATGTCACATGAGCTAAGCTCTGCGATTGGCGGAGGCTGGCAGAAGCAGACGCAAATTAGGTAGAGCTTACAAAGTAGACGAACGAGCGATTTGCGCTTAAATTTAGGGCACATCATTTACAAAGCAATAAGAATGATGGGACAAACAGTGGAAGTTACGAAAGCACATGTAAACATAGAAGTACTGACGCGTTCTGCTTTTTGTACGGCGCACAGCATGCTTGGTTTAGCTGCACAGCACTACGGGGCTTGGGGTTGTCTCAGACGACACTGGCCGATTGACGCAAGCAACGGTGTCTTACGAGCACTGTTTCAGGGAACGAGTATTTTTTCCCAGAACAAAAACAAGCCAGGTGTAAATGCGGGCAAAAACAAACCAAATCCTTGCCACGGTATGGTGGCGCCATCTAGGTTACGGAACGTAAAGAAACGCGGGAACAAACCAACACCGCTGTACAGGGTGGAGACAACCTTTTAACGGTCCCGTGCCGCCACAATTGGGCCAACGGGCTCAACGCGTTATTCTTTTTGTTTCCCACGAGACCTAGCAACGCGAAACAGACAATATCATTCAAACTTCTTCAGTAAACCGCGTTGCGGCGATAATTTTAGCGCGGTTTTGACACAATGACTTGCTTCGGCGGCGAGCGAGCAACCGAAAATGGCGGCGCCAGCGTTTACGTGTCTCTACCCTGTACGGCGGATGCGTGAATGAAGGTACTCTAGGCTGCAGAGCGGTGGGTTCCTGTGATGTTATTTGGGACCACGAAAACGCACGATTGAGCGGGAAAATCAAAATTTTAAACTAAATTGTTTCATTTCTCACTGAATAAAGCACCGTTTGTATCCGGACAAGCGCTGGGGGCACTATAAAAAAATCTTTCGAATAAAACCAACTTGCATTTTCTCTTCATGGCTCCTTTAAGCATATTATGCTGTTCAACCAGCTCACCGATCGGTAATGGGTTCAACGAAACCTTTGATGTCATCTCTCTGATGATCATTGAAGTCGAGTCGTGGAGCACAGCATGTTTCCTTTTCAGACGGTCCCGGACTGGGCTCGCCAGGCAGAGGTGCCGTTCTGATGGCAGGTGATGCGCTGCGTCGTTTTTGGCAGGTGCCTCCTCTTCAGTGGGGTTGCTTCATCGGTAGTGGTCTTCAATGCTGTGATCCTTCAATCTTGGTCACGGCACCAAAT
This sequence comes from Haemaphysalis longicornis, assembly GCF_048455015.1. Taxonomy (NCBI): domain Eukaryota; kingdom Metazoa; phylum Arthropoda; class Arachnida; order Ixodida; family Ixodidae; genus Haemaphysalis; species Haemaphysalis longicornis. Next base: position 92,420,922 of record NW_027526214.1, read on the forward strand.
TGTTTCAAACCAGGAAGTAGGCACGGGTTAGATGGCACGGCGTTATTGGCGACTTTCGACAGGCGAGCGTTGTTCGATTAAAGGAGATGATGTCTCGAGCCTCGCTCCGTGAGCGGTGGCTTCTCGTCTTCGCTTCCATGTCTTTGTCGTCCAACCAACCAGATCACATTTTCTAACATTATTATTTCGCATGGTATTCTCTAGCATTTCTTTTAACCTGATCGGGCCACGAAGAGGACACGCTACGAAGCAACCTTGAAGCCAGTTTCGAACCTTGTGTTCGCAAACCCAGAAAGCCTTTAGTGATAATTGGTCCTGCATTCAGTGGATAAAGAAACAGAAATTAGCAGCAAGTCTCTGTTCCTGATCACAAAAGTTATGAAACGTGTGCTTGGAAAAACCTATAATGCAAAAACGCTTACCTCTGGTGATGTATTAATTGAAGTCAAAAGTAGATAACCGTGTAGTAACATACTAAACAAACAAGCACCGGAGATCTACCGATGACGGTCACACCTTGCGTACCCTCAATAGCTGCCAAGGAGTTATCTCGGAAGTTGATATATTAAGTGAAAATGATGCTAATGTTTTGGAAAGCTTGCGTGAACATGGTGTTACGGCAGTCAGACGTATAACACTGAGACGCGACAGAAAAGAAATAAGAACCAAATCTGTATTTCTCATGTTTTACTGTAGTACACTGATTCCGTTAAAGCAGCTGTCCTCCCCTGTCAGAAAAGGCTGTACATCCCTAACCCGCGACGCTGCTTTAAGTGTCACCGATACGGGCATGGTACTAACAACTGTCCAGGCCAAGAAACATGCGAAAATGCTCAGCACGTGAACACCAGACAAATGACTGTCACATTGACGTGCCTCACGCCACTTACTCTTGATCAGGTCAGAAATTCAGAAACAATAAGAAACTATTTTAACTGACAGAAACTGAAAATACATCTCACGCGGAGGCTTCAAAAAGACAGGCAATGCTTCCTTCAGGAAGCGATGCCGAAGCTGCTCACCAGGGGGTAGTGCGGCGTCGGGTTTCGGTGAGAACCCACTACAGCACTGCTGACTTGGTCCCACCACCGCCTCCCACCACGCTGCCCTTGGGAGCCCACGACGCCGCACTGCCTGCGGACTCCGCACTCACAGTGGCGATAAAAATGGCTGGAGATGGTGTTGCCTCTCTGGTGCCTGTTCCAATGTTACTCAGTGGCTGAGGGTGTTCTCTAGATGCTGACATGATAGCAACGGCTTCCTCTGCGTCATCCGTCCAGCCGAAGCTGCCACTTTGACTTCGGCCACCCTGCGTTCCCCAGGGCGCCCGCGCGAAGGAAAGTGACGCAATGGTTTTTCTAAGTGCATCAGATGATGATATAGATGTTACACTTTCCTCAGTGGCATTACAGGCGCAAAAAAAACGGAGCTCTGTTATTTGCCAGACAAGCCACCCCCCACGGTGACAGCTCCCACACAAAACGTAATACCTACACCAAATTACCCTTTTATTAATATAAAGACTCTACAAGCAGCATCAAGTTTGTTTGTAGACTTTTACGGCAGTTCAAAGTCTAATTTTATGGAGCCAAAAAGAAACCTCGATGATATCAAGAATATCCTGCTCAAACACCAGCCAAGGTTTGTGGGCCTTCAAGAAACGTACCTAAAACCAACGCAATACAACTTTTTCAGTAAATACGCGGTATTCAGAGACAGCTGTACTCTGTCGTCGTGCAAAAATCTGTTCCCTATCAATCTCTTTATATTACGTACTGCCTTTGAAGTAGTGACTGTCACGGCGATAATTTTTTGAAAGGTTAGTAACTGTCTGATGCCTATGCATTCTTCCTGACTATGACCTGTATAGTTCAAAGTTCGAGTCTCTCATTGACGAGCTTCTGGAACCTTTTTTACTTGCTTGCTGGAAAGGTTTCTTGTAAAGTTTCTTGTAACAGCCACGTACTACAATAGAACCCATTACACCAACTACCACATGAATCTGGCTATACATTTTTGTATAGTTATTTTGCACGCTGAAAGGGGGTCGACACTACCCCTACGTAGTGAACACTTCACAATCACCCTCAGATGTCTAAGAATCTGTCCATCATAGTTCAATACTGCCTAAAACGTTCAGAGAATGTGGTGCCGACCGGGAAAAGTTCAGGGGAAAATCAAAACTGCGCTACACAACAATCAGCCACTTAGGCATTGATGAATGTTGTGGTTCCATTACATCGAATATTATAGAATCTGCCCGAAGCACGATTGCGCCGGCCTTGAGGGTTACTTGCTATCTTCAGAGATCTTGGAGGTATGAAGAATGCAGACTTGCACGAATGGCCTAAAAGAATGCGGGGGGTGTACCGCGCAGATATCCAACGACCGAAACCATAGTAGCCTTAAGGCGATCAAAGGAGCTGCGCAGGCACACTCACCGGCATGCTGAGATTGCTGGCGATCTTTGGCGGTAAATTGCTGGCGGTAAATTCGGTAATCGTATAGATTACGATTCGAAAGTTCAAAGGACATAAACCACACAATTGTCTTTGGTGTGTGCTACTGGTGAAACCTTTCTCGACCAAGAAATGCCATTGCACAGCATTTAAATACATATCGAGCTCTGCCTAAAACAAATACATTATTTCAATACAATATGTCTTCGGAACGCAAACCACCCGCCGCGGTGGATCAGTGGCTAAGGCGTTGCGCTGCTGAGCACGAGGTCGCGGATTCGACACCCGTCCGCGGCGATCGCTTTTATGATGGAGGCGAGAAGCAAAAACTCCCGTGTGTACGAGATATCGGCGCACGTTAAAGATCCCGAGGTGGTCAAAATTAATCCGGAGCCCTCCACTACGGCGCGCTTCATCGCCTGCGTGGCATCGGCGCGTTAAACCCTATACAATAAATCAATCAAATGCGGAACGCTAACCGATTCGGGAGAGCAAACAATCAGAGGAGGGGTACAATTCTGAATTCTACAAAAAGGAGCAAATGTTTGCTTTCCTCGCGTGTAGGGCTTCGTCACCTGGCACGCAGAGCAATACCTACACCATGATCCAGAATCGTCACCCGGACACCCTTGAAACACCCCTTTATCTATACAACCAATTATGGTCGCGACGACGCTTTTCTACCTCTTGAAGAGAAGCAATTGTAGTCGATATACTACAAGGGGAAAGATGTTTGGCTCCCAACAAGCTACCAGTCAGTTGCTCTGCCCGCTTGTCTAAGTACGTTAATTATCTAAGTACGAATATATGATAAATAGAACACATATATTTCCTTAAAAACAATGACAACCTCGACAGCTGCCAGGCAGGATACGACATAAACAATACTGGCTCTCTGTATTTTTTTATCTGGAGAAGACTTACCACACTACTTGGCGCTCCGGCATACTTCTTGGGCTGAAATCTATAGGTTAATCCGGAAATATGCTTAACACAGTAGGAGGCTATATGTCGGAACGGACATTTCGTGTGCCGGTTGTGAAGGCGCTCTCCAGAGTGTACAAGAAAATGGGCTCCCTCAGGGTAGAGTTTTAAGCTGTAGTTTCTTTAATTTTAAAATGAACATACTCGGATGTAATCGCCACCTTTCATATTGCCGGGAACCATGCATGGGTTTGTTTATTTGTGTTTTGCTTTTGTCCCCCGGCTGGGCCGGCCTGTGTTATCACTGTTGTCTTTGTGCCAAAAGAGGCGGGTGTTCCGTTCTTTCTTTCTGTGCCGCATGTTTTAGGTCTTCTGATAGGGAGGGCGTTGAACGAACGTGAACAGCCTAGAATAATATTCGTTGATCTACAGTGTTCTAGATACAATTCGACTATTCCAGAAACACTCGCGCCGAGTGAAAAATTCCCGCTGAGCAGATGCCGGGCTATTCGATTTGACGACATTCGCCTGCGCAAGTCACTTTGTTGACCGCTGCTTCGCCACCTCTGTATTCTTTTGAGTTATTAGGAGAGCACAAGTTCGCTCCAATAAACTTCTTTCTCCTTCAAGAAAACTGCGTCGTTTTAGGCTTCGTGACAATATCTTGCTCCAGATATGTTGATGATGTCCAGAATTGCTACAAGTCGTATAGCATCTCAATATGTAAAAGGCAGCTACCGCTAGGTATAAATAAACTCTCTTAAAGAAGAGAAGCGAACGGCCTTTGACTAAATTCACAAAAAATGCGTGTGTCCTATTCTCAAAACATCGTGGGTTCCGCCTCGAACGTTACCTTACTCTAAGCGGACTAACACTACCCGTCAAAAAAACACAAGTTCTGGGCATTGTCTTTGACGAAAAACGTTAACATCACGAATAAAAAAACTAAATGGGTGTGCTTTAAAATAAACATACTTAAGGTCCTGCCGCATCAGTCCTATGGGGCAGATGAGTGCCTCTTACAAATTTTTGCTAGACTAGTACTGTCGCCTATGAACTAAAGAAGCGTGGTATTCGGCTCCGCCGTCAAAGCGGCTCTAAAAATGCAATACCTATTTCTACACCACGGGCTGCGTCCGGCATCTTCCGCTTTCCGGAGAAGCCCTACTGACAGCTTGTACGTAAAGTGAGACTGGCGGCGTTTGGAGTACGAACACATGTTTACGGCCCTAACGTATGGTCTTCAGGCAACTTCAAACAAAAATTACCTGTGAAACACTATCATCAAAGAGACATATGCAATAAACGTGTTTTCAAAACATCCTCCTCGTTCTCGGCCTTTTTCTTTGCGAGTGTGAAGACAAGCTGAAGAACAACAGATATTCTTCAATGAACTCTAAGAAACCAGTCAAACCGTCCTTGTTGCACCTTGGGATGTGTCATTAGTGGCTTGCGATTTATCCTTTAGAGAAATTGATTAAGGGGTTACATCAAAAGAGCACATTTTGCGGCATTTTCTACACATACTACACAATTATCCGCAATATATTGTTTTCTATACATATGGCTGGAAAAGTCCTACATGTGCTGCACATTGCCCAAGCTTCTGCAGTATAAAATGCTGTATGTAAATACTAGCTATTCCTCAGCATATTGGCATCTAATTCTCAAAGCACAACATTAAATTAGACAAATAAAAATAGAGCAATCAATTCTTTTCATAGACTCTCTGAACATTGTCAAATCACTACACTCACAAAAACGTAGTCGCAATGTCGTCATGGACCAATTCACAAAGAGGCTTTAAGGATGAAGGTAAAAGTTTGCTGGGTTCCAGGGCATCGCGGCCTATGGGGAATTAAGGTCGGTGAACAAATGCTGTGCTGGTAGCTCTGCAGAGATGCCGAAATCTCCGAGGTACCATACCATGATATAAGACCAGTAATATGAAGACACCTCTGGTGAAAGGACACTGGAGTGCCCAAACATACAACCAACTAAGCACAATAAAACCGCAGATAGGAAAATGCGTGACCGAGAGAGAAAATACTTCCAATGAAATGTCCATGATCCGGCTCCGAATACGCCCCAAATATGGCATTTGTTTGTATCTCCTAACTGGCTCATTACACCAAGTTTGCAGCGGATGTGCAGAACGCTATTCAGCTGTGCATGTCTTAATTGGATGCAAATCCTTAAGCGCTGTTAGACAGCGAGGCTTCCCTGATTTACACGAATACAGAATTCTACTTTATTCCTGTTATAATTACGAGATGAACCAGTAATCACGAAAAAAACGTCTTTTAGCATATCTTGCTGAAGTAAACTTTTAAATCTCATCTCGTAATGCATGTAATCTTCGGATGTCTCCTGATTATGGAGATTCTGTGGGTTATGCAACCGTTATGGCTACCTACGTCTATCATTATTATCGTCTTCACATTTTTAAATCACGGCCTTTTACACAAATGTAATACGGTTGTTGAGGAACGACAATGATGATAACAATAAAGAGGCCGCTGCATGGAAACGGGGGCGCCGGCCCAACCCCTGCCTCGCGCTCGGGCATTGCCGCGTGGCGAGCCCATCGAACGGGCGACCGGCTATCGGGCTCCTTTCTTACGTCGCGATCCGCGACAATCTGGATCCTGGCGGCGGCGGCGAACCGGGAGGTGACAAGGACGGCGACCAAATATTAATAGTGATATTAATAATATTAATCTTTTTGTTTGTTGCAATATACAAGGTACATTTGCGGGCCCGCCGAAGCCACAGAAGGCTTGAAGGGCAGTCCCCTGCAGTTGGCGGCAACGAGGCCAATCGCTTCGCCGGTACGGAAACACAAAAAAGAGAAAAAATATAATAATAAAAAATATGGTGAGTGATGAGCAAATAGGTAATGGAAAAAGTTCAAACAGACATTTCTTAATTATTTTCGGATACTGAGGAAGAAAACATCGTCTGGTAACTGATTCATCGTATGCGGGAAATAAAAAGCGCGAATACATTCCCTACTCCTAGTTCGTGTCGTAGGCAAAACCAAACGATCGCTTTTGAACAGAAGTGGACAGGACACTGCGCTGTGTCCTGTCCACTTCTTGTCCGCGTCTACTTGCGCTGTTCAAAAGAATGTCGTACCAACACGCCCAAGCTTATACCCCAGGAAACGATTGCGTTCACGAATGTCCCTCACAGGAATATGCGGAACACAGTACTCTTTCGTCCAAACGTATTTCCGAGCTACTGTTTGTGTATACAGAACTAAGAATTTTGGCATCTGAGACCATGAGAAAATACCGACATTGCCATCAATATTTGTACCATAAAACACCTATTTCAATACCAGTTTTAATAAACTGTCAACTTTGTTGCGCCAAAAGGCCGAGCAAATATAAAAGCAACAATTACCATAGCGTAGCACGCTGTAACCAAGAGCATGCACGATCTGTGTACGGAGTGAAACCGAACATACTGAGCGCTTTGAAAATAACAAACATGCAATTTTACGAAGATGGGAACAAATGTAGACCAACTGGGTTCCCATAACAAGTTCGAATCGAAAAAATATTCCCAAGTACTTACCAGTCGAGACATAATGAACCGGAGAACACCTGCTAATATTACAAGACGACTTGTGTTGGAAGATTTGTATTTCTTGGGAGGTAGGTTTGAGAGGATTCTGAAAACATACAAGTTGTGTTTTAGTTTTGTTAATCCCTATCACGTTGTTTTCAAACCATTCAATTAGTTGTTCACAATCCTATTGTAAATTCTTCACAGCTGTTGCATATTCAATGTGTTTATAAATCAAAAGTGTATCATCTGCGTGTTGAACAACACGACAGTAAAGTATGGAATCACTCAGATAGTTAACATATATATTGAACAGAACAGGTGCAAGAACAGACCAAGACACCTGGTATCATCTTGCTGCCAGCCATGACTCTTGGCAACACTGCCGAAGTAAAGTCAACCCTGCTGACCTTCTCACCTGCGGTTAACCAGCATTCGCTCTCAGAAATCCTCAACCTTGGTAGTGCGGGCTGCGGTGGCTTGCTTTGCCAGAAGAGTCATGTCCGGTGGAACATTTCGACTTCTTAGGCGAGAGCGGCGAGGGGCAAGCCGTTCCAAACGCTGCTTGTACAATCGGCAGCGTGAATCCTGAGCTTTTGCTTCAATTAACCGGTACAGCAAATACATCCGACTGCTCCAGGTGACTGCCCGGGTTCGCCGCTCAATCAACAACGCGACTACAGGCTGACAGTCGACCGCTTGGCCGCTGATGACTGAAGAGTGTGCTCTAGCAGAGAACTATTGGATTCGCCATGTTGAGAGAGAAGCCTTTTCTGAGGAGTTCGAGGCGTTGGCAAGTAACCAACCCGGTCGGGAAACAGCCCGACAATCGCTGCTTCGCCCATTCGTCGACGAAGTTCGCCTTATCCGCATCGGGGGCCGCCTCCAAGAACTGCACTCCCAGATGAACGTCCGACATCCAGTCGTTTTGCCGAACAGAGTGGACTTCACGCGCCTCGTAATAGCAGCCACGCATGAGCGGTTGATCCACTTCGGTGAAGATATAGCACTCACTGAACTTCGGGAGAACTTTTGGATGTTGAGGGGCCGTCAGGTTGTGAAAAGTGTTCCGCATGCTTGCCTGCGATGCCGCCGACGTAGGGTCACGGCCGAAAACGTGCCTGTCGCTCCTCTACCCGAGATGGGATAAACAAAGCTGACCCCTTTTCCGTGGTTGGCATTGAATTCTGTGGACCCGTATACTGCCAGTCGTAGCATCCAGAATGTGAGAAAGCTTACATCATCGTGTTCTCTTGCGCCGTCACACGGGCCATTTACCTGGAGCTCTCATCTGGTATGACAGCACCAAGGTTTCTGCTGGCTGTGAGACGCTTTATATCCCGGCGTGGAGTTCCAACAAGGATATACTCCGACAACGCCCTTACATTCCACCACTGCGCTAGGTCTCTCCACACCATGTCTGAGACCCCGGTCCTGGACTTCTGCAGTGGCCGCCGAAGTTACCTTGAAAAAGAGTGCAAAAACACTGACGTAGAGAGGTTTCACATACACGAGCGCTGACGAACAACTGATGAAATTTTAAAGTTGGCAATAAATAGAAAAAAAATGCAATCATACGCCAGTACAAACGAGATAAACAGCTTAAAAGCTGCGTCAGGAGTAAAAGTTGATAAAACACACACAAATTTCTTTTTATCCGGCCAGATAAGCAATCTCTCGCTCAAAGAGTGCCACGGAAGGCGAACTCGCGGAATTCTCCCCCTTAGTGGCTATGATTGAAGCCTCAAAGATTTCTCTGGAATGGGCATCAGGATACCGTTTTAAAATGCGGGTTTCGTTAAGCTTGGGGTAGCAATCTTTGCAGTTGTGGCAGTGTAAGGGCAGATTGCTACCAGTTCCTGTGCGCATGTTATTTGCATGCTCACGAAGACGGTCATTGATGCACCTACCACTCTGGCCCACGTATACTCGTCCGCACTTAAGTGGGATCTCGTATACTATGCATTCCAGGCATTCGACATACTGTTTTTTATGTTGCTTCCCAGAACCAGCCCTGTGAACCTTTTTGTCATTCACCATTGCCCACAACGTGGCTAGTTTGTTGGGAGCTGAAAAAACTGTCTGCACTCCTGCCTTGTCTCCTATCTTCTTCAGGGGGTGTGACACGGCGTGTACGTAGGAGATAATGTTAAGGCGGCCCCTGGCATTCTCTTGCGACCTTATCGTAGCTCCGCTGGTGTTCACCCGTTTCAAAACGGTTTTCACTGAGCTGCGCAGCAATGGCGTGGGATACCTTACCAAATTGAGTCCGCTGACCTTATTTTCCAAGCTCCTCGTCATCTTGTGAGGGCGGGACCTAGTCACTGAGTTTTGGATGGCTGCCATGGCTATCCCACGCTTTACAACCTTCGAGTGTGCTGAACTGAACAGTAGGAGTCCTTTTTCTGAACGCTGGGAATATTGCCAGCACACATGACTGCCGAAGGTCAATTCCAGGTCAAGGAAACGCAGCTTCTTTCTTCTGGCCTCCCGCTGGTCAATGTGAAGGTCGTCATAACAGATGAAAATGCCTCCAGAAACTTGTCCCCTTGGCTTAGCGGGTTACCACGAACCTTAAACAGCACGAGGTAGTCGCCGACATACCGAAATTGTCTCATGACTGCATGGTCAGGAAGGACGTTTTGCAGACGCCGGTCAAACACGGCCAGTAGAAGGTCGCTTAGCACAGGTGCAATCGAGGAGCCTATGCACACTTCCTCTCGCTAGAGGAACAGCTTGTTGTTGTGCATTACGAAAGTCGACTGTAGGAAAAATGCTAGCCCCTCAAGGAAGGCTTCCGTCCTGATGCCGCACTCACTTTGGAATCGTGTGTTCCCGAATACGTCGATAGCTTCACTCATCGCTTCCAAAACCAAATAATGAGGGAGCGAGTAGTACATGTCATTCAGGTCTACCGAAAAGCCACTCAAAAGGTCGGACGGCTGCATCTCCAAGAACTCTGACAGCGCTCTTGTGTTTCGCACCAAGAAGGGGTCATCTATCGGCAGTTTTGACAGATGGTTCAGGAGGAAGCGACCAAAGGCGTTCTGCCAAGTGCCCCTTTCTGTGACGATCACCCTAAATGGGCACAACTCCTTGTGGGTTTTGGCACTGAAGAAGCTATTCAAGGGAAACCTTTTGCCTTCTTGATTGAGGTGGCTTGTTTTGGCAACTCGTGGGACCCACACAGGTGGACGGCGTTATTTTTCGCCTTTTCAGGTTTTTTTTCCCGTCAAGCCTCAGAAGGTTGCATCATCGGCCCTCCTCTCATACTCTTCTGTGGTAGCAACCGTGAAACCTCCTTCCTTGTCAGCAAGAAGTAGTTTCAAACCGACTTGCTGCAAGCTTTTCGATACGGCACGCTTGCTGTTACACTGGCGGTTGCTTATTGACGGCAGCGTGCTAACTCCTTCCAGGATGCAGCGGTCTTGCTCCTCACGTTTGGCCTTCTCAGCTCTGCCTCGCACAACGGAGAGCAGCCCAGGCTTTTCCAGTTGCGGCTGTAGGCAAAACTTCGGCCCACGTTCCAGTATCTTTTCCACGCCGTTTGGTAGAGCTTTGACCCCCAGCAGTTGGATCTTCTGTTTTAAGTGCGAATGCACTTCTTAAGCGAGCCTGAATCGTTCGCCGCCGTAGTCCGCATAGCAACAGCTGTGGGTGTGCGCGATCCTCGTCTTCCCTAGCAACGGGGGGAGATGGGCGCGCGCTGCCTGGCCGCTGACATGGCACATACCCACGTGGGGCATTGGCCAGGAATCGGGCGTGAGAAGGGCTAATGCACCCGCTTAAAGGAGTACTGACACGAAATTTCAAAGCTGAGATCCGCTCTAGCAATCAAGTACAACGACAACACAAATAGGTGTCTGTGAATAAATGCATCTTTCCTTCTTTGTAGTTGTGTGTGTGTGTGATCTCTCTTTCGCGAGCATTACCGAACCGCGCAAATTCAACTTGTACATTCGCACTTTCACATTCTTCCCCTCGGGGAAATGCGGGGAATTTTTTTGCTTCTTCCCGCATTCCTTTCTTGGAAGCTTGACAAGAAACCCTTTCCAGACAACCACGGTTACAGTTGACGCTACCAGCAGATCCGAACGCACCCATCCTGGAACTTGGCTGGTCTGTGCAACCTGCGAGTGTGCCACTTGAAGGCAAGACTGAAGAAAGCGGACTTGGCAATGAGCTTCTGAGCGGAGGATACGGAAAATCCTGGCGCTGTGGCTCGCAGACGGTGGTAGAAGTCATCCGAAATTCTTATGTCCCACCAGATGTCGCAACCTTGACAATACATCTACCGCCGTCGGCGAGCCACAGCGCCAGGATTTTCCGTATTCTCCGCCCAGAAGCTCATTGGCAAGTCCGCGTACTTCAGTCTTGCCTTCAAGTGGCGCACTCGCAGGTTGCACTGACCAGCCAAGTTCCAGGACGGGTGCATTCGGATATGCGAGTAGCGTCAACTGTAACCGAGGTTGTCTGGAAAGGCATTCTGACCAAGCTTCCAAGACAAAAACACGGAAAGAAGCAAAAACAGAAGATCCACCTGCTGGGGGTCGACGCTGTACCCAAATGGCGTGGAAAATATGCTGGAACGTGGGCCAACGTTTCGCCTACAGCCGCAACTGGAAAAGCCTGAGCTGCTCTCCTTGGTGCGAGGCACAGCCGAGAAGCCCAAACGTGAGGAGCAAGACCGCTGCATCTTGGAAGGAGTTAGCATCCTGCCGTCAATCAGCAACCGCCATTGTAACAGCAAGCGTGACATGTCGAAAAGCTTGCAGCAAGCCGGTTTGAAACTACTTTTTGCTGACAAGGAAGGAGGTTTTACGGTTGCTACCACAGAAGAGTATGAGAGGAGGGCCGATGAGGCAATTGATGTCAACTTCTGAGGCTTGACAGGAAAGAAACCCGAAAAGGCGGAAAAGGACACCGTCCACTTCTGTGAGCCCCACGAGTTGCCAAAACTACCCACCTTAATCAAGAAGGCAAAAGGTTTGCACTTGAAGAGCTTCTTCAGTGCCAAAACCCAGAAGGAGTAGTGCCCATTTAGGGTGATAGTCACGGAAAGAGGCACTTGGCACAACGCCTTTGGGCACTTCCTCCAGAACCATCTGTCAAAACTGCCCATAGATGACCCCTTCTTGGTGCGAATACCCCGAGCGGTCTCAGAGTTCTTGGAGACGCAGCCATCCGACCTTTAGAGTGGCTTGTCGGTGGACCTGAAAGACATGTACTACTCGCTCCCTCATTTCTTGGTTTTGAAAGCGGTGAGTGAAGCTATCGACGCATTCGGGAACACAAGATTCCAAAGTTAGTGCGGCATTAGGACGGAAGCCTTCCTTGAGGCGCTAGCAGTTTAACTACAGTCGACTTTCGTAATGCACAACAACAAGCTCTTCCTCCAGCGAGAGGGAGTGTGCATAGGCTCCTCGATTGCACCTGTGCTCAGCGACCTTCTACTTGCCGTGTTTCACAGGCGTCTGAACAACGTCCTTCCTGACCATGCAATCGTTAGAACGTTTCCGTATGTCGACGACTATCTCGTGCTGTTGAATGTTCGTGGTAACCCGCTAAGCCAAGGGAACAAGCTTGTGGGGGCATTTTCATCTGTTATGACGACCTTCACATTGACGAGCGAGAGGCCAGAAGACAAGAAGCTGCGTTTCCTTGACCTGAAATTGACCTTCAGCAGTCATGTGTGCTGGCAATATTCCCCGCGTTCACAAAAATGACTCCTACCGTTCAGTTCGGCACACTCGAAGGTAGTAAAACGTGGGATAGCCGTGGCAGCCTTCCAAAACGCAGTGACTACGTCCTGCCGTCCCATGATGATGAGGAGCTTGGAAGATCAGGTCAGCAGACTCAATTTGGCAGGGAATCCCACGCCATTGCTGCTCAGCTCAGCGGAAGCCGTTTTGAAACGGGTGAACACCAGCGGAGCTACGATAAGGTCGCAAGAGAATGCCAGGGGCCGCCTTAACATCACCTCCTACGTACACGCCATGTCACACCCCCTGAAGAAGATGGGAGACAAGGCAGGAGTGCGCACAGTTTTTTCAGCGTCCAACACAACTAGCCACATTGTGTGCCATGGTTAATGACAAAAGGTTCCCAGGGATGCTTGGGGGAAGAAACATGTAAAAGAGTAAGTCAAATGCGTGGAATGCATAGTATACGAGATCCCACTTAAGTGCGGGCGAGTGTACGGGGGCCAGAGTGGCAGGTGCAACAATGACCGTCTTTGTGAGCATACAAATAACATGCGCACAGGAACAGGTTGCAATCTCGCCTTACACTGCAAGAATTGCAAAGATTGCTACACCAAGCTTAACGAAACCGCATTTTAAAATGGTTTCGTGATGCCTGTTTCCGAGAAATCTTTGAGGCTTCAGTAATAGCCACTAAGCGGGAAAATTGCGTGAGTTTGCCTTCCGTGGCACTCTTTGAGTGAGAGATTACTTATCTCGCCAGATAAAAAGAAATCTGTGTGTGTTTTATCAACTTTTACTCCTGACGCCGCTTTTAAGCTGTTTATTTATCTCGTTTTTTCTAGCGTTTGATTGCTTTCTTTTCTTCTATTCATTGCCAACTTTAATAAAATTTCATTAGTTGCTCGTCAGCGCTCGTGTCTCTGTAACCTCTCTACGTCCGTGTTTTTGCGCTGTTTTTCAAGGTGTCATGAATACCCAACTAGCCCAAAGTCAAGCTTTATTGCGCCGAATTCAGTGGAAGTTTAGCATTGAAAGGGCACCGTGGTGGTGCGGATGGTGGGAACGGCTCAAAAGGATCAGAAAAAAAAACGCTCCGCAGAGCTCTTGGACGTAGTTGACCGTCCCCAGCAGAGATTGAGACCGTTCTCTGCGAACGGTTCTCTGTGCCATCCATTGACACCGTGAGCAGAAGATGCTGAAGACCTCTCTCTGCTCTGACCCCGGCTCACTTCCTAATTGGCAGGTGCACAACATCTTTACCACAAAGGCTGGGACTGCACGAGCCGACGTCCGCCAGCGGAGAGATTCAACGTCGAGCACGACATGGACGGGCAATCATGGCGCACCTGTGGCGCCGTTTTGCGCCGAGATTACCTGCTTTTCTTGCCTCTGCACACGAAGCTGCATCGCCAGCCGGACCCGAGGGGATGACCGGCGACGTTGTGGTCATCCAGGACGACAGTTCATCCCCAATGCGGTGGCTACAAGCCGAGTGTTGGAAACTTTTCGAGGCCGCGATGGCGTCGTTCGGTCGTGTGGTCTGCACGTCTCATCCGGACAAGAAATAAGACGCCTAGTTCAGCGCCTCTATATTCTTGAGGCTAACTCGCCAAGGTCATCAGTATCGGCGGTAGGGGTGGGTGTAGAGGAACGACAATGATGATAGCAATAAAGAGGCCACTCCACTGGAGCGGGCGTGAGGGCCCAGCCCACGCCTTGCGGTCGGGCAGTGCCACGTGACGAGCCCATCGAACGGGCGACCGGCTCTCGGGCTCCTTTCTTACGTCGCGATCCGCCACAGCGGTCCTATAGTAACAGTATCATGCTCCTACCATTCGTATTTTGGACACTAAAATGACATCAAAAGGACACGTAATACGATCTTTTCGATTATTTGGCCTTGGCTGCGTTGTGCCATACACACACACATACTACTACATTCGTTCGTTCGTTCGTTCATTCATTCATTCATTCATTCATTCATTCATTCATTCATTCATTCATTCCTTCGTTCATTCATTCATACATTCAATTTATATTTGGTTTGTTCGTTTGTTCTAGCATTGAATTTTTCGCTGCAGTTACAGAATACAGCACTTTAGTAAAGGTTTTCTTACTATTAAACAACTGGAGAGCAGTGTTATGACGAATAAATGGCTTTTTTCTTTACACCATAATTTATAGTTTTCATTTAAGTACATGCCATTTTTTCCTAATGTTTATAATGATTTTGATTTAACGACAGGGAATCCACGTATTCAGCACAAGCATTTTACACAAAATGAAAACATACCGCATTCCTAACCTGCAAGAAGTCCCCAAAATATGGCTATAGTATACATTTTCTTAAAGTAAGAGGGCTGCAAATAAGTGATAGTATTGCCTTTAAAAGAAAAACATATATTACAAAAAAGGTTTTTACTCTAAGATTTGTCTGAAGCATGTTGCCACTCCAAAGTGCAAGAAGCCCCTAAAATATGGTTACAGTATGAATTTTTTATAAAAGCGAAAGTGCTAGAAATTTTTGCAGTGACAAATTTCTCACATTTAAACACCCACAAGTGCAACTTTTGCCATCAAAAACAAAACAACAATAGCGCCCAGAAAGTTTTTACTATAAGTATTTTCTGAAACATAAGCTGTGGTGTCACTAGTGTGTTTAATAAGATTGTACAATGTTACGCTGTAAATACAAAACAAACAATGTATATATATATATATATATATATTTACACATATACATATACAAAGAAAAAACTTTGAACAAGGTAAAAGCACGATTGTTGCCAACGTTTCAGCAAAAAGGCTTGCTTTTGTCAGGGCAATCTCTCGCCTTGCTGGCACGCTTTCTATGAGGGTAGGTCCCCAGGTGGGAGGGCAAAAGGAAAGAGGGAAGAGAAATTGAGCAAGCTGTTTTGTTTCGGAGTATGTCGGGGGAGATATTGAGGGGCGAAAAAGGTTGTATAATTTAGCCGCGAAGTAGGTCACAGGGAAGTCAGCCGGGGGTTGATATTCGGAGAATTTTTGGAGAGAAAGGATGAGAGGGTGTCTGTTGACCTGCCGCGGTGCATACGCAAATGTTTTCAGAACCGCCGGAAGCAGACCAGGCGGTGAGAGTGGGGTCCTTATCGGAAACTATCTGCAAGCCTTAGGTCAAAAGAGAAGGTAGAGGAGGGGGAAAGACAAGTAGGTCAAGGATAAAAATTAAAAAAAAAAAAAACACGGAGGAAAACCACACAAACTCACACACAAAAGAAAAACAATGACCTTGCAACTGAAATGGCACGTGTCCTGGAGCAGGCCTGTCCTGAAACTCAAAAACAAAAAGATAAAGTAATAGTGACGTAGAGGGCACAACACCACGTGGAGTAAAAAAAGACAGAAATAAAAAAATAAAATGGACTTCCAAAAGCAAAGGTTGGAGGGATGCGGGCGAGTATTAAGCTAGAAGCAAAGGAATGAAAAAAAAAAATAGGTGACCAGGTAAAGACCAGAGGGAGGGGTAATAGTTTTTGGATAAGGTATGTGCAAGACAGTGCCTTTTTCTGTATTTTCGGTGAATATCGCAAGGATTCCAAGTTTCCCTAAGTGCATTATTCCACTAGGTTCCATGGAGTTCAATTTGTGCATTAACTAGCATTCTCGGTATTTCCTGTCCCTAGGAGACCTGAAGTTTGCCTAAAGTATATACAACCTAAGGTAATCAAAACTGTTGCCTGGTTGGTTGAAATGCTGCGCTACAGCTTCGGAGGATTGGCTAACAGTATCTGCTCGGTGACCATTAAGACGTAGGCTCATAGGTTGACTCGTTTTCCCTATATACTGTTTGTGGAACATACAGAATTTCAACATATACACAATGTTGGATGAAGTGCACGTAAAGCTTCAATTATTCTTGTGGACATAAATTCTGGCTGTGCTTTTTACAATGCAGTCGATCTGCAAGTGCCTGCAAGTATTGCATCTAGGGCGGGAGCAACTGACTATGACTGGTTGCTTTGAAGGCCCTGTTGTGGCATGCACTAAAATATCTTTTAAATTCCTGTTTCTCCGGTAGGTAGCCCTTGGGGCTTCCGGGAAAGTCTTTCTAAGTCGGTCTATACTGGCTAAAATGGGGTAGTACCTGCACAGTATAATGTGTACATTTGGGAGGGCGTTCGAAAATTTCGTTATTAGGGCAGGCGGCCTGGCGCTTTCCTTTTGCCGCTGTTTGTTGAGCACGTCTTCCCTTATGAGATTAGATGCACGTTGGTACGCCTGGTCGAGCGTATGGAGCGAGTAACAATAGTGCTTTTACTATGTTCAAAGTTTTTCTTTTTGCGTTCATATATATACATATATATATATATATATATAGAAATAAGGGTTGGCAGTCGAGAAAACCTCGGTAAGCAAAGGGGAGGATGTGGTAGATCATTGAAACAGATTAAGAATTTGGAAAGAAAGAAAGAAAGTGAAGAAAAAATGCCCGCCAGGTGGGATCCGAACCCACGACCTCCAGAATACCGGTCTGGTGCGATATATATATATATATATATATATATATATATATATATAATAGAGAAGTCAAACTGAAAAACATAACATTTATTCTGACATTTCGACCGGGGGCCGGTCTTTTTCAAAGATACAAATTGTGCAGATCAGTTGGGTTTAAATACATTTCAGTTGTCGGCGGTGAAAGAAGATGTATCAAGCAACAAAAACGTAGGCTCTACACGACAAAAAAGCATATGAAGATGCAGAACGAAAGGGGTTGGGGAAAAAAAGGGGCGGCTGTTGGAGTTGTGTCGCGGAACAGAAAGGAAAGGGGGCCTAATCAAGGCAGGTTAGGCTATACAATAAGAAGAAAGCATTGAAGGTACTGAAGTCACGACGGGAAAGCAAGATGGTGAGAACTGAGGAGAGGCTTGTTTCCTGCTCGTTTGTTAACATTTTTCTGTCGGCAGGTGCCAGGTAATGCACCTGCAGGGTGTGCGAGTTTCAAAAATACAGAAAATATGCAAAGAACCAGAGGAAATTGGATCGCGTGGAGAAAGGGGTTGGAGAGCCGAGAGGTAATTACGGATGCCTAGTGCAAGCGTTAACACAAACACACACAAATTAAAAAAAAGAAACGAATGAAATAAGAGGGGCATTGAGATTAGCGGGAGGGGCGTGGAAACCGCAGGGGGGAATGCGGGGATGAAAGAGTTTCGAAGAAAAGACCCAAGAGACTTAAGCGACCCGCGCTTTCACTTGACGTGAAATCGTGGAAACGTTTTGCTGCAAAGTAACGCTTATTTAGGCTTCATCACACATATACCGAAAAATAAATGGATATAAGGCTAAAAACACATCGTGGGAACGTTTTCCTGCGTAAAACGTTGCAGCCGTCTACGAGGCGTTCATAAGGTCATGCAGTGCAAGGAAAATACAATGCAAAGTAAGGCTCATTTAGGCTTGATCACTAAAATACCGAAAAATAAATGGACATCAGGCTAAAAACACATAGGAAAAAGAAGATATACAGTGCCACATGAAGTTTTTGAAGGTCATTTCTTTACATACCCGCATACAGACACAAAGAAAAAACTCACCACAAAATAGACGACCGGTTTTATCTACCCGAAAGCACTTGCTCAATGCGAAACGACACAAAATAATATTCATACAAATAAAGAAAATTTTATAATAAAATATAAAGCAAGGGGTACTATGGTGAAATCTGTGTACGTTCGTGCCTGTGCGGTACGGCAATTACACACAAGCAATACACTGACACAGGACAAAGTACAATACGTAGACAGTACACTATACAAAGATATGAAAAAAAGAGAGAAAAGAAGAAGTAAGAAGGCTTCTCTTTCGGAACAAAGATTCTCAGTTGCTGGCTGCATTGGCCTTCTCTGGTGACGGATTGGGCAAGCAAGACAATAGACCTTTGTTTTCATTTATGCCGCTCAAGACTGTGTTAAAATTGTAAATAAGGTATGATTCACGGGCTTCATGGTCATAATGCGCATAATGCGTTTTCAAATTGGACTGAAGCACCGTGGCTGTGAACGTGTGGAAGGGGTGGCCGATATTATTTACATGTTTAGATAGGGGAAGGTGTGGTATGGAATTTATGTGTGCTCGGTCGTTGTTGATTCTTATTTTAAACTGTTGTTGATTTATTTTAAACTGTTGTTGATTCTTATTTTTCGTTGTTGATTCTTATTTTATATATATATATATATATATATATATATATATATTAATTTAATGATTTTGTTTTAAACTAGCGGTTGCTTGATTTGTGTAGTGAACGGTTTTTTACGTATTCTTGTTTCCATGGATAGTTCTTTTTCTTTAACTAGCGGTTGCTTGAATTGTGTAATGAATTGTTTTTTTTTTTTTGTTGTTTCTATGTTTGATATTTTGTTTGCCATAATGTGCGGCTACATTTTTGTGCTGTGTATTTCCGTGTATTGTATGTGCTGTATTGCCCCTCCTGCTTGGGCCCAAACCGGGCCTGCAGTATGTACTAAATAAAAATAAAATAAATATATATATATATATATATATATATATATATATATATATATATATATATATATAAGGTTAGTAGAGACAGAGACAAACGAGAAAGACCAAGAAAATAGAAATAAATTTACTGACGTTTCAAAGAGAGGACTCCCCTTCTTCAGATTGCTTTTCAGGGAGTCCTCTTTCTGAAACGTCAGTAAACTTATTTCTATTTTCTACTTTTTTGTCGTTTGTCTCTGTCTCTACTAACCTTATTTTTTCGCGCTCTGTGTGAGTTTTTATCTTTTCAGAATATATATATCTATCTATATATATATTTATATATATATATATTTATGTATTTACTGAGCCGTAAAACTTAGAAGCTGGTAGAGACCACAAGGGAAGTAAAACTTCGAACAAGGTAAAAACACGATTGTTACCAAGGGTTCAGCAAAGAGACTTGCCTTCGCCAGGGCCTGACGAAAGCAAGTCTCTTTGCTGAAACATTGGCAACAATCGTGCTTTTACCTTGTTAGAAGTTTTTTCTCTTGTATACATATATATATATATATATATATATATATATAAATATATATATATATATATAAATATATATATATATATATATATATATATATATATATGTATGTATATATATATGTATACATATATATATATATATATACCTGCACTTGGGGGTGGTAGCCAGCGCCACTCGTACTGGCTGCCACTCGGACTCTCTGGCTACCACCCCCAAGTGCAGAAAAAAAAACACCTTAACATAAATTCCCGAGAAAGTGCTGGGGAAACAGCGCCGCTGGTAGCGTTGTGGTTATTGTACAAGACCGGTATTCCGGAGGTCGTGGGTTCGGATCCCACCCGGTGGGCATTTTTTCACAACTTTCTTTTCGACTCGAAAAATTCTTCATCTCTTTCTATGACCCACCACAACCTCCTCTTTGGTTTCCGAGGTTTTCTTCACTGCCAACCCTTATTTCTGTCTTATTTCACGGAGCCCCTCATTTCCCATTTTCTGATTCGCTACATGCTTAGCGAGGGCCTGTGTTCTGGCAGTCTTGTCGCCAAAGGGAGCTTAAGAGGGTTCAACGCTGGTCGACCACTCTCGACATGTCGTACACACTCGAGTCACGGCCCGGGGGTTAAAAAGAAGGTCCCCTTCACCCCGGGTAGTCCGAGTGGCGCTGGCTACCACCCCCAAGTGCAGGAAACAAAAATACCTTAACATAAATACCCGAGAAAGTGCTGGGGAAACAGCCCCGCTTGTAGCGTTGTGGTTATCGCACCAGACCGGTATTCGGGAGGTCGTGGGTTCGGATCCCACCCGGCGGGCATTTTTTCACCACTTTCTTTTCGACTCGAAAAATTCTTTATCTCTTTCTATGACCCACCACCACCTCCTCTTTGGTTTCCGAGGTTTTCTTGACTGCCAACCCCTATTTTCTATATATTTATATATACATATATATATCCTATGGGGATGTATTGGTCAATGCAAGGTAGCTGGCGAAAGGCATTTAATGACCGTTATCCAAGACGGAGCGGGTTAACAGACGCGCGGCTGTCGGCTTCGTCGTCGGTGGTTTTCGTTTTGTTTTCACTGTGGATGCTGCTTTCGCGGATGCGGAGTCTGGCGCACTATCGGGTTTCGTTCACTAGCGCCTGTGCCATTCATCTCCTTTACAATATATATATATATATATATATATATATATATATATATATATATAAATATCTTTATACATACGGAAAAAATGCCGGCAGTCTACAATGCCAAAGAAGGCGTAGGGGAGGAATGGTTAGATTTTTTTACCGTTATTGATGTTAAATTATTTTTTTTATTAATTTTGTGAGAAAGCAAGAAAGACAAACACACACCCAGAGTGGGCCCTGAGTCCACGCCGTTCGATTCAATCTCGAATGCCTTACCAATTCGGCAATCTGCACGACTGTGCGCTAGACTTTTTGGGGTATTTATATGTAATACAACTGTATCTGACGCTTGAGGGTGGTAGCTACCACCCTCCTTTCTTCCTTTCTTTCTTCAGTGTACTCTGAAGAAAGGATGTCCTCTTTCTGAAACGTCAGTAAACTTATTTCTATTTTCTACGTCTTTCTCGTGTGTCTCTGTCTCTACTAACCTTAAATATACACACACACATATATATATATATATATATATATATATATATATATATATATATTTATATGTATTAAGGGTTTGTAAAGGAGGGGCTCGTTAGAAAATACAGGAAGAAATGCCGGCAGTCTACAACGCCAAAGAAGGCATAAGGGAATGGTTAGAACAATTTTTTACAGTTAGTGACGTTACATTATTATTTATTATTATTATTACGTGAGAAAAAAACAAAGAAAAACACGCGCCCAGAGTGGGGACTGAACCCACGCCTTTCGATTAGATCTCGAATGCCTTACCAACTCGGCTATCTGGGCGATTGTGTTCCGCTTCACTTTCTGGGGTATTTATATATACTACAACTGTATCTGACGCTTGAGGGTGGTAGCCAGCGCCACTCAGACTACACGGGGAGAAGGGGACCTTCTTTTCAACCCCCGGGGCGTGACGCGAACGTCTACGGCCTGTCATAAGCGGGTAACAGGCGGGAAACCCTCTTATGCTACCTTGGCATCAAGGCTGCCAGAACCGAGGCCCTCGCTAAGCTTTCGCATAATAATAGGGTTTGTAAATGAGGGGCTCGTTAAAAAATACAGGAAGAAATGCCGGCAGTCTACAACGCCAAAGAAGGCATAGGGGAATGGTTAGAACATTTTTTTTACCGTTAGTGACGTTACATTATTATTTATTATTATTAATTAGGTGAGAAAGAAAGAAAAACACGCGCCCAGAGTGGGGACCGAACCCACGCCTTTCGATTAGATCTCGAATGCCTTACCAAGTCGGCTATCTGGGCGACTGTGTTCCGCTTCACTTTCTGGGGTATTTATATAAACTGCAACTGTATCTGACGCTTGAGGGTGGTAGCCAGAGCCACTCAGACTACACGGGGAGAAGGGGACCTACTGTTCAACCCCCGGGGCGTGAGGCGAACGTCTACGGCCTGTCATAAACGGGTAACTGGCAGGAAACACTCTTATGCTACCTTGGCATCAAGGCTGCCAGTACCGAGGCCCTCGCTAAGCTTTCGCATGATAATAGGGTTTGCAAATTAGGGGCTCGTTAGAAAATACAGGAAGAAATGCCGGCAGTCTACAACGCCAAAGAAGGCATATGGGAATGGTTAGAACATTTTTTTACCGTTAATGACGTTACATTATTATTTATTATTATTAATTACGTGAGAAAGAAAGAAAGAAAAACACGCGCCCACAGTGGGGACCGAACCCACGCCTTTCGATTAGATCTCCAATGCCTTACCAACTCGGCTATCTGGGCGACTGTGTTCCGCTTCACTTTCTGGGGTATTTATATATACTACAACAGTATCTGACGCTTGAGGGTGGTAGCCAGCGCCACTCAGACTACACGGGGAGAAGGGGACCTTCTTTTCAACCCCCAGGGCCTGACGCTAACGTCTACAGCCTGTAATAAGCAGGTAACTGGCGGGAAACCCTCTTATGCTACTTTGGTCCCCTTCTCCCCGTGTAGTCTGAGTGGCGCTGGCTACCACCCTCAAGCATCAGATACAGCTGTAGTATATATAAATACCCCAAAAAGTGAAGCGGAACACAGTCGCCCAGATAGCCGAGTTGGTAAGGCATTCGAGATCTAATCGAAAGGCATGGGTTCGGTCCCCACTCTGGGCGCGTGTTTATCTTTCTTTCTTTCTCACGTAATTAATAATAATAAATAATAATGTAACGTCACTAACGGTAAAAAAATGTTCTAACCATTCCCCTATGCCTTCTTTGGCGTTGTAGACTGCCGGCATTTCTTCCTGTGTTTTCTAACGAGCCCCTCATTTAAAAACCCTATTATAATGCGAAAGCTTAGCGAGGGCCTCGGTTCTGGCAGCCTTGATGCCAAGGTAGTCAAAGGGTTTCCCGCCTGTTACCCGCTTATGACAGGCTGTAGACGTTCGCGTCACGCCCCGGCGGTTGAAAAGAAGGTCCCCTTCTCCCCGTGTAGTCTGAGTGGCGCTGGCTACCACCCTCAAGCGTCAGATACAGTTGTAGTATATATAAATACCCCAGAAAGTGAAGCGGAACACAGTCGCCCAGATAGCCGAGTTGGTAAGGCATTCGAGATCTAATCGAAAGGCGTGGGTTCGGTCCCCACTCTGGGCGCATGTTTTTCTTTCTTTCTCACGTAATTAATAATAATAAATAATAATGTAACGTCACTAACGGTAAAAAAAAGTTCTAACCATTCCCCTATGCCTTCTTTGGCGTTGTAGACTGCCGGCATTTCTTCCTGTGTTTTCTAACGAGCCCCTCATTTACAAACCCTATTATCATGCCAAAGCTTAGCGAAGACCTCGGTTCTGGCAGCCTTGATGCCAAGCTAGCATAAGAGGGTTTCCCTCCAGTTACCCGCCTATGACAGGCTGTAGATGTTCGTGTCACGCCCCGGGGCTTGAAAAGAAGGTCCCCTTCTCCCCGTGTAGTCTGAGTGGCGCTGGCTACCACCCTCAAGCGTCAGATACAGTTGTAGTATATATAAATACCCTAGAAAGTGAAGCGGAACGCAGTCACCGAGATATCCGAGTTGGTAAGGCATTCGAGATCTAATCGAAAGGCGTGGGTTCGGTCCCCACTCTGGGCGCGTGTTTTTCTTTGTTTCTTTCTCACGTAATTAATAATAATAAATAATAATGTAATGTCACTAACGGTAAAAAAATGTTCTAACCATTCCCCTATGCCTTCTTTGGCATTGTAGACTGCCGGCATTTCTTCCTGTATTTTCTAACGAGCCCCTCATTTACAAACCCTATTATCATGCGAAAGCTTAGCGAGGACCTCGGTTTTGGCAGCCTTGATGCCAAGGTAGCATAAGAGGGTTTCCCGCCAGTTACCCGCTTATGACAGGCTGTAGACGTTCGCGTCACGCCACGGGGGTTGAAAAGAAGGTCCCCTTCTCCTCGTGTAGTCTGAGTGGCGCTGGCTACCACCCTCAAGCATCAGATACAGCTGTAGTATATATAAATACCCCAAAAAGTGAAGCGGAACACAGTCGCCCAGATAGCCGAGTTGGTAAGGCATTCGAGATCTAATCGAAAGGCATGGGTTCAGTCCCCACTCTGGGCGCGTGTTTATCTTTCTTTCTTTCTCACGTAATTAATAATAATAAATAATAATGTAACGTCACTAACGGTAAAAAAATGTTCTAACCATTCCCCTATGCCTTCTTTGGCGTTGTAGACTGCCGGCATTTCTTCCTGTGTTTTCTAACGAGCCCCTCATTTAAAAACCCTATTATAATGCGAAAGCTTAGCGAGGGCCTCGGTTCTGGCAGCCTTGATGCCAAGGTAGTCAAAGGGTTTCCCGCCTGTTACCCGCTTATGACAGGCTGTAGACGTTCGCGTCACGCCCCGGCGGTTGAAAAGAAGGTCCCCTTCTCCCCGTGTAGTCTGAGTGGCGCTGGCTACCACCCTCAAGCGTCAGATACAGTTGTAGTATATATAAATACCCCAGAAAGTGAAGCGGAACACAGTCGCCCAGATAGCCGAGTTGGTAAGGCATTCGAGATCTAATCGAAAGGCGTGGGTTCGGTCCCCACTCTGGGCGCATGTTTTTCTTTCTTTCTCACGTAATTAATAATAATAAATAATAATGTAACGTCACTAACGGTAAAAAAAAGTTCTAACCATTCCCCTATGCCTTCTTTGGCGTTGTAGACTGCCGGCATTTCTTCCTGTGTTTTCTAACGAGCCCCTCATTTACAAACCCTATTATCATGCCAAAGCTTAGCGAAGACCTCGGTTCTGGCAGCCTTGATGCCAAGCTAGCATAAGAGGGTTTCCCTCCAGTTACCCGCCTATGACAGGCTGTAGATGTTCGTGTCACGCCCCGGGGCTTGAAAAGAAGGTCCCCTTCTCCCCGTGTAGTCTGAGTGGCGCTGGCTACCACCCTCAAGCGTCAGATACAGTTGTAGTATATATAAATACCCTAGAAAGTGAAGCGGAACGCAGTCACCGAGATATCCGAGTTGGTAAGGCATTCGAGATCTAATCGAAAGGCGTGGGTTCGGTCCCCACTCTGGGCGCGTGTTTTTCTTTGTTTCTTTCTCACGTAATTAATAATAATAAATAATAATGTAATGTCACTAACGGTAAAAAAATGTTCTAACCATTCCCCTATGCCTTCTTTGGCATTGTAGACTGCCGGCATTTCTTCCTGTATTTTCTAACGAGCCCCTCATTTACAAACCCTATTATCATGCGAAAGCTTAGCGAGGACCTCGGTTTTGGCAGCCTTGATGCCAAGGTAGCATAAGAGGGTTTCCCGCCAGTTACCCGCTTATGACAGGCTGTAGACGTTCGCGTCACGCCACGGGGGTTGAAAAGAAGGTCCCCTTCTCCTCGTGTAGTCTGAGTGGCGCTGGCTACCACCCTCAAGCGTCAGATACAGTTGTATATACAAATACCCCAGAAAGTGAAGCGGAACACAGTCGCCCAGATATCCGAGTTGGTAAGGCATTCGAGATCTAATCGAAAGGCGTGGGTTCGCTCCCCACTCTGGGCGCATGTTTTTCTTTCTTTCTTTCTCACTTTATAATAATAATAAATCCTAATGTAATGTCACTAACGGTAAAAAAAAATGTTCTAACAATTCCTCTATGCCTTCTTTGGCGTTGTAGACTGCCGGCATTTCTTCCTGTATTTTCTAACGAGCCCCTCATTTACAAACCCTATTATTATGCGAAAGCTTAGCGAGGGCCTCGGTTCTGGCAGCCTTGATGTCAAGGTAGCATAAGAGGGTTTCCCGCCAGTTGCCCGCTTATGACAGGCTGTAGACGTTCGCGTCACGCCCCGGGGGTTGAAAAGAAGGTCCCCTCCTCCCCGTGTAGTCTGAGTGGCGCTGGCTACCACCCTCAAGCGTCAGATACAGTTGTATATATAAATACCCCAGAAAAAAAAGCGGAACACAGTCGCCCAGATAGCCGAGTTGGTAAGGCATTTGAGATCTAATCGAAAGGCGTGGGTTCGGTCCCCACTCTGGGCGCGTGTTTTTCTTTCTTTCTTTCTCACGTAATTAATAATAATAATTAATAATGTAACGTCACTAACGGTGAAAAAAATGTTCTAACCATTCCCCTGTGCCTTCTTTGGCGTTGTAGACTTCCGGCATTTCTTCCTGTATTTTCTAACGAGCCCCTCATTTACAAACCCTATTATCATGCGAAAGCTTAGAGAGGGCCTCGGTTCTGGCAGCCTTGATGCCAAGGTAGCATAAGAGGGTTTCCCGCCAGTTGCCCGCTTATGACAGGCTGTAGACGTTCGCGTCACGCCCCGGGGGTTGAAAAGAAGGTCCCCTTCTCCCCGTGTAGTCTGAGTGGCGCTGGCTACCACCCTCAAGTGTCAGATACAGTTGTAGTATATATAAATACCCAAGAAAGTAAAGCGGAACACAGTCGCCCAGATAGCCGAGTTGGTAAGGCATTTGAGATCTAATCGAAAGGCGTGGGTTCGGTCCCCACTCCGGGCGCGTGTTTTCTTTCTTTCTTTCTCACGTAATAATAATAATAAATAATAATGTCACGTCAGTAACGGTAAAAAAAATGTTCTAACCATTCCCCTATGCCTTCTTTGGCGTTGTAGACTGCCGGCATTTCTTCCTGTATTTTCTAATGAGCCCCTCATTTCCAAACCCTATTATCCGAAATCTCAGTTAGGGCCTCGGTTCTGGCAGCCTCGATGCCAAGGTAGCATAAGAGGGTTTCCCGCCTCTTACTTCCGCTTATGACAGGCTGTAGACATGTAGGTAACGCCACGGCGGTCGGAAAAAAGGTCCCCTTGACCCCGTGTAGTCTCAGTGGCGCTGGCTACCACCCTCAAGCGTCAGATACAGTTCTAGTAAATATAAGTACCCCAGAAAGTGAAGGAGAACACGGTCGCCAAGATACACGGTTTGGTAAGGCATTCGACATCTAATTGAAATGCGTGGGTTCGGTTCCCAGTCTGGGCGCGAGTGTTTTTTTGTAACGTAATAATAAAGAAAATAATGTAACATCACTAACGATAAAAATATTCTAAACATTCCCCTAACACTTCTTTGGCGTTGTAGACTGCCGGTTTTTCTTTCTGTATTTCCTAAGGAGCCCCTCATTTCCAAACCCTATTATCCTGAGAAAGCTTTGAGAGGTCCTCGGCTCTGGCAGCCTTGATGCCAAGGTAGCATAAGAGGGTTTGCCGCCGGTTGCCTCCGCCTATTACACTCTGTAGCCGTTGCCGTCTCGCCCCGGGGGTTGACAAGAAGGTTCCCTTCTCCCCGTGTATTCTCAGTGGCGCTGGCTACCACACTCAAGCGTCAGATACACTTGTAGTAAATATAAATACCCCAGAAAGTGCAGGAAACCACAGTCACCCAGATAGCCGGTTTGATAAGGCATTCGAAACCTAATCGTAAGCGTTTGTTTTGGTCCCCACTCTGGTGGCGTGTTTTTCTTTCTCACGTAATAATAAAAAAAATGTAACATCACTAACGGTAAAAAATAGTCTAACCATTCCCCTATACCTTCTTTGGAGTTGTAGACTGCTGGCATTTCTTTCTGTTTTTCCTAACGAGCCCCTCATTTCAAAATGCTATATATATGTATATATATATAGATATATATATATATAAATAGAATATAAGGGTTAGCAGTCAAGAAAACCTCGGAAATCAAAGGGGGGCTGTGGTGGGTCATAGAAATAGATGAATAATTTTTGGAGTGACAACGAAAGAGGTAAAAAAATGCCCGGCGAGTTGGATTCGAACCCACGACCTTCAGAGTACCGGTCTGGTGCGATGACCACTACGATACCGGGGGGCTGTTCCTCCACCACCTTCTTGGGCATTTATGTTAGGTATTTTTTTGTTTCCTGTACTTGGGGGTGGTAGCCAGCGCCCCTCGGACTACACGGGGTGAAGAGGTTTTTTTTTAACCCCCGGGCCGTGACTTGTGTGTATGCGATATGTCCAGAGTGGTCGACCAGCGTTGAACCCTATTAAGCTACCTTTGCACAACGACGGCCAGAACAGTGTCCCTTGCTATGCATGTAGCGAATCAGAAAAATGGGAAATTAGGGGCTCAGTGAATTAGCACAGAATACAACGATTGGCAGTCAAGAAAACCTCCGAAAGCATAGGGGAGGCTGTGGTGGGTCACAGTAACAGATGAAGAATTTTTTAGTCAGAGAGAAAGTGGTGAAAAAATTCCAGCCGGGTGGGATCCGAACCCGTGAACCCTAGAATACTGGTGTGGTGCGATAGCTACTTCGCTACCGCCGGGGATGTTCCCCCACCACCTTCTTGGGTATTTATGTTAGGTATTTTTTTGCTTCCTATACTTGGGGGTGGTTGCCACCGCCACACGGACTACTCGGGATGAAGGGGACCTTCTTCTTAACCCCCGGGCTGTGACTCGAGTGTTTACGACATGTCGAGAGTGCTAGACCTGCGTTGAACTCTCTTAGCTATCTTTGGCACCAAGACTGCCAGAACATATGCCCTCGCTATGCATGAAGCGAAAAGGAAAATGGGAAATAAGGGGCTCAGTGAATTAAGACAGGTATAAGGGTTGGCAATTAAGAATAACTCGGAATGCAAAGCAAAGGAGAGGCTGTGGTGGGTCATAGAAACAGATGAAGAATTTTTGAGTAAGAGAGAAAGGGGTGAGAAAATGCCCACCGGGTGGGATCCGAACCCACGACCTCCGTAATACTGGTCTGGTGCGATAACCACTACGCTATCTTCGGTGCTGTTCCCCACTATATTCTTGGGTATTTATATTAGGTATGTTTTTGGTTTCCTATACTTGGGGATCGTAGCCAGCGCCCCTAGGACTACTAGGGGTGAAGGGGACCGTCTTTTTAACCCCTGAGCCGTGACTCGAGTGCCTACGACATGTTGAGAGTGGTCGACCAGCGTTGAAACTTCTTAAGCACGTTTGGCAGCAACAACTGCCAGACCAGAGTCCCTCGCAGAGCATTTAGCGAATCAGAAAATGGAAAATGAAGGGCTCAGTGAATTAAGACAGAATATAAGGGTTGGCAGTCAAGAAAACCTTGCAAAGCAAAGGGGAGGCTTTGGTGGCTCATAGAAACAGATGAAGAGTTTTTTGAGTCAGAAGCAAAGTGGTGAAAAAATTCCCGCCGGGTGCGATCTAAACCCAAGACCTCGAGAATACCAGTCTGGGGCAATAATCACTACGCTACCGGCGGGGCTGTTCCCCTACCATCTTCTTAAGTATTTGTTAGGTATTTTGTTTTGTTTCCTGTACTTGGGGGTGGTAGCCAGGGGATTGTGAGGTATCAAAATAAAAGTCTGGATAAGGGGAATCACGGGGGACGAAATAAAAATCCCTTCCTGGTTATAGTCATGAGATATTTATGAAGTCATAGAATGGGTTTAAAGTCAAATTATGCGGCTAGGGCTTGTGTGGTATGAAATTAAAGGTCTCGATGAGTGGAATCATGGGGGCGAACCAGAAATCTCTCCTGGTAATAGTCATGAGATAGTCACGTGGGTCATAGAATGGGTTTAAAGTCAAAGTGATGCGACTAGGTCTTGTGAGGTATGAAATTAAAGGTCTCTATGAGTGGAATCACGACGGACCAATTAGAAATCGCATACTGGTAATATTCATGAGATAGCCAAATAGTCATCGATTGGGTAGCAGTGAAATTGATGCCACTAGGTCTTGTGAGGCATCAAAATACAGGTATCGATGAAAGGAATCATGGGGTACAAATTATAAATCGCTTCCTGGTTATAGTCATGAGATTGTCACATGAGTCATGGATTGGGTTAAAAATCAATGTGATGCCACTAGGGCTTGTGAGGCATCAAATAAAGTTCTCGACGAGGAAAATCATAGGGATCAATTAAAAATCGCATACAGGTAATATTCATGAGATAGCCAAATAGTCATAGATTTGGTAGCAGTGAAATTGATGCCACTAGGTCTTGTGAGGCATCAAATTAAAGGTCTCGATGAAAGGAATCATGGGGTACAAAGTAGAAATCGCTTCCTGGTTATAGTCATGAGATAGTCACATGAGTCTTGAATTGAGTTAAAATTCAAAGTGATGCCACTAGAGCTTTTAAGGTATCAAATAAGGTCTGGGTGAGTGGAATCATGAAGAAAAATTTAAAAATCGCTTCCTGGGTTTAATCCTGAGATAGTCACGTGAGTAATGGATGGGGTTAAAAATCAATGTGATGCCACTAGGGCTTGTGAGGCATCAAATAAAGTTCTCGACGAGGAAAATCATGGGAACCAATTAAAAATCGCATACTGGTAATCTTCATGAGATAGCCAAATAGTCATAGATTGGGTAGCAGTGAAATTGATGCCACCAGGTCTTGTGAGGCATCAAATTAAAGGTCTCGATAAAAGGAATCATGGGGTACAAATTAGAAATCGCTTCCTGGTTATAGTCATGAGATAGTCACATGAGTCTTGAATTGAGTTAAAATTCAAAGTTATGCCACTAGAGCTTTTAAGGTATCAAATAAGGTCTGGGCGAGTGGAATCATGAAGGAAAATTTAAAAATCGCTTCCTGGGTTTAATCCTGAGATAGTCACGTGAGTCATGGATTGGGTTAAAAATCAATGTGATGCCACTAGGGCTTGTGAGGCATCAAATAAAGTTCTCGACGAGGAAAATCATAGGGACCAATTAAAAATCGCATACTGGTAATATTCATGAGATAGCCAAATAGTCATAGATTGGGTAGCAGTAAAATTGATGCCACTAGGTCTTGTGAGGCATCAAATTAAAGGTCTCGATGAAAGGAATCATGGGGTACAAATTAAAAATCGCTTCCTGGTTATAGTCATGAGATAGTCACATGAGTCTTGAATTGAGTTAAAATTCAAAGTGATGCCACTAGAGCTTTTAAGGTATCAAATAAGGTCTGGGTGAGTGGAATCATGAAGGAAAATTTAAAAATCGCTTCCTGGGTATAATCCTGCGATAGTCACGTGAGTCATGGATTGGGTTAAAACTCAATGTGATGCCACTAGGGCTTGTGAGGCATCAAATAAAGTTCTCGACGAGGAAAATCATAGGGACCAATTAAAAATCGCATACTGGTAATATTCATGAGATAGCCAAATAGTCATAGATTGGGTAGCAGTAAAATTGCTGCCACTAGGTCTTGTGAGGCATCAAATTAAAGGTCTCGATGAAAGGAATCATGTGGTACAAATTAAAAATCGCTTCCTGGTTATAGTCATGAGATAGTCACATGAGTCTTGAATTGAGTTAAAATTCAAAGTGATGCCACTAGAGCTTTTAAGGTATCAAAAGAGGTCTGGGTGAGTGGAATCATTAAGAAAAAAATAAAAATCGCTTCCTGGATATAATCCTGAGATAGTCACGTGAGTCATGGATTGGGTTAAAAATCAATGTGATGCCACTAGGCCTTGTAAGGCATCAAATAAAGTTCTCGACGAGGAAAATCATAGGGACCAAATAAAAATCGCATACTGGTAATATTCATGAAATAGCCAAATATACATAGATTGGGTAGCAGTGAAATTGATGCCACTAGGTCTTGTGAGGCATCAAATTAAAGGTCTCGATGAAAGGAATCATGGGGTACAAACTAGAAATCGCTTCCTGGTTATAGTCATGAGATAGTCACATGAGTCTTGAATTGAGTTAAAATTCAAAGTGGGCCACTAGAGCTTTTGAGGTATCAAATAAGGTCTGGGTGAGTGGAATCATGAAGAAAAATTTAAAAATCGCTTCCTGGGTTTAATCCTGAGATAGTCACGTGAGTAATGGATGGGGTTAAAAATCAATGTGATGCCACTAGGGCTTGTGAGGCATCAAATAAAGTTCTCGACGAGGAAAATCATAGGGACCAATTAAAAATCGCATACTGGTAATATTCATGAGATAGCCAAAAAGTCATAGATTGGGTAGCAGTGAAATTGATGCCACTAGGTCTTGTGAGGCATCAAATTAAAGGTCTCGATGAAAGGAATCATGGGGTACAAATTAGAAATCGCTTCCTGGTTATAGTCATGAGATAGTCACATGAGTCTTGAATTGAGTTAAAATTCAAAGTGATGCCACTAGAGCTTTTAAGGTATCAAATAAGGTCTGGGTGAGTGGAATCATGAAGGACACTTTAAAAATCGCTTCCTGCGTATAATCCTGAGATAGTCACGTGAGCTTAAGAGGATTCAACGCTGGTTGACCACTCTTGACATGTCGTAGACACTCGAGTCACGGCGCGGGGATTAAAAAGAAGGTCCCCTTCACCCCAAGCAGTCAGAGTGGCGTTGCCTACCACCCCCAAGCACAGGAAAAAAAATACATTGATATAAATACCCCAGAAAGCGGGGAGGAAAATCGCCCCGCCGGTAGCGTAGTGGTTATCGCACCAGACCGGTATTTGGAGGTCGTGGGTTTGGATACCACCTGCCGGGCATTTTTACTCCGCTTTCTTTTTTTCTTTACAAGTTATTTATCTGTTTCAATGACCTGCCACAACCTCCCCTTTGGTTTTCGAGGTTCTCTTGTCTGCCAACACTTATTTCTGTGTTATTTCTACGAGCCTCTCATTTCCTATTCTGATTCACGATATATATATATATATATATATATATATATATATATATATATATACCGAAAGATAGGGCAGCAGTCTACAACGCCAAAGGAGGCATAGGGGTGTGGTTAGGCTCTTTTCTTTTTCACTACGGTTAATGCAGTAAACATTTTTTTAATATGCAGAAGAAAGAAAGAAAGAAAAACACGCGCCCAGAGTGGGGACCGAACCCACGCCTTTCGATTACATGTCGAATGCCTTACCAATTCGGCTATCTGGGCGACTGTGTTCTCCTTCACTTTCTGGGCTATTTATATTTACTAGAAGTGTATCTCACGCTTGAGGGTGGTAGCCAGCGCCACTCTGACTACACGGGGAGAAGGGGACCTTCTTTTCAACCCCCGGGGCGTGACTCGAGCGTCTACAGCCTGTCATGAGCGGGTTACTGGCGGGAAGCCCTCTTATGCTACCTAGGCATCAAGGCTGCCAGAACCGAGACCCTCGCTAGGCTTTCGCAGAATAATATAGTAAGGAAAATGAGGGGCTCGTTGAGGAAAATACCGAAAGATAGGGCAGCAGTCTACAACGCCAAAGGAGGCATAGGGGTGTGGTTAGGCTCTTTTCTTTTTCACTACGGTTAATGCAGTAAACATTTTTTTTAATATGCAGAAGAAAGAAAGAAAGAAAAACACGCGCCCAGAGTGGGGACCGAACCCACGCCTTTCGATTACATGTCGAATGCCTTACCAATTCGGCTATCTGGGCGACTGTGTTCTCCTTCACTTTCTGGGCTATTTATATTTACTAGAAGTGTATCTCACGCTTGAGGGTGGTAGCCAGCGCCCCTCTGACTACACGGGGAGAAGGGGACCTTCTTTTCAACCCCCGGGGCGTGACTCGAGCGTCTACAGCCTGTCATGAGCGGGTTACTGGCGGGAAGCCCTCTTATGCTACCTAGGCATCAAGGCTGCCAGAACCGAGACCCTCGCTAGGCTTTCGCAGAATAATATAGTAAGGAAAATGAGGGGCTCGTTGAGGAAAATACCGAAAGATAGGGCAGCAGTCTACAACGCCAAAGGAGGCATAGGGGTGTGGTTAGGCTCTTTTCTTTTTCACTACGGTTAATGCAGTAAACATTTTTTTTAATATGCAGAAGAAAGAAAGAAAGAAAAACACGCGCCCAGAGTGGGGACCGAACCCACGCCTTTCGATTACATGTCGAATGCCTTACCAATTCGGCTATCTGGGCGACTGTGTTCTCCTTCACTTTCTGGGCTATTTATATTTACTAGAAGTGTATCTCACGCTTGAGGGTGGTAGCCAGCGCCACTCTGACTACACGGGGAGAAGGGGACCTTCTTTTCAACCCCCGGGGCGTGACTCGAGCGTCTACAGCCTGTCATGAGCGGGTTACTGGCGGGAAGCCCTCTTATGCTACCTAGGCATCAAGGCTGCCAGAACCGAGACCCTCGCTAGGCTTTCGCAGAATAATATAGTAAGGAAAATGAGGGGCTCGTTGAGGAAAATACCGAAAGATAGGGCAGCAGTCTACAACGCCAAAGGAGGCATAGGGGTGTGGTTAGGCTCTTTTCTTTTTCACTACGGTTAATGCAGTAAACATTTTTTTTAATATGCAGAAGAAAGAAAGAAAGAAAAACACGCGCCCAGAGTGGGGACCGAACCCACGCCTTTCGATTACATGTCGAATGCCTTACCAATTCGGCTATCTGGGCGACTGTGTTCTCCTTCACTTTCTGGGCTATTTATATTTACTAGAAGTGTATCTCACGCTTGAGGGTGGTAGCCAGCGCCACTCTGACTACACGGGGAGAAGGGGACCTTCTCTTCAACCCCCGGGGCGTGACTCGAGCGTCTACAGCCTGTCATGAGCGGGTTACTGGCGGGAAGCCCTCTTATGCTACCTAGGCATCAAGGCTGCCAGAACCGAGACCCTCGCTAGGCTTTCGCAGAATAATATAGTAAGGAAAATGAGGGGCTCGTTGAGGAAAATACCGAAAGATAGGGCAGCAGTCTACAACGCCAAAGGAGGCATAGGGGTGTGGTTAGGCTCTTTTCTTTTTCACTACGGTTAATGCAGTAAACATTTTTTTTAATATGCAGAAGAAAGAAAGAAAGAAAAACACGCGCCCAGAGTGGGGACCGAACCCACGCCTTTCGATTACATGTCGAATGCCTTACCAATTCGGCTATCTGGGCGACTGTGTTCTCCTTCACTTTCTGGGCTATTTATATTTACTAGAAGTGTATCTCACGCTTGAGGGTGGTAGCCAGCGCCACTCTGACTACACGGGGAGAAGGGGACCTTCTTTTCAACCCCCGGGGCGTGACTCGAGCGTCTACAGCCTGTCATGAGCGGGTTACTGGCGGGAAGCCCTCTTATGCTACCTAGGCATCAAGGCTGCCAGAACCGAGACCCTCGCTAGGCTTTCGCAGAATAATATAGTAAGGAAAATGAGGGGCTCGTTGAGGAAAATACCGAAAGATAGGGCAGCAGTCTACAACGCCAAAGGAGGCATAGGGGTGTGGTTAGGCTCTTTTCTTTTTCACTACGGTTAATGCAGTAAACATTTTTTTTAATATGCAGAAGAAAGAAAGAAAGAAAAACACGCGCCCAGAGTGGGGACCGAACCCACGCCTTTCGATTACATGTCGAATGCCTTACCAATTCGGCTATCTGGGCGACTGTGTTCTCCTTCACTTTCTGGGCTATTTATATTTACTAGAAGTGTATCTCACGCTTGAGGGTGGTAGCCAGCGCCACTCTGACTACACGGGGAGAAGGGGACCTTCTTTTCAACCCCCGGGGCGTGACTCGAGCGTCTACAGCCTGTCATGAGCGGGTTACTGGCGGGAAGCCCTCTTATGCTACCTAGGCATCAAGGCTGCCAGAACCGAGACCCTCGCTAGGCTTTCGCAGAATAATATAGTAAGGAAAATGAGGGGCTCGTTGAGGAAAATACCGATAGATAGGGCAGCAGTCTACAACGCCAAAGGAGGCATAGGGGTGTGGTTAGGCTCTTTTCTTTTTCACTACGGTTAATGCAGTAAACATTTTTTTTAATATGCAGAAGAAAGAAAGAAAGAAAAACACGCGCCCAGAGTGGGGACCGAACCCACGCCTTTCGATTACATGTCGAATGCCTTACCAATTCGGCTATCTGGGCGACTGTGTTCTCCTTCACTTTCTGGGCTATTTATATTTACTAGAAGTGTATCTCACGCTTGAGGGTGGTAGCCAGCGCCACTCTGACTACACGGGGAGAAGGGGACCTTCTTTTCAACCCCCGGGGCGTGACTCGAGCGTCTACAGCCTTACTATATTATTCTGCGAAAGCCTAGCGAGGGTCTCGGTTCTGGCAGCCTTGATGCCTAGGTAGCATAAGAGGGCTTCCCGCCAGTAACCCGCTCATGACAGGCTGTAGACGCTCGAGTCACGCCCCGGGGGTTGAAAAGAAGGTCCCCTTCTCCCCGTGTAGTCAGAGTGGCGCTGGCTACCACCCTCAAGCGTGAGATACACTTCTAGTAAATATAAATAGCCCAGAAAGTGAAGGAGAACACAGTCGCCCAGATAGCCGAATTGGTAAGGCATTCGACATGTAATCGAAAGGCGTGGGTTCGGTCCCCACTCTGGGCGCGTGTTTTTCTTTCTTTCTTTCTTCTGCATATTAAAAAAAATGTTTACTGCATTAACCGTAGTGAAAAAGAAAAGAGCCTAACCACACCCCTATGCCTCCTTTGGCGTTGTAGACTGCTGCCCTATCTTTCGGTATTTTCCTCAACGAGCCCCTCATTTTCCTTACTATATTATTCTGCGAAAGCCTAGCGAGGGTCTCGGTTCTGGCAGCCTTGATGCCTAGGTAGCATAAGAGGGCTTCCCGCCAGTAACCCGCTCATGACAGGCTGTAGACGCTCTAGTCACGCCCCGGGGGTTGAAAAGAAGGTCCCCTTCTCCCCGTGTAGTCAGAGTGGCGCTGGCTACCACCCTCAAGCGTGAGATACACTTCTAGTAAATATAAATAGCCCAGAAAGTGAAGGAGAACACAGTCGCCCAGATAGCCGAATTGGTAAGGCATTCGACATGTAATCGAAAGGCGTGGGTTCGGTCCCCACTCTGGGCGCGTGTTTTTCTTTCTTTCTTTCTTCTGCATATTAAAAAAAATGTTTACTGCATTAACCGTAGTGAAAAAGAAAAGAGCCTAACCACACCCCTATGCCTCCTTTGGCGTTGTAGACTGCTGCCCTATCTTTCGGTATTTTCCTCAACGAGCCCCTCATTTTCCTTACTATATTATTCTGCGAAAGCCTAGCGAGGGTCTCGGTTCTGGCAGCCTTGATGACTAGGTAGCATAAGAGGGCTTCCCGCCAGTAACCCGCTCATGACAGGCTGTAGACGCTCGAGTCACGCCCCGGGGGTTGAAAAGAAGGTCCCCTTCTCCCCGTGTAGTCAGAGTGGCGCTGGCTACCACCCTCAAGCGTGAGATACACTTCTAGTAAATATAAATAGCCCAGAAAGTGAAGGAGAACACAGTCGCCCAGATAGCCGAATTGGTAAGGCATTCGACATGTAATCGAAAGGCGTGGGTTCGGTCCCCACTCTGGGCGCGTGTTTTTCTTTCTTTCTTTCTTCTGCATATTAAAAAAAATGTTTACTGCATTAACCGTAGTGAAAAAGAAAAGAGCCTAACCACACCCCTATGCCTCCTTTGGCGTTGTAGACTGCTGCCCTATCTTTCGGTATTTTCCTCAACGAGCCCCTCATTTTCCTTACTATATTATTCTGCGAAAGCCTAGCGAGGGTCTCGGTTCTGGCAGCCTTGATGCCTAGGTAGCATAAGAGGGCTTCCCGCCAGTAACCCGCTCATGACAGGCTGTAGGCGCTCGAGTCACGCCCCAGGGGTTGAAAAGAAGGTCCCCTTCTCCCCGTGTAGTCAGAGTGGCGCTGGCTACCACCCTCAAGCGTGAGATACACTTCTAGTAAATATAAATAGCCCAGAAAGTGAAGGAGAACACAGTCGCCCAGATAGCCGAATTGGTAAGGCATTCGACATGTAATCGAAAGGCGTGGGTTCGGTCCCCACTCTGGGCGCGTGTTTTTCTTTCTTTCTTTCTTCTGCATATTAAAAAAAATGTTTACTGCATTAACCGTAGTGAAAAAGAAAAGAGCCTAACCACACCCCTATGCCTCCTTTGGCGTTGTAGACTGCTGCCCTATCTTTCGGTATTTTCCTCAACGAGCCCCTCATTTTCCTTACTATATTATTCTGCGAAAGCCTAGCGAGGGTCTCGGTTCTGGCAGCCTTGATGCCTAGGTAGCATAAGAGGGCTTCCCGCCAGTAACCCGCTCATGACAGGCTGTAGACGCTCGAGTCACGCCCCGGGGGTTGAAAAGAAGGTCCCCTTCTCCCCGTGTAGTCAGAGTGGCGCTGGCTACCACCCTCAAGCGTGAGATACACTTCTAGTAAATATAAATAGCCCAGAAAGTGAAGGAGAACACAGTCGCCCAGATAGCCGAATTGGTAAGGCATTCGACATGTAATCGAAAGGCGTGGGTTCGGTCCCCACTCTGGGCGCGTGTTTTTCTTTCTTTCTTTCTTCTGCATATTAAAAAAAATGTTTACTGCATTAACCGTAGTGAAAAAGAAAAGAGCCTAACCACACCCCTATGCCTCCTTTGGCGTTGTAGACTGCTGCCCTATCTTTCGGTATTTTCCTCAACGAGCCCCTCATTTTCCTTACTATATTATTCTGCGAAAGCCTAGCGAGGGTCTCGGTTCTGGCAGCCTTGATGCCTAGGTAGCATAAGAGGGCTTCCCGCCAGTAACCCGCTCATGACAGGCTGTAGACGCTCGAGTCACGCCCCGGGGGTTGAAAAGAAGGTCCCCTTCTCCCCGTGTAGTCAGAGTGGCGCTGGCTACCACCCTCAAGCGTGAGATACACTTCTAGTAAATATAAATAGCCCAGAAAGTGAAGGAGAACACAGTCGCCCAGATAGCCGAATTGGTAAGGCATTCGACATGTAATCGAAAGGCGTGGGTTCGGTCCCCACTCTGGGCGCGTGTTTTTCTTTCTTTCTTTCTTCTGCATATTAAAAAAAATGTTTACTGCATTAACCGTAGTGAAAAAGAAAAGAGCCTAACCACACCCCTATGCCTCCTTTGGCGTTGTAGACTGCTGCCCTATCTTTCGGTATTTTCCTCAACGAGCCCCTCATTTTCCTTACTATATTATTCTGCGAAAGCCTAGCGAGGGTCTCGGTTCTGGCAGCCTTGATGCCTAGGTAGCATAAGAGGGCTTCCCGCCAGTAACCCGCTCATGACAGGCTGTAGACGCTCGAGTCACGCCCCGGGGGTTGAAAAGAAGGTCCCCTTCTCCCCGTGTAGTCAGAGTGGCGCTGGCTACCACCCTCAAGCGTGAGATACACTTCTAGTAAATATAAATAGCCCAGAAAGTGAAGGAGAACACAGTCGCCCAGATAGCCGAATTGGTAAGGCATTCGACATGTAATCGAAAGGCGTGGGTTCGGTCCCCACTCTGGGCGCGTGTTTTTCTTTCTTTCTTTCTTCTGCATATTAAAAAAAAATGTTTACTGCATTAACCGTAGTGAAAAAGAAAAGAGCCTAACCACACCCCTATGCCTCCTTTGGCGTTGTAGACTGCTGCCCTATCTTTCGGTATTTTCCTCAACGAGCCCCTCATTTTCCTTACTATATATATATTTATATATATATATATATATATATATATATATATATATATATATTTATATATATATATAGCAGAACAGAGAGATACGGGACGAGGGACTCGGTAAAGATTGCAACCTTGATATATATATATATATATATATTTGTATGATTTGGAAATGAGGGGCTCGATAGGAAGTACAGAATGAAATGCCAGCAGTCTACAACAACGCCCAAGAAGGGGAGGCATAGGGGAATGGTTAAACTATGTTCTGACCGTTAGTGAAGTTATATTTTTCTAATTTAAGTAGAAAGAAAGAAAGAAGAAAAAACACGGAAAAACCCAACAAAACTTGACTGCAGACACTTGGAGAACACTGAACAAGGTTTTATTGTTCCCAACAGTTTCGGAAGGAGAACCTTTCTTCTTTGGGGTTATCTTGAATAGACAGAAAAACGGTTATACACACTTTGCCTCCGAGGGTTTCCCTTTCTCCTCACCCTCGCCAATGAGAACTCTCGGGGAGAGTAAAAGAGGGGAGAGTAACAATAACATGCGGTAACTATACTACGGAAGGTGTGTAAAAGCAAGAAAAGAGGAAGGGAGAGAGGAAAGTTGTAAATGGGAAGAAGGCACAGTTGCGGCATTGATAGAAAGAAAACAGATGCATAAAGTTCAACCAATGTGCGTCTACAGAGAAAACGGCGTGCTGCGTCTGCGTGCAGAAAAAGAAAGACAGAGAGAGATACATAACATGTGGAGAGTCGAAGCTCGAAAGCCTGAACGAAAAGTCTGTGGGTGGCACCGAAGCATGCCAACCTCTGCCACTGGTGATAAAGGGTAAAAAAAACGAAAAAGAGGCATTTGTTATTGGCGGTTTGATACCGTCGTTAGACAGACACAAGAACCACATGGCCGCAGGTAGCTGAAGGAAGCTGATCCGGAAACGAAACATTCGTGGACAGCGTTGAAAAAAAATGATAAGCGAGTTCCGGATGCGCGGAGGCTCGTGCGGGTCCGTCTGAGTTACATGATCCGAAAAGTTTGTGGTGAAAACGATTTACGTCTTGTAAAGAACCACAGGCGGAGAAGGACCTATCACCTCACCGCCGCCGGAGGGGCAGTCGCCACGCCGACCGTCCCGCACCGCCACCTCCCCCCCCACCGACCCCCTTGTCTCACAGATGCCGGCACAACGCGGTTCCCCTCAGGGGTGAAGATATGTTGTACGAACTAAAAAGAGACAAAAAAAGAAAAAAAAAACTATGGCATTATGATTCGTTTCTCCCTCCCTCAAAACATCTCAGGGTGGATACGTCAGTTTCGAAGGCAACTCAATCTTCTTGTGGTTTAATTTATTCCTTCGGCAAACGTCCGAAAGGTGCGGAACGTACGGAAACCGGACTGAATTAAGACGGCCTGTATTTTTGCAAACGAGAGACCCGGAGTCGGAGATGCCTGGACAGCGGAAGGTCGGGGAGGCCTTCACGTGTGACGTGTGATTGTTATACCTTATGCAGAAAGATGTTTTTCTTTGGCCGATATATTCCTCCTCGCAGAGAAGGCAGCGGAGTTTGTAGATTACATTAGGGGTGTCACAGTTAACGTTGTCTTTGCTTTCATATTTAAAGGTTGACCTGGTGGCCTGGGAAACATTAGTGGTCTCCATGTGGGGAAAAAGGTTACAGCGCGGCTTGCCGCAAGGCCGGCAGCCT
Organism: Haemaphysalis longicornis; assembly: GCF_048455015.1. Classification (NCBI taxonomy): domain Eukaryota; kingdom Metazoa; phylum Arthropoda; class Arachnida; order Ixodida; family Ixodidae; genus Haemaphysalis; species Haemaphysalis longicornis. The sequence goes on from NW_027526214.1 coordinate 92,462,202, forward strand.
AGAGTTCGCTCAGGTACTCCTGTTTTTGCTCTGACCAAACGTTCCTTCAAGTTTCCGGCCCGTCTGTACACAGCAAGGGTGTGCCGCTGGAAAACAGCTGACATGCGCTCACTCTGCCTTATGATATTAAAATATCGTCTCAGGTTGTTGTTTACTTGGGATGTCTTGGACGACTACTTAAGGAATACGTTAGTCTCATGGTGGGTTTCTTTTAGGGTTTCAGTCAGAATTTCTTCTATTTGTAAATTGCGTGCTCGGCTAACTGCATAGTCAATTATTTCTTCTGGATATTTCTGAGCAATCAGGGCGGTCTTTAGTTCCTCAGCATCTTTTTCGAAATCGTCCCATCCCGAGCATATCCTGCGGTACCGGTGTGCTTGTGAGTAGGGTATACTTGTTATACAATGTCGGGGATGGCTGCTGTGAGGAGACGATATCGTTTGTGGTCAGTGGGCTTCTTGTACAATGTTGTTGAGACTCTCCTTTGGTACATTATGAGCGTGACATCCAAAAAATATTTGGTTTCGGTTGGTGTCTGATAGGTCATTTTGATTGATGGGTGCAGAGTGTTGATTTCTGAAATGAATTCCCTGAGGCTTGCCTCATCATTATTCCAAATAAAGAAAATGTCATCGAGGAATCGTTTATAAATGATAGGTTTTGGACAGCATTTTGCAATGAACTATGTTTTTAATGATGCCATAAAGATATTGGCTTATGTAGGTGCCATTTTGGTACCCATGGCTGTGCCGTTATTTTAGAGGTAGTGTCTATTGTCGAATTTAAAGTCATTTTACTCAAGGACGAGGTGGAGGACGGTTTTCAGTGTTACAGGGGTTACGTCCAAGCAGAAATTAGAGTCACCGTATCATGAAACTGCGGCAACGATGCCATCAGGGTGAGGAATGTTAGTGTAAAGGGACGTAACATCCATGGTGACTAGAAAACTGCCGGTTTGGACCTCGAGTCCTGAAACTTCGCGGAGAAAGTGGCCTTTATCCTTTACGTATGAGCGGAAAGTCTGTGGGATGTCTTTAATTAGGTGATCAATGAAACTGGATCTTTTTTCCGTTGCCGTTCCATTGCTGGATACAATGGGGCGACCAGGATTGTTTTCTTTGTGTATTTTAGGTAGCAGATAGAAACATCCTGGCTTAGAATTTTGGGGTAGCATCGCGTCATAAATCGGATCGAAAATTTTCCAATCACGCAGCGAAGACTTAAGTGTATCCACAATTTCAGCTTCAAATCGCAATGTTGGGTCGTCTGTGAGCTTCCGGTAGAATGTCTCGTCAGCTAGCTTTCGCTGTCCCTCGCTAAGACAGTAAGTCTTGTTCATATTTACCACAGCGCCGCCTTTGTCTGCTATTAGAAAACGAAAAATTACAAATACATTGCTTCATATTAGGCTTTAGAGGGTATCACACTCGTGGCCACTGCGAAAATGTTTGCAGACCAAGATCTAATCTCATATAATCAAACCAGTTATTTGGAATGCCGTCAAAAGTTTTTTGTAGGTCGCAAAACGTTTAGACGCATAACTTGCACAGATACATGGATGAAAGGAGTGATCTTAGGAAACCTTTTTGGGTGAGAGGGCAAACGGCATGGTGGAAAATGCAGTTCACTGCGAAGCGGGAAGAAAGCGCTGTGCACGAGCATTCAAGAACGAGGCAGAATTCCTGTGATCTTGCAGCGACAATGTAAACTAAACAGTGTCTTTACATTTCAGAGCGAAATTCTGAAAGTGCTGATACACACTTTTCCCTATATGGTTAGGCTCATGCCAACTGGTGCCCTGTAGCACAAGCCCTTCAAAAAGGAGACGTGCTCTGATGTGAGAGAAAGGGATGAAGCCTCATGAGTAGAAGAGCCGGACGACGGTTTAAAAAACAGTTCGCTGTATTGATCGCTGAGTTAGACGTTACGAAAGCGAGCCTTGCGTATTACGGATTATGTCACCTGCTATGCGGTCCGAAACAAATCAAGCACTTTTCATATGGAGCCTTGCGTACTATCTTTTGCAAATGAAATGGCGTTTATCAAGAATTAGGCGTGGAGCAGGTGTTAGATAGAGCTCCATTTTCTGGATCCATTCTCGCATTGGTACTAATAGCATTTCCTGGCCTGTAAATCTCTAAAGCCATCTATTCAAGCAACACTCATACGATTAACTCCTCTACGCAGTATTGTACTTGAGCCTAAATGTCGGGATATGATTTCCACCACTCTTTCCGGTGATGCTGCAGAGATGGCGACAACAAGAATGGGCCTGAACACTCTGAAAGGTATTAGGGTCATGCGCCATTCGACGTTGGTCTGGGCGGGATGATCACATGTCGGTAATCGGTCAACCCGCAACAATCAACGGCGAGCTTCTACGTCCTCCAATATAATGCTAATCGGCTGGAATGCCACCAGGATATATTCAGCCGTGGCAGCGATCCTGCTTCACTTGAGGTCTATTACAGATGCTTGAGATCAGGGCGAATCTTGAAGGTTTTATCAAGCTTTTTGTTCAAAGACGGTTAATCATGTTCATGTAAAGAGGCATCGAACATTACGAGGACCTCCATAGTCAAGGCTTCATGCCACGCTATAGCATAGTGAGGAATCTAGTACGCCATCTGTCTGGGCGTTTCAGTAGTACTACGCTCTTCAGGGCCTTCCGTAAAATAGTAGCTGGTGAAGGCTACTTTTTTGCCGTAATTTTGGCTGTTCAGGCAATCTTCTTCCTCATGTTACCGCAAGACTTTATTCTTTTTGTCTGGATCATGAACAGTACTACGTAGCTGCTCGTGCTCGTGTGAACTACTCTCTTAAATTGCATGACTGAAAGCGGTGTATTGACATCACAATCTTCGCGCGCATAGCCTATATTCAGTGGATCAAACTGCGAGGTCTTCAATGAGAGCCCATGCCGGACCTCATTGGCCGAGTCATTCGTGCAAGCCAAAAGCGGAGCAGTTTTTTTGCCATTACGTGCACGCACAGGATGGCAGACGTTATCGTATGCTGCGTGGGGACAAAGCCGAAGATGTCCTCTAAACCCCAAATGATGCTGGTGAAAAGCTCGGCGCGAACGGTTACAACCATGCGATATCTGAGCCAAATACACTACAAGTGGATGCTTTTTCATTATTGTTGCCCCTGGGGCTGGGGACATAACGTCAAACTACAATCGCAGAAAATAGTAATCCTTTTACCGTAAATGGGTAGACCTCTTACGGTACGCATATTTGGCACTTCCAGAGCTTGAAGGATCAAACGCCCAGACTCAACGTGGCAGACGAGCGTGATGTTGACCCTTCGTAACTGATACTGGCGTGGGTCGTTAAGCTGGTGGAATGTGTATACTTGCGAATCTTTTGTTCGAATGAAGGGCGGAGATGGGTTGTCCGACAAGTGTTGACGCCCAATTTGTCGCCTGCCTTTGTCAAGCCGGCGGGCGCCCACTCATTCAGTACAATAACTTTGTGCCTGTTTTGAACAGCGTCGGCGACGAAGACCTCCTGCTCAGAGGATGCGTTTTTACCGGCCTTCATCGCTCTGTTTAGGCCTTTTACTTTTGAGCGCCTATAGGAGTAGGGGGTCATGCTCTGTCAGCTTCTTCTTGTTTACAGATATTGCGCAGTGGTGTTATGTGTTGCCCAGAGCAGTGAACGCTTTTGAGCCGGATTGGTGTTTGGAATGTATCGGCATTGTGGCCTTGATAGTCCCAGTGCAAGCCGCAAGTGTTCTAGAGCTTTCAGCACTTTTCGTCGGCTGATATTTTGATCTGGCAGTCTCTTCTCACATGTGTAGGATTGTCGCAGAGGGGGCACGTGGTCTGCTAAACTCCTTTCGCGGGCTGAGTCCTTCAATACTGCGGCCAAAAGGTGAAATGGAATTCTGTCGAACTTCTGCCAGTCCTTTCTTCCCCCGCACTACATTTTGCTTATTACTGGCGTCGTAAAATCTAAAGAAATATATTGCAAAGAGCAGCAAAACATTTGTTCTCTTATTTGACTACTCTCGTATACATTGTTGCGGTGTTCGTACGCACTGACTGGGGGAGGGGGAGCTTTATAAACCACCTCCTCATAAGCAAGTGCCCAATTGCATCACTGAAAATGGTTTCACTACCAGTTTTAAAGCTCCTCGCACGCTTTGAGCGGAGAGACGATGGCATTACATATCTTATACGCCCGATTTCTCACCCTGTGTCTTCTTCTTTACTATGACATCGATAGCGTTGCATTGAATTGCTGGCAACGAGAATGGCTGGGAGACCTTCGCAAAATTCCATGTTCGTGAAATCAAGCAACTGACCTTTCCACAAGAGAACTCCTGCCGTCTATCTTCAGGCGCCAAAGACCCGGCGGGCCTGTTGACACGTGTTGTGTCAGCAGCAGTACTAGCACGACAGACCACATTGTGGACTGGCGCGTATGATTGGCTGTACCAGAGAACGACTGACAACAGATCGTATGCTGCTTTTGATTGGGCTGACCTTTTACTTGCGTCCATGTGACAAGCCACACTTCACATCCTACTGCCCTTCCCCCTAACACTCTACCGGACTTTGAGAGCTACAGCTCACCCTTCATAGAGCTCAGAGGAACCGCTAGGTTTGGAGCTAGGTCCGTAGAAATAGATAAGGCTCAGATGTATTCTCTCCTGCTTTTGGGGAAGGTTCCCATCCGAGATCCCCGGAGGTCACACTGCTTCAGCTTCCTGATCCCGTAGCCAGATATTGAACACGATGGCCTGTTCAGAGTTGGTTGCCACCCATAGGTCCTTTCTGTGCTAGACATGGTATTAAATATCCAGTTCTGTCAACAAGTGACCACCTGTTTTCACGGTCGCATCCACGCTTGTCTTCTGCTTGCCGTAGTTCACTTTAGTATTTTGGACCTCCGGTCGTGATTTAGATCATACAAGGAAGACGGCCCGTAAGGAAGGTTTTTCGGTCATGCCTGCAATTTCGCTTGCGGCGGTTTTTTTCTTGGTTGGTCGCTGTGGCATAATTACAAAACTACTTCAAAAAGAGTTTTTACCGTTTGATGTCATGGATGTAGAGATCTCCGACGACTTAAGTGCAGCTCCGCCGTTTTCTTCTGTGCTGTGACCTGGGTTGTTCACCTTGAAGCAGTCTCAGACCACGTGGTCCGAACGTTCGAAATCGATATTTGAGCGATTAGTTCACGGTGTGGCATCCCATCAAGAGTCTTTCATTAACACCAAAAATTTTCGCAGCGCTTCAAAAGAGTTGACGTTGCTGCTCACGAAGACCCTGCTGGACTGCAAATTTTCGCCGTAGGAACCACAAGTTCTGCGCGGAGCTGTCTCAGTGGTAGAGGTTTTTTAGGAACGTGTTATTCGGATAAACGAGAAGACGTGTCATCACTATCTTGGACAAACCACTCCGGATTGCTGGTTTGGGTATAAAGGTCCAAGGCCAACAAGGGAAAAGAGCGCCAAAGACAATTTTTTTGATGATGACGCAGATGTACAAATAAATACAAATTTATCTCAGCAAAAAGAAATGTTGAACGACCCACAATTCATGACAAAGGGCCAGGGTGAATATTCATAACATTAAAGAAGCTTTAAAACTTGACTTCTGAGAAGAAAGTAGAAAACAAGCCTAATAAAAAACATTTGCATTTCAGCCAAGAAGTGTGATGGGTGTAGCAGAAGGTGTTCAATGTACGGTTCAGGAAAATGTTTGCGACGTCTGGTATCGACATTTTAGCTTGAGAACTGTGTGTCAGGATGAATGTACAGAGAGCATAGAGATATAAGCCAATTGAAGAATATGTTTCGAATAAAAGGAATTTCAGGAATGGTCTGTAGTTGGATAGTGGGGCACGACAAAGATTTTTGAGCAATGGTGGCCACACCCCCTGAGATGTACCACAACCCTGTCCTTCATTATTACCCTGTAATTATTGCAGAAGTTTTTCTGTTTGTACTTTGAATCTGTTTCTTCATGGAAGATTTCACGTGGCTGATTGGAATGCAATATTTCAAAGACACAGTCAAGATTTTGTAATAGGCGTCTGATGCTACACTGGGTAATATTTTCTCATTCTATTAAAGACATTTAGGAGCTACCGGTATACATGTGTGTTTGTGTTCATGTTTTGTCTTTTTCGGGCTTGTACTCTGGTAGGGAGTTTTGGCCCTTTCTGTTACCTCGGACGTCGCAGCCCGATTCTCGCGCTGCAAAGCAAGCAAGTACGGCCGACATTCATCTCATCGCCAGATGTCATGAGTGCGCCCGACAGACTATGCGCCGTGGACCAAATGCAGAACCATATCGGGTGCTCATCGCTTCGGCGATCACCGCAAAGTGCGTCGAAAGGGCCACGGGGCAGATAGGTGTTAGGGTGTGGTTTGCAGAGGGCGCACGTTTCACCGTATCCATATCCTCGAAACTGTCGGGTGTGCTCGACGCAAGCGACGAGGACACAGAAGGAGCGACACCGCTACCGTCAGTTTGAGTGGCCCCCTTGAACACCGCTGGTTCGTGAAGCGGCTTCGCAGAACGTGCAGCTCCGAAGGCAGCATCGCGGGTTGAGAGCGGAAAAAAATGATTTTGACTATATTGCGTTGCAGCAGGAACCAGGCTCCGCTCTTCTCATCGGCAAAGCAGCGTCGGCGTACCTTTTGCAGCTCAATATTCCGAAACTTCTTCTAGAGGAGGACGCAACCAGCGCCATGAGCATCGGACACGGCGACATCAACTCCCGCAAATTCGCCGGATTTCTTCGGTTTTGTGCGTCCAGCTGCCGCCTCTACCTCACGCCAGGTGAGCAAGCCTACCAGGACTCCCTTGACCATCGGATCTCGGCGTTCAGCGGCCAGGAGACGCAAGCAAGCCGTGTGAAATTTCCACCGCGCAACGTGGCAAGCTAAGCCTACCTTCGCGTTCGCGCCGGACAGGCGCTGGCGCTGGGTTTCCTCGAGCCACCTGCACGCGGCATGACATGGGCAGGCGCCGTTGCCATGACTACCAACCTGGCCATGCAATCTTCGGGAGCGTCTGTGCCGCCGGTACTGCAGACGCACACCATTTCCCAAGGCACTATCATGCAGTGTCCCGGACCACACTCGCTTCAATTCCGCACAGTAGGGTCTGCCAGCGCCTCTACCCACGAACAGGATTCCCCTGTCGAGCCCGATGACCAAGAAGAAGACTGGATAACCTCCGGAAAACCCCGCAAGCCCAGACTCACCGCCCGCCGAAGCTTCGACCTACATGCCATCGGACTACATCTACCACCCATACAATCCGGCGCAGCCGCGGAGCGGCTTGGTATTCTTCCAGCCGTCATCCAAGCGGCGAAGCTCCCGGCGCATACTTGTGCCGATATTTCGCTTCACTTACGCCATCGCGACCACCTCGCAGTTATTAAAACGCACCACGTCGAAGTCGTCAACCGCATCCTCCGCGTCCAAAGCATTACGCTGGCCGGACGCACCTATCAAGTAGCCCGTTACCTAATGGCCCCCACGAACTCGTGCCTCGGAGTAATTGACGGAATCGCCCCCGATGCAACGCCTGACGGCCTTTTACGTGATTTGGACTGCTACCAGTCTGATATCCTCTCTGCCCGCCGCATGGGTAGTACGAACTCGGTCATTCTCACGTTTTCTGGCACACAAGTCCCTTTTTACGTGTACTACCAACGAATCGAATTTCGGTGCCGCCCAAACAAGCCACGTGCCCACCATTGTACAATATGTCAGCAATATAGACACCACACGCTGGCGTGTCCCGGCAATCAGCAGCGGTGACCCATTTGCTCCACCGTCATTGACAGGTGTGAAGGCCACCACGCACCCTTCGCTGAAGTATGCAATATCCGCAAGACCCGGGATAAGCCCTGTTCCAAAGAGGCAAAGAAGCAGCTCCTATAGCATAGACAGCAACAGAAGAGCCTTCACACCACGCCACCACCAGCGAAGCTACCACCGCCTGCATCATCCAAGCCACCCACTTCGAATATGCCTCGGCCGCCGACTGCCACCTGGGGAGGCCAGCGACCTAATCTACCCTCTTCATCATTTACTCCTTCATATCAACCCGAACTCAGCGCACAAACGAAGGCTGCGCCAGTGAATCCAGAACTGCACACGCCACCGCATGCTCGAATTCAGGTAGGGCCGCCGATTCCACCCACACTCACCTCCCAAAGTTCCCCCACTTCTCGTAAGATCGACCAGCTCGAGCAATGGCTTACCGCACCTATGTAACGCGTAGTTGCCCTTACATCGCTAGTCTAGATGCAGCAAACGCGCCTCGATGCGCAAGACCGACGCACTTCTAGCCTCGAGGCGCTCATTACCAAGCTCACAGAGTCGCTTAAAAATCTGAATGCCACCATAAGCAAAAAATTTGATGACGGCCCAACAACCATGGAACACAAAAAGTAACAAATAAACGCGCCGATCCAGTTCTTGCTTCGTCAGTCGGATTGGCCCAAAGATTGATCCCGCCACCCTTCTCGCCCCACCCAACCTTTCCCAATAACCTCTAATATGGCACTAAAATTGATTCAGTTGAACTGCCGCAGCCTTTCTACGAACCGCACGCCTCTTCAGCAATGTCTTCTTACACAAGCCACACTCCCGCACTTTCTTCTTTTACAAAAGACACGGCATGCAAAAGTCATACCCGGCTATCGAGGTCTGCACGCCGACCCTGTTGCGCCACTGTCATCAATTTATATTCGTAGGGACATATCGTATGAACCGGAACGACGTCCCCTCTACATTACTCCCATATGTTACGGCCCTCTCCTATTACCCAGACCCCCGAAGCCACCTCTTACTCCTGTGAATGTCTCTAATTCCCCCAATTCTACCGTCCTAATTTCTCCTCTCTTTCATTTTCGTCAATCTTTTCCCAAACGGCGTGACATCATCCTTGTCGGAGACTTTAATGCCCCAAACACCATATGGGCATACTCAAACACCCTTCGTACGGGCCGTCTTCTTCACGCACACGCAATGCAAGGCTCATATACACTCATAAATGCCCCAGACACACCCAGCCGAGACAGATACACAACACAACGCCCCACAACATCTCGAAAACAGGCGCGAAACTTGTGAAACTCTTAAAAAACGCGAAAGTCTCGAAAAACTTGCCATCTTGTTAAACGTAATTTCTTGTACAAAGGGCTGTTTTGATTGTTCTAACGCAGTTATTTCGGCGCCTGTTTTGGAGATGAATCAGCACCAACTCACCGAACGTGCCCCATAACACCTGACCTCACCTTTCACAACGGCCCGAATCCACCGGCAACCTGGCAAGTCCTTCCAGATACTCTCCTCTCTGACAACCACATGATTGAAATAACACTCATGGTCACACACAAACCTAAGAAATGTGTAATCACACATACTAACTGGGACCGTTTTCACTGCCTGCGTGCCCAAGAACAAACTACTGACTGTAGCTTGTGGATACGCTCGCTGAAGAGAACGCAGTCGGAAACAACCACGACCACGGTCGCCAACCCTCCATCAGACAACCCCGATCCCCACCTAATGCGTATGTGGAGACGCCGAAAACTCCTCCTTCGTCTTGTACGTACCCAGCCCCACAACACGCAGCTGAGACAACGCCTAGACACCCTGAACACCAAAATACTAATCCACTGTTCTACTCTTGATTCATAGAATTGGAATCTCATATATGATTTGATCAACGGTTCGCTCCACACTAAATCCCCCTTGTTTCTCCTCCGTTTCCTTCTTGGCCCTAAGCCGGCGCCTCTTCTAACCCTTCAAAAGCACCTGTCACCACACGATTCCGACTCCTTAATTCGAGAGGTTACCGATTTATACGTTCCGCCACCACTCCCTTCTCTCTACCCCGAGTACACAGGACCTCCCAATACTGACCTTGATCGCCCTTTCAGATTACCCGAACTGGAACATGCTCTGGCCCGCAATAAAGCTGGTACCACTCCTGGCGTGGACCAGATTTCCTATTCCGTCCGGAAGAAACTCCCCGACTCAGACAAAGAGTTCCTTTTATCGCAAATGAATGAATACTAGAGCACGGGCAGGCTACCTGAGGAAAGGCTCTCTTCCACCATCCCTCTCATCCCCAAACCTGGTAAGCCCGCCACCCTCCCAATCCTTCACCCCATCTCTCTGACTTCTTGTGTAGGGAAGACAATGCAGCGCATGGTTTTTGCGCGTCTCACAGACCTACTCCATAGTAGCAACTTCCTTTCACACAATCAGATCCGTTTCGTTCCACATATATCTACTCAAGACCTCTTTCTCCTCCTTCATCAAACTTTCCTTCAGCCCTCAGGGCACCAAGTTCATGGGCTCGTGACGGTGGACGTTCACAAGGCTTTAAATACCCTCCTTCACGACGCTATGCTGTCCCCCCTCAAAGACACTAATTGTGGCTCCCGTCTCTACTATTACGTTCGTTCTTTCCTTCGCTCCCGAACGGCTCGATTCCGGGTGGGGAACACACTATCACCACCAATCAGCCTCACTCGCGGTACTCCTCAAGGAGCCGTATTATCGCCTACACTCTTTAGCCTCGGTCTTTCCCCTCTTGCCAGGGCATTGTCCGAGATCCCGAACCTTCACTCAATTCTCTACGCCGATGATATTACACTGCGGTGCACTCACGGGTCTCCTGGGGAGGTGGAACTGACTGCAATCTGGCCTTGACCTCATTTCTCGATTTTTGCCCGAACAGGCCTTCAAGCAGCTCCAGAAAAATCTGAGCTGCTCTTGCTTTCCGGCTCTAAATATCAACGATCTGCGAACCCGCACTGGTCGCTTACCCTTGATGGTACCCCCGTCCCGCGTGCTTCCTCCTGCAGTGTTCTGGGCTTTCCCCTCCAAGAACATTTGTTCACCCATGTCATGAAGTCCACGATCACCACATGCCAACAAGTTACTCGCTTGGTCCGACGGGTTGTCAAGCGGCGTGGTGGTCTCGATGAACGCAGAGCCAGTCAACTGGTAACAGCCTTCGCCCTCAGCAAAATCTTGTACTGTCTCCCATATTGCAAATTAGCCCAAACACAATTGAGAAGTGTTCAATCTGCCCTTAACACTTTACAAAGCTGCCCTGCATCTCCCAATGCACGCATGTACAGAAAAATTATACGCCACAGGTCTATTCCTTCCTCTTCCCGATCTTTTGCGCCTCCACAGGGATCGACAGTTGGGCCGTCTTTCTGGTTCTAAGCAGAGCCACTGGCTGTTGCAGCAGGCGGGCATTCGGCCCATTGCGTTTCCTCTGCACAACCACCAACGGCCCCTTCCGAGTAACCTCCCCTGTGCCCCCATTCCGGCCAACATGACCCCACGCCTTCACGAGGGAAGACGGCAAGCTCATGCCCACCACCACGAACCCTTCTCTCCGGACACTGCCACATGCTATTTTGACGCCGCATATAACCCTCCTCGGGGCTCCACTGCTTGTGTAATTATGGCTAGCCCCGCTGGACCCCCAATCACCTCCACAGCAGGCCCTTTCTTGCATCCTACTTCACCCTTAGCCCTCGAACTGGCGGCGATCTTCCACGCAACTACAGAATTCACTTTGCAACCTCGTTCTCCCAACTATCGCATTTGCTATGACTCTATGGCGGCGATTCGAGGTCTTCGTGACAACCGACTTCCGACGATCTCCATGACGGCATATCTGAATCTCTTTCGCTCCTCTCCCCTGCCTCGGTTGCTATGGTGTGGGTGCCAGGCCATTGAGGGATCGCCGGCAATCAGCTGGCTCAGCAGCTGGCCCGCGAGATTACTAGCCCGGCGCCGGTGATCCCTTGGCCTTCCCCGCCCTTAGCGGACAAGGCATATTTCTACAAGAAAACCCTCAAACAACACTACAAGCACCTCCGACACTCACTTCAGACCCTTCCGTCACCCCACACTTCCTTACGTACTGCACAAGTACACACCCTTCGGTCAATTCAGCTGAACACTGTAATCACTCCGGCACGCCTTTACCTCTATCGTCGTCGCTGAGACCCATCCTGTCCCAACTGCGCCTCTACGTACGCAAATGTTGAGCACATCATCTTCTCCTGTCCAGTCGCCCAGCAGTCCCCTCATTACCCTAACCCTCCTCTTCCCAACTGGCAGGTGTGGTTGGCGTCGGCGGCCCTCGAAGAGCAGCTCAGCATAGTTCTTCTGGCTGAAGAACACCAATAGGTCTTACTCTGACCGGAAATTAGGTCTTTTCTCTCTCTCTCTCTCTCTCTCTCCCTTCTAGGCCTCCGGAAAGCTTGTGTTTTCATTGACCTTTAAAGTGATTATTTTTTTTTCTTGATTTAATGTTTCCCACGATCGTGAATGCGCTACGCGAGAACCATCGCATTAAACAAGTGAAGTCAGCGTCACAGTTGTCTGCAAGATGGCCAGAATCTCCACAGTCTGCACAGTTTCGCCTGCCCCGGCAAGAGTTCATACCGTCCCCGTACAGCTGGCATTTTTAGCAGAAGCGTGTGTTTAGCACGTACGGGTGCATGGGACATCAGAGAAAATGTGCCTCTATGCATTGTGGTAGTGAAGTTCCGTCAAAAGTCAGGATTACGTGCTTTGATTTGATTACTTTACTATCTTGTGTTATTGTTGTGCACCGGACTGTTATGGCCCCCTAGTCACACTGTTTTCCCAGCATATTTGTTTAGGTTTCCTTCAATAGATCCAATTCAGAGATGACACCTTCAGAAGAGTTTGAGGTTCTGTGAATAGTGCTGGAAATATCTATACCATGGTTGTTACGTTGCTTCGGGAGCTTTTTCGCCTGCTCTCTGTAGCTGACTTCAATGAGCACATTTCCAAATGTACGTTTTTCCGTCCTGTTGTTTTTTTTCCCTGAAAAACTGTCGATGAACTTTGCAACGAAGATGACCTATTTACCACACGTAGGGTTTTTTCTCAAAAGGTTGTATAATTAGGAAGCGGGCAAAGTTGCCAGTGCGTCGGGGGCAGTGTTCAAAAGAGTTATGACCTAACAGAACCTATTGAGCTAGTTGGTTTATGCTTATTGGAAAAAATTACAGGGGGCGCTAAGTAAACAAAAACGAAGTAAGAAACATACACCGCACACAAGTATGGTGGCTTGAAAAAGAGGCTGGAAAGGTACCTCGTTACGGGCCCTTTTTAGAGACTGATCAGAAGATTTCGAGAGTGCCAGTTGGCATGCAATAGAAGCGGGGGACGGGGGTACTTTCTTCTCGAGCCTTACGCGTAGCATAGTCCATCAATGCTTTTCTGGTCACGAAATGTCTCCGTAACGCTATGGGAGATCTTCATATGAGGACCAAAGCTCCCGCGAGGTGACGCTACGAGTCCGGTGAAGGCGGCTTGGACGGCGGCCGCCGCATTTTTACTGCGTTGGAGCGTGAGCTTGCTGGTGTTTATTGTGTGGTATAGCTTTCTACACTCATCACGAAGGTCAAACTTTGTGAACTACAATGCCTGTGACGTGCTGTGTACCTGGTTGCCGCTCTCGCTATCGGAGTACAACCAAAAGGTTTCGCTGTTCTGCCTCCCAAGCGACCGCGAACAACGCGACAGGTTGAAGCGAGCCATTCTACGACAGGAGACGGACGCGTATAGCTTCGAGTCGAAGGCCGTTCGTGTGTTCAAGAAACATTACGACCCTACGGACATTATTCGAGCCGATGAGCCCAAAATAAGTGGGAAATCTCAGCTTCTGCAGGGCGAGAAGCTCAAGCTCCGCGTCGATGTGATGCCCGGGATATTTGAAAACCTGCCGGCGTATTTTACGACGCCCAAGCCACGGGCGCGCTCACAACTAGAAAATCCGTCTGCAAAATGTCGTCGCGTTTAGGCGCTCAACAACGATGGGACTGCAGCTACTGTTATTTTGGTTATCCAATCAGACATTTTGGATTTGGAAAGCACAGCGTGGCTATCTTTGCCTGCATATATACTTATTTTTCGAACTTGACCGCCGTGCTCGCCCAGAGGCTAAGGCGTTGTGCTGCTAAGCCCGAGGACGCGGTTCCCAGCCCTTTCCTGATGGAGGCGAAAAGAGAAAACGCTTGTGTGTTCGAGATTTCGGCGCAAGTTTAAGCTACCTGAGTGGTTAAAATTAATCCGGAGCACTACACTACGGGGCGCGCCCCATTTCCGGTGTAGCTTCGGCACGTTAAACGTCATAATCAATCAATCAATGTTTTTTAACTTGCCGTTTGGGTGGGAGGGGTGTGACAGGCACTGAGCCGGCGAGGTTTTATCTGTTGACACCCTATGCCTTTGAGGACAGCCGAAGAAGTCGCTCAATGCTGTAGCATTTACTTCTACCCTGGCCCCTCCGCGCACGCATTAGGCTGCTTTCATTTTGTGAGTGTTTTTTTCGGCTGTCCACGCTCATTTTCCGGATCTCGAATATTTGTTTACAATATTAGTGCGCCCTAAACTAGCGCAAACACAGCGCTAACCCAATGTGCTATATGATTGCACACCTATTAGATCAGTGCAGCATGTCGCCCAGGGCTGAATACACATTTATTTCTGGCGCTAGTTAAATCAAATCATGCAGGCGGCTGCAATGAATAATCAAAAATGGAAAACGTCAGATGTCCGCCTTCTCAAAGCGAGAACGTAGCGGTGCCTGCCGCAACTAACGAACACTGCAACATATATGCCTCAGTAACACCCGTCGTCTTGTCCCAATTTCACAGCTGAGCTACGCGACAACAACAAACTCAAAAACATGCATACTTCGCTCGAGTTTCTACAGGTAGAAATGAAGAGCAGGTGAAAGTAAGCGCGTTCCCGACGGAGAAACAGCCGGCCCGCAAGCGTCGTAGCCCGCCGGCGAAGCCTTCACGTTAACAGGTGCGATCCTTGCCGCAGCTTTTGTCCCTGAATGAAACTTCGGCCGGAGTTTCGTGAAAAGAAAAAAAAACTTGAAGGACTCTGCCCGTAGCTAAACCACGGCTCCGAGGACCACCGGTTCTGGTATCTGCCGTTCCCCCTAAAACTCGTTACGGTGGTTGGTTACAGCGAATAGCTGCAGTGTCTCTGTGGCGCCAGTACCCTCACCAAGATTACTCCAGGTGCCCTGTGAGGAGGACAAACCACTCTCGATTACAAGCAGCTGATCACTGTGTTGGCTGAGGTAAAAGCAATTTTCAACTGCCGCCTTTATTGTAACATTGCCAACACAGTTATAATGCCATGACCCTGACTCCATTACCCTTTTTTATGCGCCAGAGCTCAGGGAAAATACAAGCGTGAACTGCAGACTGTTTGCCTGGCTCTGCGGCGCATTATTGGTGAGGAATGGCGGAAGGGTTCGGAAGGGAACAGTAAGGAGCTTTTGTGCCGACTTTGGGAACGCTGAATCAAACAATATTTGCCGCTCCCTCGCTTCTCTCAATACCACTGCCTTTGGTAATTTTGCTTACTGCATGTTGGGGACAAAGAGTTTGTCAACAATGACAACGTGGCTGTAGTGCAGTTGAACCGAGGAAGCGTGTTTGACGCATTCGAAAGCAGACCCAGCATCGATAACTATTTCACCATCACATTCCCAGCCGACAATCACGTGTGAAGAGCGACAGAGTGCTTGTACCCATTGGAGGCATACGCCCATTGTTCGGCCTGAGGAGGAGGTTGACTTCACCGCTGCCAAGGGCAAGCCTTTATAGAGGTGCAGTATTTCAAGTACTGGGCGGGCAGCAAAGCGGTGCTTGAGTAAGCAATCATGAGGCAGAAGTCTTTCAATCGGGCAGCGAAGGGGTCGGCCTCTCACCTCTCCCCCCAGACGGCTTGGCAGTCTTGGTTACTACACAGTAGTATATTGGCAGCCTTCATGGTGTAATCTGAGTTTCTAACATTAAAGTCAGCTTCAGAGCGCCCACAGAACTCTCTGCAGTCTGCAAAGAACGGTGAGCAGTATGCTATCGAATAGTAAATCATTCAAAACATACCTCATTGAATGTCTGAAAATCGGTTAGAAGAGAAATTGCTTGAGATTGAAGTATTTATTGTAGTTTTTAGTTTTAATAGGTATAATATGGATACGTTAAAGCTTCACATACTATGGTTATTTACTATGTTTATTTATTGCTCGACAAATAACAAGTAACTTTTGCGGGTGGTAAAATTGTTAAATATTACCTTTTAACCAAATACAAATTTCTGGTGCGATTTCAAATTGACTTCAGGAAACACTACCTTATCTATACTTACCGGCCGCGTATCTCAAAACGAAGAAATATAAAACATTGAAGCCTAAACGAACAACAAAACCAAACCTTCTCCTTTTTTAGCCAAAAGCAATGAAAATTAAGTAGGTGAGAACTTGTATACGAAATATCGCGGCCATAATAAAGAACTTGGGACAATATGAAATGGCAAATTTATAAAACTGCAAAGGTCAAGGGCAGCGCAAATATTTTTCTAAAAATTTTAGAAATTTACTGAAGATAAAAAATACATAAATTCGCTTGATTTTGTACCGATGTGTATCATTCAGGTTATTACGCAAAGGAGTATTAAACATTTTTTTCGTATTCTCATTAGCTACATTCTCTGCAGAAAAAGCAGACCAACAAGTGAGGCTAAAATTCTTGAGAAAACCACCAACATCTCTACCACATCCCAAAAGGATCTCAACATCAATGTCCCAGCAGTATGTCTATTGGACATCCGTAAAACGTGCTATATTTTTATGAAAATTTTAGGATGTTACGGTAACGTTGCTGGTACCTTAATGTCAGACGTTCTTTCAACTTCGCGAAAGACGTGCTCTCGATGTTGCTTCCGCTTCAGTTGTTGACGCTATTCAGACATATTTTGATGACGTTATTCAGATGTTGCTGGTATGTCCGTTTTTTACTTCGTACATGTCCAGCGCAGTTACATTTGTTTTAGCTATACACTACACTGTATTTTGAAACTCTCTGCAGGCGTACTATTTTGAAGTTACCGAGGTGTGTTTCTGTGTGTTTTGTATAGGTTTCATGCCGAGGGTTTTGTGCAAGTTTTGTAATTCACCTATATTGCTTTTACGAAAATTGAAATGCGGAGGAGAAAATTTTATAAATCAGAGTCAATACATGCCTGAACCAAATTTGATGCTCATAGAGAGTTTTTATTCAGTGCAACCACCATTTTACATGGTCGTTCTACCTTCGTTTTAAAAATGCAAATGCTGACCTGATAAACCGCTGGCAACACTGTTCAGCCACGTATGTTAGCAAACAAAGTTCACGAGCTTGTACCTACGGTGAATGGCTGGAGCAACAGGAGAGCTTGCTGGCTCTCCTACGGTCACTTTCCTTACCGTACGGACATCTTACCCCGCAATGGTGGAAGAGGCGGCAATACCCCTGGCCCACATCACCAGGCTGCCACTAAACATACTATTCACTTAATTGAAAACGGGGATTCAAAAGTTTATTCGTGGTAGCGTTTTGGCTACAGCACTCACGATTCTCCAAAATCACCATATTCATAACAACTCGACATCATCTGGATCCCGTTTCAACTGGGGTTGGGAGGCAACGAGGCGGTTCACAAAGCAGCACGAGATCTAAACAGTCGTGCTGGACGCGCTTCTGCTCTCTAACACAGTGCTCGGTCGCTACGCGATCACCTTGTCTCGTATCAGTGAGCCACGGAGCGTTATCGCCTCTCCCGCCGCCATTTCTCCACTGCCATCATATCCCTCACGAACGTTCAGACGCGCCAATGTCGACTTCTTCAGACCAAACTACATCGCCCGTTGATCCCTCCTGCACAAGACCTACTCCTCTTAGTTCCCTGAGCCGAACTCTCCCCTCTGCGACTGCGTAGACGTACTAAGCCACGGCATCTGGGTCTTTCCTCTTAGTCCATTCCACCCCATCTTCAGCGTGGATCAGTGAGAGGACGCGCTCAGCTTCTCGCAACTGGGGGCGCAGCTACTTCTGGTTGACCGAGCCGCCACGGCTGCCGCCAGCCTTCGGCCGGCATTCACAACGCCTTCCTTTTCAACTTTCTTGTAAAATAAAGTTATTTTTCTCTGTTTCTCTCTTCCCTCGCCGGAGACCCGGCTGTTGCACCTGACATGAATTTCCTAACTTGCTCCTGAAAGCTCGGTATTAGTGGCCAGCCAGGATCTTTTTGTACATTGGCTTAAACATAGTTACAAGGTGGACCGTGTAGCACGTGCTAAAAACGGCGGCTACCGGGTTCGCGAATTCGGCGTCTACTGCGCAAGGGGTTCCGTGCTGCCTACTTCCGGCGCGAGCATACGTGAACTGGCGAGTAGAACAGTACGCGAGAGATCACGTCAGAAACGCTGGGCAGAGTGTTCTAGAAGGGCAAGTAAATGATGCTGGGTGCTCGTCCCATGGCGCAGGCTGAAGTGCACTCGGTAATTTCTGTTCTATTGTGAGTGCCCCTTATGTAGCGTAAGCCCACGCGGAAGCCTGGGTGATGCCGGGCGCTCTTCACGTGATTCACGCTCACAAGCGCTTGTATTTTCGGCGCTCAGTGTTTTCTCTTTTGTGAGCCCCTTACGTGGCAGAAGCCCTCTGAAGCCTGTACTAAGCCGTGCGCTCTTCACAAAAGGCAAGCTTACGTTCGCGCGGAATTTTGTTGGTATTTGTTCTCTTCCAACCAAGAGCTTAATAAACAGCCCGGCCGTGACACGCTTTGTTTCTTTAGTAGAGAGTATCAGTAAAACTATCAAAAGGCATTTTTAATGTCCATAAATGTTTTTCTGTAAAAACAAAACGCTTTGCCGTGTTTTGAAAGCAATTCTAGAAACACCCAACCGAACACACGAGCTCGAAACCAGGTCAAACACCCTGTGTGAAAAAGGCTCGCTGATTTAAAAAAATAGCAGAACTTCAAAGTTGGCAGTTACTTCAGGATTTTGCAACTTCACAGCATTTTGATTCGTTGGACTGAGCTGAGGAACAAGGTGGATCGACGGGATGGCGGGACAAGCCGTCCGCATCTTGTTGTCAACGTCCAGATTTGTAGGAGACAGTGAAGCAGTATTATTGTGAGGTCAAAGCCCAACGCCCTAAGCAGCCCGTGGTGTCCTTTAAGGAGGAGAGCCAGCAAAGGACATGGTGATCGGTGACAACTGGGAACGGCCTCCTTCCGTAGAGGTGGGAACGAAATTGTTTTACGGCCATACAAGAGCAAGACATTCGCGCTCCCTGATAGCGTAGTTCCGCTCTGATGACGAGAGGAGACGTCTGGCGTAACCAATGACTCGGTCGCCGTTTGCCTGTCGTTGCGCCAAAACAGCTCAAATGCCGTGTCCACTCGCATCTGTATGTACTTCAGTTGGTGCCGCCGGGTCGGAATGTCCCAGAATGGGAGAAGCACCGAAAAGGTTTGTCAGCGTTTTGAAAGCTGCCGTGTGTTCTGGTCCCCAAGAGAAGGTAGCATTCTTGCGAAAGAGATCAGTGAGTGGCTGGACGATAGTCGCGAAATTTGTAATGAAGAGGCGAAAGTACGAACACACGCCCATGAAGTTTCGGACATCGTTGGGAGAACGAGCCTGAGGGAACTCTTTGACATCCTGTACCTTGCCAGGGTCGGGGCGGACTGCCGTGGCGTCAACTAGATGGCTGAGTAGTGTGATCTCGCGACGCCCGAAGCAGCACTTCTTCGAATTCAGCTGTAGTCCTGCTCGTCGGAAAACGTCAAGGATCGCCGCAGGGCGTTCGAGATGGCTTTCAAACGTGGGCGAGAAAACAATGACTTCATCAAGGTAACATAGACAAGTAGACCATTTAAAGCCATGTAGCAGGGAGTCTATCATCCGCTCGAACGTGGCTGGCGCGTTACATAAGCCTAAGGGGCATTACTTCGAATTTATAAAGACCATCCGGCGTTACGAGGGCTGTTTTTTCGCCATCGAGCTCATCAAGGGCAATCTGCCAATATCCAGTTCAGAGATCAATTGAACAAAAGTACTTGGCCCCGTGGAGGCAACCCAACGCGTCGTCAATGCGAGGAATGGGGTACACGTCTTTATTTGTACCTTTGTTCAGATGTCGATAGTCTACGCAAAAGCGCCATGTACCATCCTTCTTCTTGACCAGGGTAACGGGGGATGCCCATGGACAAGTGGAAGGCTCAATAATGTCCTTGCGAAGCATCTTGTCCACTTCTGCTTGAATGGCTAGGCGTTCTGTCATTGACACCCGTTAAGGCCGTCTGCGTACGGAATTGGCATCCCCTGTGTGAATGCGACGGTGAACAGTAGTGGCCTGTCCCAGAGGGCGATCGACAAGGTCAAAAATGTCTCTCAACGATGACAATAAATAACGAAGTTGCCTTGCGTGTACAGTTGGCCAATCAGAGGCTATCATGGGGTCGAGATCGAGTGGCAGAGGTGCAGTGGGCTGGGTCTCACGCTGACAGTCGAGGCCGGTGACGTCGGCTAATGCATTCACCTCGCACTGTGAACTGGAACATAGTGTAGCTAGCGACATTCCCTTCGGATTAACCTGCGGTGTATAGCCAAAATTGGTGAACGGCAGTCGGACGCGACCATCCAAAACCGTTACGACAGCGTGCGGCGTCATCACATTACGCTCGAAGAGTACGTCAGCAAGAGTTAGAACGTTTGTTGTAAAATATTTAGTGTTCATGCGGGGAACGAAAACCATACATAAGGGAACACCATACATAGCGTCCGTAAATCGTAAACTGTATTCGATTCTGTCATAGATACGGGATAGGTTTTTTTGAGAGCCATGTAGTTCATTTATTTCCCCAAATAACAATGCGAAATATATAACCCTCTAGTTGAATATCCCGACCGGTTCATTCGGCTTTAGAACCATAGCAACCTGGACGTCGTTTCGAGTCCACAAGACTCTGCCCCATTCCACCACTTTTTTTCTTTTTAAACAATTTTAATTCATTTTTTCACTTTATTCGAAGACTAGTGAGGCTAGATGTGTTGCGGTTGGTTTGTATTAAAATGGTTGACCAGGCCTATCCTTAGCATGCATCTCTGCCTCCCTGATATGCTAAGGTGCTGGGGCTAGTGTATTAGCTGCCTCCACTTTTTGCCCGTGCTCTTATCAGGTAAGTTGCAGAACTGCCAAATCACGTGGCTTGTGACAACAGGGCAGCGAAACTAAGGGTGTAAACTAGATGGCCAAAGAGGAAGTGTGCAAAGACCAGACTAGGGTATTATGTACAGGGTAAACTCCGCTGCCTAGGAATGGCCCGTGGTTGCACATTGCCGTGGCGATTTACGAGAGTCACACGAATACTAAGTTTGTGGCAGATGTCTTACAGGAACTCGCAGACTACCGCAGCGCTGAGGGCCTGGCGGAGGCCGACATATTACAACGGGTCTTGCCTATAGCACCCAAAGGATCTGCATCTCGATGTCGTCACCGACAAACTTTTGAAACGGGGGTCTAATTCACTGAGTTCGTGCGCATTGAGTTACTCCCCCTCGAATATGCCATCGGGGAAAAGGAGGAGTGGCGACGCAGGATGCAAGGGGCAGAAGAAAGCCTAATAGAATATGTAACGTCCTTCCAAGAGCTTGATGAGGGAGCATTCTCCACTGCGTCGGACAAGAAAATGTTGTAGTAGCAATACGCCGGTGCCACCCTTTGTTAAAGCCTCAACTGACAGGACGCCACTTCGCCAACTTGGACGAGATGGCAAAAGTGGCTTCAATCTGGGGGCCAAGCTCCAATGGGGGCAAGGAAACGCTGGCGGCGTCCTCCTCCTTGGTGGTGGAGGGCGATCCTCGTGCGCCTTGCTCCTCCCCTACGCGACGTGGGATGCGCGCAGGAGACTCTTCGGGAGAGACTGCCCTGGGGACGCGCAACGATTGCAGGGTACGTAAATGCCCTTCGGACACTTTTGGCCGTTTCATGCATTTGCTGTTCTTTCCAACTTCCGTGGGTCACGTCACCCACCGTGTCGTTTAGCGCATGCCTGAATTCGTCAGTGCGTTATCTAGGATGCCCGGTGTCTCTCCGGGCATATTCCACTCCTTGGTGTGTTATGAGCATCGGTGTGACGAGCACCGATGCCGCCCGGTCGAGCCCAGTGGCTTAAATTGCGTAGTGACCACAAGGAGCCCCTTCACCTATGTCAGCGAGCGTTGCGGCCAGGCAACGGCCTGCGGATGCTAACTCCTGCCAGACGAGGGCTGGGCACACGCTGACGGGTGTATGCCCCAGGGGCTAGGTGCGTAGTGCAGTGTAGCGATTGTACCGTGGTTGTCCGCGTAATAAACCCCTGTACTAAGAAAGGTATCGCTTCCCTGTGGAGTAACTGACAACGTACACGCGCGGCGGGTGTCGTGGCTCGCTCTCGAACCGGTTGTGTGCAGTCTCTTGGCAGGACAGTTTGGTGCTGCGCGAAAGCAGTGAGAATAACGATGGCGCGCTATGCTGTTCTACTGTTACTTAACTGCAACGATGAAGGATAGAAGATGCCCACATTTCAGGTGCCCAGCGTGGTGCCACGTTTGATTGTTCATTTGCTGACATACCATAGCGAGCTTTGCTTGTGCAATCGGCTGGCCGCACCAGGCACGCTAGTTGCGTTGAGTGTACGTTCCGATGAGAGCCCGCATTCGCGCCGCCAGCGTGACCAGCTCCTCGTTTTTTGGATGCCGGTGAAGCTCAAGAGCGAGAGGTCTTCCTCGCTTATGGCAGCAACATAGGGCCTTTGTGCTGTGTTTGATTGTAACGTTGGTTTTGACGCAACCCACGCTCGGGTGCTGAAGGAGATGCTTGTATTCGAGTAATCTCAATCCACAACGCAGAGTATTCAATCTAGTGCTTCATCTCGTATCTATGCGAATTAAAGAGACCGGTTCCCTCTGTAGGGATGCCATGTATTGTAGGTATTCACCGCGAAGAGCTAGCCACGGTTATGGCGGAACGATTCCTTTTTCCGAGCAGTTTCTCGGCAACCTTTGGTAGGCGGAGCACCGTGACGTTGACTTCCTTTGCAAAGGTCGCTGGTGACAGGGACAAGCTTGTATTGGTGGTGGTTTCGGGGATGAGTGTCCTGCTAGGCCGATTGGGGGCTCGTGGTGTTATACATCGTCACTGTCAATGAGTATGAATGGTTAAAGTCGGAAGTCCCGAAAAGTCAGATACGCGTATCATAAATTTTTCTTGGCATCCTTGGCATCCCAAACATCCTGCATAGAGTAGGGTAAAAGACAATTAGTTTTGACAGTGTTATGACGACAAAAAAATCCAACCATCTTCATGAATTGAATGATGATGAGAGGGGCGAAGCTAACATTCTTATCGGTAAAACCGTGAAACATTCGCCCACCTATAAAATAAACAATCGACACGTCAAGCTTACAACCACAACGTTGACAAGCCCATTCAGGACATAGAGGTTTGTGGTGATCAAGTAGGGCTGGTTTAGAACGATGTGAATGTCCATGTGGAAGTTGGCGATTTTGGTGTGCGACAGTTTAGCCAGCGTTTCCGTCGCCTTCTGATTAGTGCCTTGTGTCGCGTACCCCCGGTACGTGTCTTCAGCTCGCAGGCGACGAACGACAACGTCTTCATCATCTCCTTTTTGTTGGGTAGCAACAAACGCGTTGAACGTTTTGCCCTTTTCGACCAAGCTTTGTTTGGCCAATCTCTGTGGGGATGCTGCCACAATCATCATCATTCTGCCGTGTATGGCAGCAACGAGGGACGGGACAGGGCCCGAGCAAGAGTCTTGAGCTCGCAAGCGACGAACGACAATTTCTTCTTCCTCTCACCCTAGGTCGGTAGCAAGGAACGCGTTGAACATTTTGACCTCTTCGGCCAATCTTTGGCTGGCCAATCGCTGGGGGGATCTTGCCACAATCATCATTATTGTGCCGTGTACAGTAGCAACGATGGACGGGACTGGGCCCGAGAAAGAGGAGCCTCACCCCGAAAACACAAGGGCGATGGCTTTCTCCTTCACCGTGGAGAGCGGAACTCTGGGCGATTGCTAGTTCGACTCTGTCTCCTCCTTTGGTTCTTTGAAATTCTGAGAGTGGTATATTTTGTATTTCTTTTCGGGATTCTCCGCAGAAGCAAGACGCGTGTCATAGCAGTAACGTTGGGTTAGAGAGGGTAATGGCCGCCTTGCATGGGCGTCTGTACTCCATTTGCTCTCGGCTCGTTGTTTCTTGTCGCCGCGGTGCTACGGGTCATCCTTGCGTGGACGTGGGAGGGGAGATCGCAAACGTCGTTTTGCAGGGTTTGGCGGTAGCTTTCATGTTCTCATTAGTTGATGTGTGTGTTCATTTTGCGTGTGGAGTGAGTGAGTTACAACCCGGTGGTTTGATCACCGTGCATTCCAGCCCTTCAAGACGTTTTCCCCCAGCTAGGCGAGCAGGGGACTGTTTCTGTACTTTTTTATTCTGTATTCTCGGCCCGACCTGTGGTGCGTGTGTGTGCGTGCGCGCGCGATTTCTTCAGAGTCTGCTTTGAGCGAACTTTCCTCGCAGCCCTCGTCTGTTCACCACGTCTAGTCTTGTGCTTCTGTCGCCTTGATGAATGTGACGTGTGTGCGCGCATGCCCAGATGGACAAGTGTGCTTCCGGTGGTTGTTTGTGCCCCCGTGTTCCGTTCTGGCGTACAAGACCGCAGACCAGCTTGTATGAGTGCATGCGTGAGTGTACCAACTTCATTCAGCCGAACAATACGCCCCGCTGATGGTGCGTGTTTGCGGAGAGCGCGCGATGTCTTGTGGTGAGCTGGAATCGCGGCCTCTTCTGCTGGCTGGACAACCGAAAACAGAGCGCACAGGTACACTTCGTCTCCGAGGATGCGGGCGCCTTGAATGGCCCAGCTGACCCAGGGCTGCCTTACACTCGGTCTAACCCCCCTAATTCCTTGCGCGGGGCGGGAGCTCGGGCCACTTTGCCCTCTGGCTGCCGCCCCATTCATCAGCGCCGTACCGGACTCCTGGCTTTAAGCAGGTGTACGCACTGTGGTGCCTTCCTGCTGGGTTGTCGGCCCTCACCAAGTGAATAAACTTGTTAATAGTGTACAGTTTTGTTTCACACCTTGTTCGTAGTGTGTGTGCGTTGTGAATGCAGTGTTTGTTTAAAGGGACACTGAAGTGAATTTGTCAAGCTCCCG
This sequence comes from Haemaphysalis longicornis, assembly GCF_048455015.1. Classification (NCBI taxonomy): domain Eukaryota; kingdom Metazoa; phylum Arthropoda; class Arachnida; order Ixodida; family Ixodidae; genus Haemaphysalis; species Haemaphysalis longicornis. The sequence goes on from NW_027526214.1 coordinate 92,487,311, forward strand.
TTTTTGCTTGCACTGCGTAGACTGGCTCAAATTAGCACACTTTTCATCGTTTATCCGGTTGACAAGTCGGTAATTATTTTACAAAGCGCGAAAGAAGAAAAACTACCATGCGCGGTTTGCGGCGGCCGCACCAACTAAGGCTGTGACGTTGAGAGGAGGGGCGCCGTGATTGGACGATGCCCAAGGTTAGCAATCACACAAGTTTCGGTTTCGGTTTCGGTTCTGTGAAACATAACCAATGGCTTTGTTGGATGGGCATTCTCAATATCTCAGTAATCATCGTACCGCGCTTCTGCCATGTTGTCGTCTGTAAAATGCACAAGATAAGCCTCCCAGGACGGCTTGTAGTCGTAGCATTCACTAGCCGAGACCTACGCAGTGCATGAACGCACTCCGCGTACCCGCAGACGCCCAAATGTCATGCGCTTTTCCCCCATATTTGGAGCTTGCCTCCCTCATGCCTGTATCGTAAGAAGCGTGTTCGCACCAGGCCAAGGGTCTGTTCATTCTGGCCTTTGCCCACTGCCTGCAAGCAGTCGGTGCTTATGGCAACAGCACGCCAACGAGAACTCGCTAGCGCGCCAGTGCCAGCCTGCGCGCGTTTTGTGAACTAGTTCGTGTAGCCATGAACGTTGCGGCCCCAAAAAAGGTGAACTCAATATAGAAAACATCGGCGGAAAACAAAAAAGTTAACTTACAAAAAAAAAGCACGTACCCGCGGGGATTCTCCTTGGTGAATTGCACCCCCCTCCCCCGTGCGCGATGTAAATGCTTGCGCCGTCTAAGGTCAGCTGACGAGCGCCGATGCCGCCCGATAGAGTGCAGTGGCTCTAAATGTGTATGCGGCCACACAGAGTCCCCTTTCACAAAGCAAACGTGGATTGCGGGGAGCCAACGGCAGCGGACGCTAACTGCTGCCTCCTGACGAGGGCTGGGCACTCGCTGACGGGTGTATGCCCCAGGTTTTAGGTGCATAGTGGAGTGCAGCGTTCGTGCCTTGGTTGCCCGCGTAATAGGCCCCTGTTATATGGAAGATATCGCTTCCTTGTGAAGTGGCAGAGAACCTACATGGCACGGCGAGAATGGTGACGCGCTCTCGAACCCGTTGTTGGCAGTGTATCGGCAGGAATGTTCGGTGCTGCCCGAGAACATTGAGAATAACGAGGGCCCGTTATTCTATTGTACTATTTCTTATTGGCAAGGAAAAAGGATAGGAGATGCCTACAAATCATAGAGGAATAATGCTAGCAAAGCGTCTGTATCACCCGTCCACAGCGCCAGTCGAAACCTTGGAGCCCTTCTGTCCTTCGTCAAGAACACAAAGGGACTAACAAGATGTCAACAAAGCGCATTGGTACCGCCGAGAACGAGAGCACCACACTAAGGCCTTCTTCAGTGAAGGCGAGAGAACAGATCATGTTGACGCTCCATCTTCTGACCTGAAACCGCTCTCCTTCCCGTGCGGGGGCTTTGCGACTTCTAACGGCAGTGCCCTAGCCCCCCAGCCCTGGTGAATGTTAGGAAACCGCTGCAGGCGGGTGGTGGTCACCAGCCACCAGCTACCCTAGGCCACCGGTGCCAACAGACATGTTTTACTGCCGAATCATGAGGCGCACCAGCCGGAGGCTCCACAGGTTTTGTCAACCCTATAGGGCGGCACCACCACTTCTGGTCTCCCGGCGTTGCCTCGCCCCAGCGCTCCGGCGCCGCCTCAGGAGAACAAGATCCCAGTGCCGACTCACCCCAGAGGCGCAGCGCCACCACGGGAGAACCAGGTCGCAGCGCTGACTAACCCCAGAAGTGCGGTGCCACTACGGGAAAACGAGGTGGTGGCGCTGAATAATCCGAGGGGTGCGGCGCCACCGCGGAGGAACCACATCGCAGCGCTGGCTCACCTCAGCGATGCGGTCCAACCGTGGCAAAACACTTTGTCCTCAGGCGATCGAAGCTTTTCCCACCAGCGACGAAGAGACCGGCGCGCCCAACCGCAAGCCCCTCTCTACCGCCTAAAAGGAACCGTATTTCGCGTACCTATAACGCTTTAGGAAGCTCACGACATTAGTATTCTGGTCATCACGACATCCAGCGGCATATAGCGAACCATATGCCACGAAATAGGAACAGAGATCGGCAGAACCTGCGTGACAAAGACAAAAGGCCAGCACCTCGGACTGTAGTAGAATACGCGGATGCCCGGCCCATAGAACCATTGCCGGAGGGTACAGCCCCAACACCTGGCATGCCCAAGACCGCGGTGTCCGACGGAAGCAAGCGACTACCAATATTTGGTGTAAGTTGCAATATAAACGCGAATGCAGCCTTTATCGCTATTAAGTTACAGCACTAACAATTTATCCACTTATGAATACGGGCGCTACTCGTTTCGTGATCGGAGACTGCATTATAAGGTGCTGCAGAAAGACTCTTCGCAGACACCGGAACATTAGTACCCTTCGCAAGGCATCAGACGTAAGGCACCCTCTGAAAACAGCTATACGTCTTACCGTGCAGGCCAAAAAGCAGAGAATTAACCAGGGCTTTCTCTATCTTCCCAGACTTCCTAGCCCCGGAATCCTAGGACTTGGCTTTTAAAAACTTAGTCTTTCCTGGGCTCCCTAAACCCGAACTTTTGGTCTGTCTGTATGTCTGTCTGTCTTTATGTGACTCGATTCAGCTTCCCGAGCAAAGTAAAATAGATATTGCGCAGTAGTCTTATATACTCACAACCAAACGTAGACGCCTAAGCCCGGGTAATGTGTCCATACTTCTCAACTTTGTTGAACAACTACAAGACAATACGCAAATATAAGACAGAGAGTTAGTACACAAGGGATATTTACAGTGTTTCTTTATGGAAATATTCATGGATGCTTGGTTTTTTGATAGCAAATGATATTCTACATCTACTGCAGAAAACCGCCGCCTACTGGTGGCATATAAAAAATCACGCGGGAACAGCAACGAAATGTTTCAATAGCTAAGTTCCACGTTCTACTTGGAACATACGTGAATCACATCTACGTGGTTCTATAGACCTTGTAGTTGGCCGCTTCCATTCACGCGCGTCTCCGCCGTACTGCAGCGCTGGCATCGAGGAACCCGAACTGTATCGCTTGAACGCATTAAACTCAAATCGGCTTCAGCAAAACTTTGGTGTGCTTACCTTAGGATGATCGCAACTGTACAGGTACGGCATGAAAGGATAGCGGGAAAGCAAAGGGAGGCATTTCCTTGGCAAATGTCTACAAAGACTATCGTCTTTTGACGACAGTTGCAACAAAAGGAGCAGATACGCGGCCAATTTTTTTGGGCAAGACTGGTGTCATCCTCGACCTCAAAGTAGGACATTACCAATACGGAGCATTAAGTGCACCAATCCGCTTTAATTTACCGACTGAGGTGTTTGCATGGAAGATGGTAGTGGCGGGATTTTCTCTGGTCGCACGCCCCAAAAGTGGTTTGGCAGTGGCTTAGGAGTCAATCGCCGGTTTCGCCGAACAAAGGGGGTCTTAGGATGGGGCATGGCAGCACTGGGGCCGTTCGCGGTGGTTTTCACAACACCATGTAGCGTCAACGTCCTGGAACACAAGAGCGACACAGGGGACGCAAGGGCTGTTCGCTTCAACGCATGACCACTCAGTGCCCACAAGCGACCACTCTTGGACGTGGCCCTAGATGATATGATTTCCACCGAACGGTGAGGCCATCGCAATGTCCTTGGGTGTTTCACATTGTCTTAGTAGAAAAGAAGGATGGAACACCACTGTTGTGTGTAGAGTATCCTCGGTTGATCGCAGCGTCAGATATTTCTACCCATTTCTATAGACCCAAGAAGTCATGTACTCACTGGCGTCCGCAGAATTGTTTACAGTTTTGGATTGTAGCAGAGGATTCTTGCACATCCTGTTAGCAGCACAGGGAAACCGAAGAACTGCCATTGCCTGTATGAGAGGCCTTACCGAGTTTATTGGGTTGCCGTTGGGGCGGAAAATTCCCCGGTCACTTTTTAGCACGTAATGGATATCGCTTTCGGGATGCTAAATTTACCTACGCAATGGCGTACATAAACGGCATTGTCTTATTCTCAGAGTGCATTGAAAACCACATTGTGCATGGGACAACGGTCGTGGAGCGTATGAAAAATGCAGGCCTCACCTTGAACCAGCGAAAGATGCAGCTCGCTTGCAACTCATCGGCTCTATTGTAGAGGACGGCGTGGTAAGGCCAAACGAGGGAAAACCCAAGGTTATATTAGACTTTCCGTGGGCCAACAACTTTAAAAGCCCCCAAAGCTTCCTAAGAATTTTAGGATTTTATAGGTAATTCATCCCCAATGGTTCCAACATGGCAAGACCACTCCATCAGCCACTCCTAACAGGAGAAACTGGTATGTGGACAGATAAGGAGGAGTCATCATTCAAAGCGCTATCGAATGAGTTCACACGTGATACAAGCCCGCGACTCCCAGACCTCAACCAGTCATTCATAGTACACACTCAGGCAAGTGAATACGAGGTGACTGCCGTCTTGTTCACAGAGCACAATGGGCAAGCCTGCCCACTCGTCTTCGCCAGTCACACTGTCTAAGGGTCAAAAAGACACTCTTCTGAAACAGAGAAGGAATACCTGGTAATTGCGTTCGCGCTGAAGAAGTTGGACATGTACTTGGATTGGAGCAAATTCACAATTGAAACGGACCATCAAGCACCCTCAAGGTTTTCGTGACTGCAGAATCCGGCCGGGCGATTGGGTCGCTGGGCCCTCACGCTTCAAAAGTGCTGATACAGTCTCGCATACCAGAATGGCACAAACAACACCGCGGAGGATGCTATGTCACGCGCCCCACTAACCGTCCCGGAACAAGAGAAACGAATATCATGGAGGCATCGCGCTCTGATTAACCATAGGGAACCATCTTCTCTCTTAAGAGGCTACTTGAGTCACAGAAGGCAATGAACCAGAGCTAACAGCTCCTGTGGGGTATAGCAAAGATCGAGCCTGAAACTCGCCGGGCCAAAACACGACAGTACGACTGCTATGGGGACAGAGTTGACGGTATCCTCCAAAACTACACAGCGGGCGCAGACACTGACAACGACGAGGCGCACTTTTGAGTGTTTGTCCCCAAAAGGCTACCGCAGGGTTTTCTAAATTATTATCACGACACCGCCCTGGCAGGACATAGGGAACGTAAAAACACAAAAACTCAGCCGCGGAGTCACCTGGCCGCGTACGAGAACAGAAGTGTTTAAGTACGCTCGCAATTGCCTCGCTTACCAAACAGCCAAACCTCCTGGATGAAATCCACAATTCCTTCCGCAGCCCGTAGAGAGCCACCAACCCTGGCAGTTCGCACCTTGGGACATGGTGCACCCTTACCCAAGATCAGCAAAGGAAAACCGCTGCTGGCTCGTCATAACGGACAATCACGCGCCAACAACACGGCAGTACGACTGTTATGTGCAGGGAGTTGACGGTATCCTCCTACACTACACAGCGGAACAGGAGGTTACTTTTTACAGAAGCTACACTTAAAGGGTATTTGGGACATGATGCTTAAAAACTTGTCTCTTCGGGTTTCCAGCCCAACTTATTACAGACAGCGCGACGTAGTTCACATCCAAGATGTTCACGGATATGTGTGCTATGTTGAGCGTGGAACACAAGAAGACAACACGTTACCACCCACAACCCGACCTCATGGAAATAGTCAATACGTACCTGAAGACCATGTTGGCAGCTTTCACAGTACTGCCCAAACATGGGACGCTTGCATTCGGGAAATTGCTTTCGCCACAAGAACAACAGTCAATCAATTGACCGCACGCAACTCTCCTCTTTGGGCACAATTTATCCATCCCGATCGAGAATTTTCTTCCGAACACTCCATCGGCAGTTAAGGAAACCTCTACAAGATATACGGAGGATCTCCGGAGCCGCCTACGTAGTACCATTAAGGAAGGTAGGGAGCAGCTGGACCTGGCACATCTCGAGCAACGCGCGGCATACAACAAGGGCAGGGAGCCCTGCAATTCGCGGCGGGTGACAACGTCTTAAGACTCACACACACCTTAAGCAAGGCTGCTAAGGGGTTCGCGGCATCTCTACGGCTTGCCAACAACTACGGCTTGCCAAACCAATGAGGACATTGGAGCCTTCTCGCCGCTAATAGTAAATTTGCCGCCGACACCGGGGCCGTTCCACGGTGATACCTTCGAAGATGTCGAGGAGTGGGTCAATCATTTCGATCGGATCGCTCCGTTGAACGAGTAAGACGATTCACGTAAGGTGAGCACAATTTACTGCCCACTCAGACTGTCAGCACAGGCGTGCTACGAAAATCACGAGCATACATTTACAAGCTGGTTGGAGTTTTCGTGGCAATTTCTTGATGATTAACGTCTACAATAGCTAGCGGAATGAAAAGGCCAAAATTTCTCTACAGTCGAGGGCGCAAAACCCAAGTGAGGGCGCCCCTATGTTCGTTGAGAACATGACGCAATTTTTTTGGCAAGCTGACCCTTGTATGAGAGAAGCAAAGAAGGTGCGCCACCTGATGCGTGGTGTGAAGGAACAGTTATTCACTGGCCTTGTACTCATCCCGCCAACCACGGTTGCTGACTTCGTTCGGGAATTGACCCCAATAGAGCGGGCCCTGCGGAAGCGCACCGTGCTGTACGGGCGTCAAGCCAGTGTGCCCGCCTGGGCTTTAGTGGTTAACAAAGAACTTGCGGGGATACATTGGTATCAGTTGGCACAGGACCGGGGTAATTGGAGAATAATGGGAGGCCTTTGCCCTGCAGTGGGGGTAGATAGGCGGGTGATGATGATGATGATGAAGAACGTGCTTTCCGGGAGCTCGTGAAAAGTGTCGTGCATGAAGAACTGTGGAGTCAATGAGCAGGGTGATTTTCGACCGACATTAGCTGCCCTTACCAAAGTCGTTCGAAGAAGAAGTTTGGCGAGGAATGGCCCCCCGGCAGCACCTGATGTTGCAAGCCCTGTTCGAATGGAGGTGGATGTGTATCCTATGCCGGCTCCAAAAGGGAAACATCGAACTTACATAGATGTACGACGCACGCCTGGCTCGGCACCACCCAAGGTTTTGCAAACTGTGACACCGCAATTCGGACTCATGTTGAACCGGCCACACGGTAGGAAGCAAGACATCTCGAACGGAAAGCGAAGGTGCGGCGCACATCAGACAATCGACCCCTGTGCTACCATTGCGGTGAAGAAGGTCACGTGTTCCGTCACTGCCTTTTTGGCCGACTCGGACATCGTGGGTGCTCTCCGAACTTTGCCTGCTACTCCTCAGCTCGGACGCCTACCCCTCGCAGGTACTCCTCACGGAGCCGTCCCGCCTTTCCTCGATATGGCTGGAACCAGTCTCCGAGCCCACATCTGGGAAACCAGACACAGTGGCCTCCGGGGGTAAGGCCGCTGCGAAAAATGCTCAACAACCTACACCGACCCAACAACATCCGCAAGACGACCACCAAAACCAAATGTTTTTTGAAGAAAACGAACTTCTTTTTGCGGACATCCAGATTATCGCCGACAACCACCCGGTAATTGCCCTCCTCACAACCGGCGATCACTGTTCTTTTATTAGCTGGTCCCTGGCGTCCAAGCTTCGTAAAGTAACCACGTCATGGGGTGGTCCGCCAATCCGCAAAGCTGGTGGCCACCTTGTTGCGCCGACTGACGTATGCACCCCCGATTTCATATTCAAGATGCAACTTTCCCCGGCTGTTTTGCTGTGACGCGGGAGTGCTTGAAAAAAATGTTACTCCGTTTGGACCATCTCCCCGAATGCGGGGCCGTGATTGACTTGGGGGATCTTTTGGTTAGATTTTTGAACCCTATGTCAGTCGATGATGAGAAAGACTTCTCCAGGCCTTCGTTTCGCATTGGCAACGAGATTGTTACTTTACCTCTCCGAATCAGTATGTTCCCCACTGTTGAGTGCGTGCGATCACCTGTCAGTCGCGGTGTCGCCGAAGAAAACGCGTCCCTGCTGCTCAAAATACAGGTCTGCGCAGGCCGTGGCGTCGTCGACATCAGCAACGGAAGAACAGAATTACTGCTTACGCACTTCAGCCCTGAACACCAGCATTTATCACAGAGAACAGCAGTTGGATACCTCGAAGCAGTAAGCAACGAAGAAAGGAGTGTTCTTCTAGGAGTCTTGTCCAGACAGAAGGAATCGGAGAAGGTTGCCCAAATTGACGTAAACTGGAACATGCAGATGTCACTAAACAACAGCTTCGCAATGTTCTTAACTCATTTGGCGACTGCTTTACTGTAATGTTTATAGTACCGCAAAAACTGTCGCTAAGCATCGCATCATCATCGAAAAAGACGAGCAAGCCTTTTACCAACATCCTTACCGAGTTTCAACGAAAGAACGCGGGGGTATTCGTCGCAAAGTCAAAGAAATGCTCCGAGACGACGTCACCCAGCTGTAGACGAGTCCCTGGGCACCCGCGGTCACCTTTTTGTGAAGAAAGACGATGCTCTTTGTTTTTGCTTAGTCTACCAGAAGTGTAACAAGTGACGAAGAAAGACGTCGGCCCTTTTCAGCGTATTGATGACTCGCTGGATCGCTTGTGCCATGCTAGATTTTTTTCATTTATTTTTCGAGGAGCTGCTGTTGGCAAATTCAGGTAGATGAGCAGCTTTCGTTGCGCCGGACGGCCACTACAAACTTATGGTCCATCCTTTGGTTTGTCCTCCACACCCCACACTTTCCAGCAGATGATGGACACTGTTCTATCTGGCCTAAAGTGGCAGACGTGCCTTGTATATTTGAACGACGTGGTAGTGTTCTCTAGAACGTTCGAAGTGAACATAAAGCAACCTATAGCAGTTCTTGAGCACTTCTGAAACGGCCAAGTGTTGTTGAAACCAGACAAGTGCCACTGTAAGTACAAAATGCCGAAGTTCTTGGGCCACCTGGTCAGCTTCTAAGGCGTCCGCCCTGACCAGATGGCTGCTGTCGCGCTTTTCGAAAACCAAGCAACAAAAACGCGTACGCCATTTTCTCGGCCTCTGCGTGTATTGTCGACGCTTTGTGGAGAACATACCCGACATCGCGGAGCCGTTAACTAGCCTAACATTGTGTTAGGTGCTGTCCTTGTACAGTGCCAAGATAGTGTAAAGCAAGTTGTCGCTTAAGCGAGCCGTACTCTGTCGAGCGCGGAAGCCAACTACGCGAATCCGAAAAGGAATGCTTGGCTCTCATGGGGTCCGTCACCAAATAGGGTCTGTCACCATATCTATATGGACGGCATTTCAAGGTGGCTAGTGACCACTCTCTGTGGTGGTTGTCCAACTTTAAGAACCCTCGTCGACGACTCTCTCGCTGGAGTCTCAGGCTATGCCAGTTCGACGTCAGTGTCGTCTACAGGTCCAGCCGTAAATACCGCAATGCAGACTGCCTCTCCCGTGCCACAATCGATAAAATCTTTACTGCACAAGACAATGATGACATCTTTTTTGGAGCCGTAAATCCTCCTTGTTTTGCTGATGACCAACAAAATAACCCGGAGCTTCCCCCCGTCATCGAATACCTCAAAGGATCTGCCTCTCAGCTATCCAGATATTAAGCACGCTGTAGTACATCATTTTGTCTGCGGAACAAGATCCCGTGTAAAAAATGTCGATGCCATGGAAACTACATACTTCCTCGTTCCACCACAAAAACTAGGTGCCGAAATTCGCAGGACTGTCACAATGAACAGTCTTCCGGAATACTCAGCTTCACCCTCACCTTAGCTTGCATACGTCTAAAGTACTCCTGGCCGAAGCTTGCGGTTGATGTCAAGCAGTACGTGCAAACTTGCCAAGACGGCCAGAGGCGAAAACCTCCACCTGAAAAGCCCGCCGACTACTCCAACTGGTTGACCCCGCAGATTGCTGTTTCAGCAGATCAGTATAAATCATCTTGGGCGTTTACTTTGGCATCCTCTGGCAGCAGATGGATCTTCGTCGCTACAAACTACATATCGCGTTACAGGTAAACAAAGGCCATGTCCCGACGCATGGACACTGAAGTGGCCAAGTTCTTTATAGAAAATGTCGTCCTTCGTCACAGTTCCCCGACAGTAGTTATCAAGGACACGGGAGCTGCGTCCACAGCACAACTTCACAGCACAACTTCCTCAAGAAGTATTATATTACAGCTGCACAAGCCACCAGAGCACAAACGCCAAACTCCTGCAGGCGAATGGACTAACAGACTGTGTAAACAATACCATTGGCGATATGTTGTCTATGTAAGTTGACTTCGACTACAACGGGCATACCAAACTGCCATATGTCACGATCGCCTACATTACGGCGCCGCAAGAAATAACGCGGTTTTCCCAGTTTTGCATGATGCATGGTCCAGAGGTCCTCACAATGTTGGACTCTATGCTTTTACATCATCGCACAGTCTGCGGAGGCCACACAGACGCTGGCTCACCAACGCATTTGATGTCAGCAAGTAAATGATGCCCGAAGATATAATGCACTTCATAGAGAGGTTACTTACCGAGCAGGAGACCTCGCTTGGGTATGGAGCTCTCGAGGGTGCTGCTTTAGGCCTGTTCGTATGATATGACGGAATCTTGAAGCGCTAGGACACAGGGACAAGCGAGTGGGACAAGCGCCTTGTGTTGTCCCACTCGCTTGTCCCTGTGTCTTAGCGCTTCAAGATTCCGTTAGGAAGCTCCGTCCGCCGGAAGGGGTACTGCGAAAATTTGATGCGTCGCTACTCTGGACCCTTCAAGGCTCTGCGCCGGACAAGTGGCATGAAGTACGAAGTTCTTCCTGAGGGTGGGGTTCGTTATCATCACACCAAGTCACAGTCCTACGTCGTTCACGTAGCACTAATGAAGCTGTCTACATCCGCTCGACCGAATCATGAGCTGCTGTGTCTGCCTTGTGACTCTCTAGACGGTGAAGCGGAACGATGCATCGGGACGATGCATTTTCAGAGGAGGGGTTAATGCCGCATGCCTGGGAAATTCTTTGTGTTTGGGTATGGACCTTTTTCGGTGCGTTTAGCACGAGAAGAAAAATGGGCTAAGGTGCTACCATGACCACTGTGGTTTCACATCAGCTTTGGCATCGTCTGTAGATCATATAAACCCGGTAAGTACTGCTTTTGTACATTTATTCGTGACAATATTAGGGTGAGGGCAACCAAGTTCATTTGACAAATATCCCTCCTCACAACGGGAGAAATACTCAAAACATGAAGATGGTATTTTCCCAGCCGTGTGCGCATACTAGAAGCTTTGACATAGGAGAGAAGAGACACCCGTGCATCCTACAACAAAAACAAGTTCGTCTGCATTTTGGCGAAGCGCGCTCAAGGCAAGCGACGCAGAAGAGTGTTCATTTCAAGTCGCCGTTGAAAGGCACGAAAGCGTTTGAAACACGTGACTGCGTAATATTTCTTTTACTAACTATGTTTATTACTTCCTTCTTTAGGGTTATTCATTTTCTTATTCTTATCCAAAAAGCGAATCAGAACATCACTGTTTGTTTGGATGATACACGGGAGCACACAATGACCCATTTAGTGCATACATTCCCACATATGGAAAAACTTCAGCTCAGCCAATCATAGCCTCGATTTGTTGTTGTGTCTTATGGAGATGATTTGGTTGTGATGTATTCAGTGCTACATTAGCTTCCATTTTTGTACTAAAATTTGCATATCTTCTCTAATAAATAGCTCTTCTGAGTACTTTTGGTTCTGTGTCTACACAGTAAAAAGAATAGATGTGGTGCACAAAATTATCTGAAAAGGATGTGGAAAGATTTACGCTAGAGGGTAATATTTTGGGAATTATGGCAATTCTAGTACTGTTTAGCTTTGTCAAGTCTACGTCGAAGTATGAAAATCGCAAAGCTTGATAACTAAATGCACAGTAGAGCATTGTGGGCATCAATGCTTTACAAAATGTATAGCAAAGTTAGTTGATTTTCAGACATTTTCAACCTTGCGTTTGGAAATGTGAATATATTCTCCATAACCATGGACGTTCGGTTCAGGGGAAAAATATTGAAGCCCTACTGGGAGCCAGTTTCAATATTAGGTTTTCACAACAGCGGAAACACTTCCTTTTGGGAAGTGCCGAAAAAAGAACGGTTGGGCTAGGTTATTTTAATGCGAACCTTTGTGTCCTCACCAACGCCGTTTTACGTAAATATGACTTGAACGAAATCCAGCTTTCTCTCACAATGATGATTAACGATTCTCGTTGAAGTGAAAGAAAAAACACTTCCCTCAATGGAAGCAGACCTTGATCAACCGCGTTATAAAGCAGAAGAATATTCCACGGCTTCTTTTCGGCATGGCTAAAGGGAGCGCTAAGTAGCAGGTACTCGTTTTTGAAGTGCACCCCAAACCCCAATGTTAGGCTTACGGAATGCACACCCAAACATTGATGCGGCTTTTCCAAAGAACTGGTGCGTACCTTCAGAAAGGCTGATATTGACAGTGTGGGATGTCATCAAACAAATTGAACTGGAGAGAGCTTCTCTTTCAACAGTCGTCGTCGTTAAACGAATCGGTAGAAAAGTTTTCATTGGCATGGATGATTCGTGTGGTACAGAAGCATTCTGTCCTCAAAAGATTGGTTTGAATCGAAGGTCATGTTGATCATTGAGCAAGAGGTAATCAACGCCTTGCGCCTTTCCGGCTTCCTCAAAACCGCAGTTTTTCTGGTACATTTTAGTTCCCCTAGAAATTTTTCAGAAGTTTTTGCCACAGCAGAATTAGTAAAAATGCACAGTTCTTTACTACGCCATTGGTAATCTTATTGAACATTACGACGAGACAGGTACATTTAAACCTGTGTAAAAATATAGCTTACAGTTTCCCACCTTAAGCCTCCAAAATCAACACTTCATACAAAAGTAACGTTCTCCAAATTAGGCTATTCATATGCTCTAAGCAGGTTACTGGCTTTTTTATGCGTGTTGTATTTTATGATTGTGGAAGCTTTATGTATATATTCATGGTTTTAAAGCATTTTCGTCTACACGGGTGCTTCGTATAAACCAACTGCAATTTCAACAGAAATCTGGCTCCAGTTTTGGGGGGATTTTCTAGTTAACCAAGCGTCTTTCCAGACATGCACAGATGCGACAATCGTGGGTTTCAAAAGAAGATAGCACTTATATAGCATCATTTGCTCAACTTCTGCAGCGAGAAAAGTGGTATGCGTTCCGAACCTGCTTTGAAACCAGTGCTGCAAACTATATTAGGGATGCTAGCATAGTTATTGTTTATTTATTTATTTATTTATTACATACTGCAGACACGTGGTCCAGGCAAGACGGGCAATCACAAATCACAATGAGCACAACAGTGATCTAAGTTCATCACGAACGCAATAAATAGGAAGGTGAGTAAAATGAGAAAATATATACAGTGCTACTTAGACAAATATGCACAATGCGACAAACATATTAACTATGAGAGGCGGTCACGCTTTGACAAGGAGTTCCACTAAGACAGTGTGTACGGACAAAAAATAATTTATATGTATCGGTTTTAGCAAAATATGGTGTTAGAGGGTTTGTTTGGTAATGTTTTTTTTCTGGTTGACAAAGGGAATAAATACAATGTAGGGTCAATCGAAAATTTATGGTTAGGCAATGAACTCAGGAAGTGCGAGCGGAGTAGCCTTTTTCTAGACTGAAGTAGTGGAATGTTGTTGGCTGCAACTAGTTCCGATAAGGAATCAGTGCGACGAAATTTATAATATATAAAGCAAAGTCCTTTTCTCTTATATTCTTTCCAATTTATCTATGTTAGATTTCTGTAGTGATCCAACACTACGCATGCGTATTCTAATTTTGGTCGAATGCAGAATTGATAACACAGAAATTTTACATTTGGTGGTGAATTGCAAAGCTTGTTCCTGAAGAAGGAAAATTGTCAAAAAGCAGATGCAGAAATGTTATCAATGTGTAAATTCGAAGACAGGGTAACAGTGAAAGTCACACCTAAATATTTGTAGTTAGTGACCTTTCTAACGGTAAATGAACCAAAGAAATAAGCACAGTGAAGGGGATATTTTTTCGAGTTATAGACATGAAAAGTGTTTTCTTTCTGTATTTACAATCATACCTTGTTTGTTGCACCATTTGTATATGTAGTCGAAATTTTTGTTTCGCTCTATTTGATCATGTGTGTCATGAATTTCACGAAACAAAACGCAGTCGTCTGCCAACAGTCGAATCTGGACGGCTGGCTCAATTACATCGACAATATCATTTATGTAACACCAAAAGAGCAAAGGCCCCAATACACTGCCTTGAGGTACACCCTACATCACTGGCACAAGAGTTAATTTTGACCCTCGATAGCGACGTACTGCACGCGATTACTCAGGAATTCAGGTACCCATGCCACCAATACCTTCGGAAGACCTATTCTTTTTAATTTGTAGAATAATTTCTAATGAAAAACGTTAGCAAGGGCCTTAAAAATTTAGAAAAAAAGGTGTCTGCCTGACTGTCATTATCGAGGGCGCCGGCAAACGCATGCCTAACGGTAACAAGCTGCGTCACGGTCGAATAATTAATTCTAAAGCCATGCTGGAAATATGTTAGTATAGAGTGCGTTTCAAAAAATTCTGTAATCTGGTTCGCTATTATGTATTCTATACGTTTACACCATGAGGAAGTTAGAGATATGGGCCTGTAATTAATTGCAGATAATCTGTAGCCGTTATTGACGATAGGCGCAACTTGGGCCATTTTCATTCACGCGGCAATGTTGCTGTTGACAGGGAAGAATGGAATATTACAAACACAAATTTGGAAACGCATCCGGCATAACGTCGGAGAAAGACATTTGGTAGTTTGCCAGGACCGCAACAATTTTTCGTATTTAGGTTTACAAGTATGGAAACCAGACCAGCGTATGAAATGAAATTGACTTCGCATGGTTGTGATGACGCTACAGAAGATGTAGATGCTCCGGAAACATTAAACACGCCTTGAAAGTATGTGTTGAAAAGATTTGCAATGTCGCCAGAATTTGTAACTATGCGGCCGTCAAGTACAATCTTTGAAACGGGTTTCTTCCTATCTTTAAGGCAATTCCAGAACATGGAAAGACCATTCTTTATAAAATTTGTTGTTAGGTTTCTTTGGAGTCTCTGGTCCTCCTTGATAACTGTGCGCTGCTCATGCTTCTTTCTTATGCGTTTACTTTTCTTTTAGTTTAACAGTTTCATGAGTCATCCATGGCGTACATTTGTGCGTTCTTTGGGGTTTGTTAGGGATAAAGTTCTTCATACAATATTGGAACGTCTCAACGAATTTTGCCCAAAGAGCGCACATGCTTAGAGCATCATCATTAAATTCTGCAAGTACATCTTCTGTGTATTCTATTACACGGTCATAATCAGCACTCGAATAATCTTTCAAATATTGGATGGGTGATTTTTGGTGGCTACTGCATTGAAAAAGAAAAATTGACACGCTTAGAAGTTCATGATATGAAAGCCCCTGCAACACGACTACAGTATGTTCTAAAAGAGCACGTTTTACGAATTCCAATTCTCAAATGGAGCTTGCATGTCCGTGCACGCGTGTTGGTTGCTTACTATTTGAGTTAGATCGTTAGCGAGCATAATATCAAAAATAGTGTTAGCATTTTTACTGAACTGTGATCAGGTCAGGCTCTCCCAGTCTACATTTGGCAAATTTAGCTGTCCATCTAAAAAGATCTGCCTATTAAAAACCTTGGCATGGGTTCTTTCAGCACCGTTAGGCACTCCGGGCTCGCATCTGGAGGCCTGTAACATGAGACAGGATATAGCTATGTTCCAAGCTGGACACCTGTACGCATAGGCATTCAAGAATGCCAAAATCAGCTGAAATCGTAGCTTCAATTTCTGGTTTGACAAGAATGGCTACTCACCCGCCGCCCCCTCCTGGCAGATCGGTCTTTTCTATATACGTTGTAACAGGGGGGAAATACCTCGTCATCACTAATTTTCTCTCGCAGCCACGTTTCCGTTATCAACGCAATATGGAGATCATACTGCATGAGCACGCTTTCCAAGGAATCTATTTTATTAGTCGCACTGCATGTTAATGTTAACTAGTGTAAGTTGTTTTTGTTTGTTTGTGTTCCCGCTATTTTCCGCAACCTAGCTGTGTTTTTATAAGGAGGGGTGACAGAAGGCATCTGCCCTTTATTAGATTCCTCAGTTATGTTTGGCGCGGCGTTGGGCTTCGCATATTTGGCCAGCGGATTTCGTTATCTACGGTATATCGCTTTCTGAAATTGTTTTTTTGAAGGGCACTATGTCATTTTTGTCTTAATCCCTAACGTATTCCTTCTTGTTGATATATAGCTTGTCGTACACCAGCGGGGATTTATCGCCGTTATCTCGATTCGTGTTACAGCTGTGCCATAGTTTCCTTCTGATTTCCCTTACTCTTACAAATAAATCCTCCCCAATAGAAAAATTGATGTATTTTAGTTTGATATACTGTTTCAAAACTTTTGTCTTGTCTCTTGAATATAGTAGATTGAGAACAACGGCAATGATTACGCCAGGTGACGGCAGCCCCAATCTATTAATACGTTCAATAGCCACCGAATATAGCTCAGGAATGCCATTTATTATCTCATTGATCACAGTGGATGCTAGCGACTCATTTTTCTGTTCTTCTGGTTCAGGCAGTCCGTAAACAATGATATCGGACCTTCTGCTTCGGTTTTCAAGATCACCAATCTTTGCTTCAATATTCCCAATCTGTTGCTGGCATAACTTGAGCTTTATTTCTAAGCTGGTTAATTAATCTACTTTTGTGTGTATATTGTTGAAGCGTTTTTTCTTGTTCTCCTTGACGTCAGTTGCGATTTCACTAAGTTGTTTTGCTATCTGTTCTACAGTAGGGCCCCGGGGTTACTCTCAATATCGCCCTTTAGCAAAAAGATCCTGCTAACAGATGACGCCACACCAAGCAAATGCGACATATTCAGCAACTGAACAACCATGGGCACAGTACCACCAAAAATGAATCGCTAGTACGAAAGCACTTTCGAAAGCACTTACCTATACAAAATACAGGAAGGGATTAAATGCGGCCCACATGGTGGTGATGCCGCTGGGCCCAGTGCCCGCCCAGTCCTCGGGAGTGCCTTTTATAGCTGAACCGGCTGATGACGTCCCCCAGCTACTGGTCACGTGGTGATGTGCTGGTATCTTGGTTTGGAAACCTGATGGGCTTCTGCACGATAAGCCGGGAGATTGTCATTCGGTTCATGGCAGTCGGAGGCATTCCGCTCATACGACGGCACAACTTTTGTCGCACCAGCGCACGGTTCGCTGGTGATGTTCAGCAGGCCAGATATCTGTACAAAATACAGAAAAGGATTCGATGCGCACCACACGGTGGTGATGCCGCCATGCCCAGTGCCACCCCAGTCCTGGGCAGTGCCTTTTATAGCCGAACTGTCTGATGACGTCCCCATGGTACTTGTCACGTGGTGATGTCGTGGTATCTTGGTTTGGAAAACTGATGTGCTTTGGCACGATAAAACCTGGCGATCGTCAGTCAGTTCGTGGCAGTCTGAGGCACTCCACTCATGCGAGGGCACAACTGTCGTCTCACCAGCGCACATTTTGTTGACGATAGGCACCACACGACATATCGGTAAAAATTCAGCAAGGGTTTAGATGCAACCCACGTGGTGGTGATGCCGCCATGCCCAGTTTATCGGAGACATACATTTGGAGAGCAATAAGTACAACTCTTGAGATATTATTACGTTTTTTTGTACTTCAATAAAAGTTGTTCATGAAGTACAACTTTGAATCTATATGAGATTGAAGTGAGCTTTAACAGCAACGCGTGTGATGTACTCTCTGGTAACTTGGCTTTAAACCATCACCAGCTACTAGGAAGACCTCTCGTGATCTCTGAGATAGCCACCTTGAGTTTTCTTTGCGGTCTAGCCCAATCACAGAAACGGTTCCCTGTTTACCCTGTGGCGCATATGTCGGAAGCCCTGTCTTTTAAAATAACGGTCACGTTGATCGGTGGTACCCGTGACTGCACTCGTTATTAGGCTAAACGTTAGCGCAAGCTTTTTTAAGCTCTCTGGTCTCACAGATGCGATGCTAAGTGGTTGATGTACAGGTGCCGTAAAACGTAATTGGTACAGAGTGTCGCAAATTACGAGACATTTCTTTTCCAGATACCGCCTAGCTGCCTCGGTGTGCTTTAAAATTATTCCTCTCTAACAAAATAGTTTCCTGCCAACTGGTAAAGCCTGGAATAAGCACAGACAAATATTTTGTCATATTAACAGAGGCTTGTTCCAATTACTTATGATGTTATTTCTACAACATTAAGTTGCGTAAAAATACCAAGTTTCCCTAACCGTTGCCATCGCTACTAGGAAGGTTTATTACCGGCGCTTTAGGCGGATGTATGTTTTTTACACAAAATAGGAAATGGCTTGTGAGCAGTTTACCATTGTCCTACAGACACAAAATGTCATTATTCCTGGCAACTCATGCAGTCATAAAGAAGCCATTCAGAAGTAAATAAAAAGAAACGGGGAAGAAAATCCGAAGAAAAAGACGCGTGATACAAGAACACGGTGCTCCCAGACAATTATGCCTTGTTGAAGGGAATGATTCATCTTCTTGTGGAATGTTGGTATGATCCACAAGCTCGTTCAGCATTTTATCCTTTTCTGAACAGCCTGGATCGGATGCGATTTACCTTTCGAGAACTGTTGTGGTGCACCTTAGTAAAACCGCTGTTGTTTGCAACACTCAACCTAGAAAAAATAGACAAGCCTATGCATAATTTTTCAAGTAGTTACTGCTACAATGGAAAACCTTTACAAGTTCGACCAATAACTGCTAATATTTACTAATGATTGTTCTCAAACACTGCTTATTCGAACCTAAAAAGGTTTGCAGTGGTTAAGTAATAAACCCCTCGTTATATCTACAAGTCTCCGGCACGAAAACACCAAGTAAATAAAACCGTGTAAACAATGATAAGTATGGTTTTTTATTATATTTTACAAGGGGCCACGATTTGGGGGCTAAGGCCTAATACTTCCGTGCCCAAGGTCGTTCAATTATTTTTAGCGGCAGTGGTTGCTTTGATGACAGAGAAAAAGGTCCCATACAAACCTTTTTTCGATATGCTAAATACCCTAGTCATTGTAAGTTGCAGGACAACCATTTTTAGGTGTTTGAGCAGCCAGCCAAGTGTAGGTGCGGTGTAGAAAAAGAAGCACTTCCAGCTCTCACCCTACCTTTTCTAGCAGTGCAACAAAGAGAAACAAGAAAGTAGCCCCGCAAACTGGTTTTCTTGGTTTCACACGAATTGGCGTGCTCTTTATTCCTGCACACATTGTATAGAGTAATTGAAGAATCTCCAATTCTGGGACATTTGTTTCGTTGCCATAATATTACAATATCCAAAACCATTGGCTGAAAAAACCAACAGCAAAATTTTCCCCCGCATGAATGTCATATATAGCTAAAATAGCACAGAATGAAGTTCTTTCTTCGCGCATTAGTACAGAGTCTGTCTCAGCAAAGGCACACAAGTGCATGTAACCGAGTAACGAATTCAAGAGCACCATCACCACATTACGTAAAGCATTCGCTCCCTTTTGAAAATACTATTCACGCGAAATGTTTAATTGCCTAATTTTCCCATGAATAAAAAAAGGTAATGGAGTTTAGGTTACATAACAAATAACAACGAAGGAGAAACAGGCTAGAATGTAACGAATATGTTTGGTTCCTCAAAAACTGAATGACATTAAATAGTGCGATGGAGCAGTGGGCTTTAGATGCTTGCATGACCAAACTCCTAGTAAGAGGAGGCACTTCAGGAAAAATAACGTCACTAGTTCAAGAAGGTAAGAGAAGGGCTGATTTTAGGGCCATTACTTACAAATCCGCTTTTGTTGTTCGCCTGTGTTAGACAAGGGGCAGGTAGCCCCGTACACCTAATGTAGAGTGACGGCGAGCTATAAATATTCATTCATAGATCCCGACGCACAAACCTTGCAAGTCTTGTCCCAAAACTCAAATATTATCTTGGGTATAGCACTGACTGAAGCCCATACTAACATACAATGTTGAAAATTTCACTCTGTCGAGCGCTTTTTAATAAGCTTAGGTTGTAATGGCAAGCAACATTTTTACTTCAAAATAGCACTATAAGTGTTGGCAAAGGCGAGGTAGTTGATTTAAGTGTGTTTATGTGTATGCCTTCCACCGAACATGTATTTAGAGTAGTAGAAGCCCTTTATTACGAAAGCTGTTGGAACAAGATGTAATTACAAGCTACCTTTACAAGTGACCTAATTGTTCTCTCTCATAGAATGACCTGATACTGCTTGGTGCGTGCGGCTGTATTTTTCTAGTTGTTGTAGAAGGTAACTTTACCCTAGGCAGCTTTTTTACATCTTCACTATTTTAAACACATATGCTTAAGCCAGGCCGAATGTTGTTTTAGATTATGAGACCCCTTTTGGGACTCGTGAGAGCGTTAACAGTTCTTGGAACACAGAATCTTGCAGCGTTATCAGGTGCGTTGGCCATCGTGGCATGCATATTTCAAGAGCAATAAATTTGTTACAATATCCTAAGTCTTCTGCCATGTTCAATGTTACGACACGAAAAAGGAGCTGATTCGTATGAAAGTTCCTGTGTCTGCTTTTATTCTATTCTTTGTTAGGGCGTCTGCTCAGACGCAAATATTGCATCTTATTTTTCTTGTGGTATTTTCACCTGCACACTGAACAGGCTGTATGCATATACAGGCTGCTCCTAAATGCATCATATATACCTGCATGTAAGCCCCACTGCATCATTTAGAGTGAAATTAAAAATTAACATGATTACTACTCCCTTAACACACCACTTATTACTATTTCAGAATGGTTCTCTGACTGGTAATTGACAATCAACGTAAAATCAGCATGCATGACAATGAAGACGAAGAACAATCTTATAACTTCTGCTACAACGTGAATGACACAAAATTTACAAGAGTACCGAACAAAAATATCTGGGTTGAAGCCCCAAGATGGTAAAGGCACATAAATTGCATTACTTCAACTTCTATGCAATAATTATATTTCTCTGAGAACTTCAATTGGCACTCTAGTTAACAAATTCCTGGCATAAAAACATTCGTTAGGTCGATCATGACGACAATGGTTGGATGCTAATGACGCAAAACCAACTGGTTCCGACAGTGCCTTAAAGTGGTTGTGTGAGGGATGAAATTGTGGACACTAAAATTGTTCTATCAGAACAAAAATAGGAATACTAAAAGATAAGGACTATGGCTGGTGTAGGAGGCCAGGTTGTGATTATGCGTGGTATGAAATGGGGGCGAAAATATTTACTGCCGCTAAGTACATAAAAACACTCTTGACAAAGAAGATCAAACCACCAGACAAGAAATGTTAGGTTTAGTGGGATGTGTAGTCTATATGGCTGTAGGAAGTGTTTCTGTGGTGTTGTGTCAACTGTTTTGGATAGGGCCTATCTGCACCGGCTGCACTGTGTTCTTTGAGATCCAGTCAGCAAGTTCAATTTTCTCGCAATTGTGCGCCCTATTCGTAGCCTAGAAAAGGCAATTTCTGTGTTCCTGTTGCGCCCGAAAGTGGTGTATGATCCGAAGTGCGGTTTTATCACGTGGAATGTGTTGCCGGTTGGTTACAGTCCAACGTGTGTGCCATGTTTGGCGAAGTAGTTGTCTGATGTGTGGCTGCATGTCAGTGCAGGTAATGTTATGTGTATTGTAATCAAGAGTGAAGGAGCAGTTGCCATATGATTTGCAGCTACACTCCCGACAGTTCTGTGTCCTGTAACCCTGCTGAAAGTTTTTTGGTGGTTTTATGCATATGCAGACATGATAGCCTTTAAAGTGATTGATGACAACGTTTTTGCGATGCTTTCTATAAGTGCACGTCCAACACTAAGAGGGTCCGTGTACTTGATTGGTTTTTTTTTTATTTCCAGTTGGAATATGTGGTTTTAGAAACTTAAATTAATGCACGCTTCCGCTGTGAATATACTAATAAGAAAGCTCATTGTTTCACTGAGATAAAAAGTTGGTCACAGGGCAGCACAAGGCACAGCAGGAACAGTCTTAGATGCATCGCTGCAAGACTCCGCACAACAATTTTTATTGTGCAGAAACAAAAAATGCTGCACAATGGCAATTTTTGGTGGCCGGTTTGAGTTAGGTTGCTTAAAAGACAGGTTACACGACACAGGGTGGAGATTTCATGGTAGAATGCACTCAACGATGTCTGAAAACGAGACTGCAAGCTCAAAAGCTTCTTATCCCACCCAGACGAAACGGCATTGACATTGTCATACTTTCGACAGCGCAAGTGCGGAAGGCACTACACACAAAAAGAAGGCACAAAAACAGCACTGGGTCGGGCCTTTGTAGTGCTATATTTGTTGCTGAACCACACACAGCACTGCCACAGTCTATACGACATCCCAACACGGTGATATAAACACACCAGAAGAGTTTCTTGTTTGCACTACAGAATTGGTGGGAGAGAGACTTAGGACCATGCTTGGTTTCTTATCATTTTTGCTAGAGATCTTTGAAGTGTGAAACAAACGTTAGTTTATTAAGGATTACTACGCCTCTAAACTTCTGCGGCCTTTTTAAGGAGAATTTCACACCTTTAGAAGGAATTTGTGGGCCTGGATGGATCCCGCGCCTACTGAAGAACTCAACGTAAGAGATTTTTCTGAATTGACTTCAAAACCATTCTTGTCTGTCCAGCTCGCAAGCTTTTACACACCAAGCTGGACCTCACGTTCGCAGTTAAACAGATTCTATGTTTCCAAAAATGTCTGGACGTCGTCTACATACACCGAGCAACAAATTGTAAGTGGCAATGCCTTACCAAGACAGTTTATTTTAACTCTAAACAGAGTGAAGCTCAGAGCTCTATGTTGCGACACGATGTCTTCCTGCACATGAACCCTTGACAGTGCACTACGATATCTTACCTGAAACGTTCTTTCAGGCATTAAGCTAACAAGGGTGTTTAACATACGACCTAAAACACCGAATGATTTTAGGTCCCTGATGATACCGTAATGTCAAGCGGTGTAATTGGACTTCTCAAGGACAAAAACTCTTCATGGATGAAATTGTCCTTGATGTACGATTCAATTGCGACGAGTAGGTCGTTTTTGGATTGCCCCGCACTGAACCTTGCCTGGCAGCCCTCGAGAAGACCATCGTGATCAAAAAAGTATACGTCTCCTGTTTTTTACATGCTGGGAGAGCTCCCGCAGGCAGCTTGTGAGGGCGGTGGATCGATGACTAGCATGAGCTGTTGGGTCCTTCCTCTCCTCCAGAAAAGGCGTTACTATGGCCTCTCTGCAACATTTTTGAGTATGTCCCGAAAGCCATATTACTTTGTAGAGATGTAGAAGTGTTTGAAGTGTGTCTGCGTCTAGTCATTATAGCAGTTGTATCTAATGTTGCCTGCACCTAAATCTGCGGGCGTACATTTGCCGAAGCTATATTCAATTCATAAAGCGAAAAATAGGGGTTTTACGAGGGGTATGACTCATTATTATTATGCAAGAACCTATTTTCACAAGATGCTTTGCGTTGTATGAAACAGTTAGTGCAGTGTGCTGAACTTGACATTTTCTGGAAGTGTTGTTCGAGTTTTTTTCCTGGTTTTCTAGTATATCCTCTGTTGTACTAATCAGGGACAGGCTCTGTGTCTTGCGTTCATTGAGTTTTCATATACGTGTCCAGAAGTTGTTTGCATCGGTTATAATTTCATGGATGTCAAGAAGGTTCGCCAACCCTCTCGTTTTCCCTACAGCACAAGTTTTCTGAACGCCTTTGCCCTTTTGAACAAGAGGATCATATTCGAAGGGGGGCAGGCGGCGAAAGATACCCAACGGATAGTTCTAGTCCTGTGTTGCCTTCCTACAGTCATGAATCCACCATGGCCTCCTCTGGTTGCGCAGGGCACCAAATGCGTTGGGATTGAATTTTTTGGCAGCGTCGAAGATGTGCGCCGTGAGGAGTTTGGTTGCCCCTCAGCGTGTAGGCGCCTCATTGACGTCTAGGGAAGTTTGGATGCCTGTGTAAGCGTATTGCATTGTGCTCTTTCTTCATTGAACCTGTTTTAGGACAATGTACTAATTTGGCCTTTACGTGTATGTTTTACTGATATAAGGAACTGGTCACTACCTTATGGATTCGTCTCCACGCCCACTCACGACAAGGTAAGAAAATTATGGAAGCAATGGCCAAGTCAAGAAATAAGTATTTGTTGTGTCTTATGTTATGGTATTTAGGCTGTTTCTTGTTTAAAGGCGTGCTCCAGGGTATGTTGAAAGTGTCCCTATCGGACCACCTCTGGCATCCATGCGAGAAGATCCCCAAAGAAAATTGTGCGTATTCAGGTCACCTGTGCGGGTGTGTGGTTCAGGCAACTGGTCAACCTCAAAGTTTCGAACCAGAGCCTCGAAGTAGGAGCTCATGTCTTCATCAAATGTCCGGGGGTGTCAATCGGACCCGACCCACTGCAAGTGGCACCCTTTTCGGCGTTCTTCGTTCAAACCGGCACCGCAGAGGACGTCAAGAGCGCCACAGGTTGCCCAGGTGGCGTGTCGGGGGTGCAAGCCGATTCGGGGTCCCTCATGTCCATCTCCTAGGCAGCCTCCAGCAGGCTGTTCTCCGGGGAGGGCCGGAAGTGGCACTGGTTTCGATAGAGACGGTCGCCACCACAACCACCCTTTACTCTGCAAGTGGTGTGGTGACGAGTTGGGTGGTCTGAACCACCCCGGGGGTGGGCAGAGCAGGGAGGTTGAGAGACAAGGTCAGACTCCCTGACCTAGGTCTCTGTGAAAACCAGATGCCACTCCACCTCCGGGCGAACTGCGTTGGCGTACCTCCCCAGGAGGAAAAAGACATACCTCTTTTGCACGTCCGTGAAGGTCATTTTTCCGTAAATTTCACATTTATGCTTTTCTTTTCTTTGCATTTCTCACACTTCTGTTGTTGTGCAGCGTGACCACCATGGTCGTTGAAAGAGGTGAAATTCTGGGTCTTGTTGTTTTCGAATAGGTGGTAGTGCTGGGCGCAATTTGCAGAGTAATGTCGGCCGCGACGGATGTTTGTGCCGTGCTTGAACTGTTGGTCCTTCCAACAGCGCCGCGGGTTTGTAATGTAAGTCAAGACTGGGAATTCGAATAAAACCTGCCTTGAGAAATTCAGGGATGGTCAGCCTATGGAAGGTTAAGATGAGGTTCTTAGTGGGTAGTTGCTTGTCATCTCTAGATATTGTTATTCGCCTTATCCCTGTTACGTTCTTTCAATGAAGGCCCTCTAGCAGGCCGGCTTCAGTTTCATTCAGTAGATCATGATCGAAGGTCTCACCCAGGTAGCTATATAGGCTGCGGTGGTGCGTGACTCAGATGGCAAGATCGGGACGCAGCTTTCTGCACGAAGTTTATTGGCCTGATTCTAGCGATTGACCTCGACGAGGATATCAACGGTTCCTTTTTTTTTGTTTCATATGGGTGGCTGATGACACTTTCAAAAAATGTGGCCAGATGAAAACAAGGCAGCGATGCAAGATGTTTTGCGTGGTCGACTGATGATATCACCAAGAAGCGAGGTTAGTTGTCCGGATTAGGAATACTCAATTATGGAAGGGGGGAAGGGAACTTCGGGGCTGAAACTTTTGAGTGACCGATCACGTTTGGTGGGTGGGTTAGAAAATACCATACGCTATAGTAAGAAGCAGGCCACTGGGGTTCTTTCTTCTGCAGCCTCACCCTGATAGCTGGAGAAGTCCCGCATCTCCATCCCTGGTAAACAAACAGAGAGCTCATCGGCCGGAGCTTGAGCACTACTCTGACCGCCATGGTTCATGGTTTCTTACCCTCCGCCTATCAACACCTCGTCAGGGTAGATTACAACTGATGTTTGGGGTTCGGGGTCCACGGTGTGGTCAATATCGGTACCAAGATAACGCATTGTGTCCCGTTTGAGGGTTAGTTAAATCATAAAAAACGGAATAGTGTGTGCTTTTTTTATACCAAGACTAATATTAGGTAAAAAGAAGAAGCACAGAGCAAGGTCGTACGATTCGTTCATAACAACATAAACTTGAACACGCCCCTACTAACCCCTCACTAACTGTATACCTCTTGCGGTAGAAGCACAAACAAAACTGGCACGCCAAGCCTTCATTTATCAACGTCTGCATAATTATTAACCAACTGCCATTTCAAAGTACATTTCTTACGAACACGAGCTACCAGGCACAAACATGCAAACACTTTAAAGGGTATAAAAAGAATAAAGATGCATTTAAATACACATTTTTAACGGATGCAATACATGAATGAAATACAGCTGGCCCTCTCACAATTATTGCTACGTAACAATCTGCAATAAAATGCGACATTTAAAAATCCCCTGGCTTATCTGAACTTCGAATGTTACTAGGTGATCACGCAAACCGTAATGTAGTAGTACGATCATGCACGCAAACCACTAACTACTAACCACTAAGATCACTGAAACCTTCATGAATTCTCACCACTAACGCAAAGTCGCCATCTGATTTCGAATTAAAAATTGAAGAAAAGTGACCTAGCATGTTTATTCGGCCAACGCTATTATGTGATCACGCAATCATGTACTAGTACAAGTTGTATAAAATATGTAGTGCATATTGCTTTTCTGTAAACTGCAAGATTTCTCTCAATCATTTTTTATTTGTAGCTCAAGAGGTCCCGTTGTGAACGTTTGTGGTAGCTGCCCACTAGCGCCACCTGCTTTTCTATCAGTAGAGACTAGCAGTATTGTGAATATATATAGATTGCATGGCAAAAAACGTCGCTGTAATTCAAAAATAAATTACTGTAGGAAAGGGTTGTTTGCTTTTTGTTATAATTTTCAACATACTAAAGGTCAAAACTCTCAACGTCTGCAAGGGGTACGAGAATCCCAATGCAACAGTGTTAGCTTACATTTAGAGGCTTGTCAAGTCTGATTTTGCTGCTTATCGTGTGGTGCTTATGTTCACTAACAGGCTGAACAGTCTTAGGTATACGGGAAGGAGGAGGGGAACTGTTTGAATATTTAGGACGTATCTGTCAAAAACCTCTACAAAGAGGTAAATCTTCAAAATAAATTCCTCATTGTGTACTTGCTATACTTCGCTCAGCATAGAGGCGTTACACAACACGTTTTAAGACTCCAAACGTTCATGGGTAGGCACTGCCGAGAAGACTGTGAAGGTGATTAGGAAGTTTTTTCCTCAAGAACGTGACTGCGTCATTCGAAAAACGAAGGAGATACTTAAAAATTTAATTTTTTTGTCTGCTGGTTTCCTGTGAAATGCTTAGGTGATTCGGGGCTTATAAGCAAGTTGCGAATTCTACAGGACGTGGCCAACAAGCAACGCTAGTCCTATTGTTTCATTTCTCACACTGGTATACGTAGGGCTTTCCGACTCACCAACAGATATGTGGCCCCAGCAATCGGCCACTGCAACGAAAGGCCAAACAAAAACCGCACACCTATATCTCCGCGATCTTGCAGGCCGCCTATCTGGCATGCACAATTTCTGGGAGGCCTGGATGTCGAAGAGAGGTATGATCGTTTGAGATCCTTGGCGGCAATCAGATGCCTATCGTGATTTTCATAGGTCGGCTGCCGTCGCAGCAACCGCAAGACACCGTAACCAAGCTGAACAAGGCTGACAAAAGGAACAAGGGCAACATGCCCAGCAGAGTTCTGGGTAATCATCTTTCGAAAAAAAAACACCTGACAAATTTTATTTTCAGCAGTGTTACGGCAGATGGTTTTTCACACTGCTAAAAAACAACTTTGAAAGATTGCTTAAGCCTGAAGTAATGGTGGAATATTTGAGGAATAGCAGGGCTGGTTACACATCCCCTTTCGAAGGAGCCCAGCTGCGGCACTTCAAATTACCGAACGTGCCCCTAAAAGTTCTCGACGTCTTACAGGAACAGATCGCAGGCATTGAGACCTCCCAAAATAAACCACAATCCCACGCAATCGGACATGCCCCACACTCCACAGCCAACTCCCAAGCTACGGACACTAAGAAAAAGTGGTTGCGCGGAGAATGTGATTATAGCTCAAACGAGTAGATGTCGGTTTCATAATATGAGGCACCCAATTTCGATTACTACCCCGGGAAGCGTTTTTTTTCTATTGCGTGCACATGGTATGGTTCCCCCCTGCGGCGAACGCCATACCTCTAGGTCCTTGTGGTCGCCTAGTGGTTAGATTGCCTGTTTTATGTGGTAAAGCTCCCCAGTTTAAACCTCGCGCCCACACAAACCACAAGTTTTTTATTCTTCTAGGTTTTCTTATCCTACGGACGTACAAAGCTTGACTTACTGATCTAAGCGTTTAAAATGGCGTTTGTTTATGATACTGAAATAAATACTACAATTTTCAGAAGAAGTCATTCTATTGCGTGAGTACAGATATAAAGACGTACTAAACCTCGAGAATCAATACAAGATCAATCAATACACAGATTTTCGTTTATTCTTCCAGATTTTTATTCATCTGGACAGCTTGGCTTGTAGAGCAGTGCTGTGAAAAGGAGTTTGCTTATGATACTGAATTGAATACTACCATTCATGAGAAGTCATCTTATTCCGTGGTATGGTTATCAAGACGTACTAAGCTTATAGAATAAATCCAAGAGTTTTTTTTTCAGTGTAGGTAGTTACAACTGTTCGCCTTTTTTTAGCGATTGATACGCAAATTTAGGTACATTGATATTACAGTTATCTTAAAATTGTCAAACTTTAGTCGGGTAACCAATACAACGCATTTTTTCTGCTCAAATGGGAATTTACACTGCCTAGCGGCCACTAGCTTTAAAGTGAGATACGAACAAACATCAAGCCGTCTACCGTAAATCTACCTTCTACAAGTGATTATTAAAAGTAATCACAAATATTGGAAGCGTAGAAACTATACTTACAATTGGCGTTATCTGAAACATAATTCTAAACAGTTACATGTTGCAGGCTTTCGACATTCCCAATTACATTAAAAAGCTTTTCCGGACTGAGCTATCGACGACAACTTTTCCTAACTTATGCAAAGACAATATACAGTACAGTATTTTGCTTGGCTTTTACTGGGGTATAAGCTAGATGGACACCTTCTACACGAGGCATCTGAATCTCGCCTAGACGACACGGCGTTATCTTGGCCAAGCATGAATGTATTATGCGGTTCAAGATGTGTGAATAGGTGTGAACCTATATATATGAACTGTGATGAATTTATCTTGTGGTTCGACTTTATACAGTTAAGAAATGTTGTAGTGGATCTTGTGCTGTGAAGTGTAATTCTTCAGAGATACGAAGAGGCAGGCTGGGACGCAAGGCTACAAAGCATGACAAAGGCATCAGCCTTTGGTAGAGTATAAATATTAAGCAAAATCGGCAAGCTGGAAAATGTAATGCTTGAGTGATAAAAATACGAGCAACATCTGCAGCACCCGAATAAAAAGAATAATGAAAACGTTGGAGTAAAGAATATACTATTGGACGATCAGAGTAGAACAATGACTGCGTTTCACAGATAGACACAACTACAAAACCAGCGCATTAAACGACAATTTTAAACAACATCCGCAGTTCTAGGAATTGCAGAGAAAATTCTGATTTAAACGTTAATCCTTCACCTGTGTTTTGAGTACGTTTCTGCTGCATTTGCTACATGTTTCTGCTCGATGTTTGACACCACGGGTTTCCATCAACACCTAGAGCTTGCTGAGTTTAGGAAAAGGCACTCCACCACGGATCACATCCATGTCGTCAAGCAACTATAGAAAAATTCGCCGAGTACACTAAGCCCCTTTAAATGGCATATATAGATTTCGAGGAAGCGTTTCATTCTGTACTCACGAAATCGTTATAAAGACACTAAAAGACCAAAGAATCGATGAAACCTCAATAAGACTTCCAGAAGGCATATATGAGGAGAACACAGGGAGGATAACCTTCCACAAACAAAGCGATAAGTTTTCAATCCCTGAGGAAGTAAGACCGCCAGACATTATATCTCCAAAGCTAATTACAGCATGCCTGGATGGTTATTTAGAAAGCTAAGTCAGCGTGAGTTTTCGTAAATGTTCGTAATTCGGAAAGTTAGTTATATTGGTGTTCCATGTACCGAGATTTTTCGGTACATACATCAGAGTACAAACTAGAGTTGACGATCATGATAACGCTGTGTACGCCAAATGCAGGGCACAGCCGTCCACCATTATTCTCTAAATATCCCGGTCCTGCGCTAACTGCGACCAATTTATCGCCTCAAAATAATCTCATCCGCCCATCAAATGTTCTGCCACCGCCTGCCGTGCTTGCCTTCCCTACGGATCTCCTCTCTTACTCTTAATAACCATCGGATATCTTGCCTTCACCTTGCGGGTCCTGCTCACGTCCATTTCTTCTTAAATGCTACTTTGTCATTAACCCGCGTTTGTTCTCTGGCCCACTCCGCTTTCTTCTTTCCCCTAATGTTACAGCTACCATCTTCGCTCCGTTGCTCGTAGAGGGATCCTGAAATAAAGTTTAACCCTCTTAGTGAGCCTTCAGGTCTCTGTCCTGTAAGTTAGTACAGGTAAGATGCCGCGGTCATACACTTTATTCTTCAGGTACAATGGTAGGGTGCCATTCATTATCGGATAGTGCCTACCGAATGCACTCCATCACATTCTCATCCTTTTACGTATCTCTGCCTCAAGGTTGGGATCCGGGGTGACAACTTGGCTACAGTGGATTTATTTGCTTACCACTTCCACTTCCTCACTCTCATCTAAAACCGTTGTGCTGTCCCGAGGTCATTGATTATTACTTTAGTTTTGTGCATATTAACTTTCAGCCAGGCGCTTTTTTTCTGTTACTGCAGTTCAGTAAGCATGCTTTGGAATTCGTCCCCCCCAGTTACTTACCAAGGCCGCGCCATCAGCAATTCTGAGGTAACCGAGGTATTCTCGATTAACCCTTACTCCCAGCTGTTCCCAATCGAGTTTTGAATACTTCTTGTAAACATGTTTTGAGTAACATTGGAAGGATTGTGTCTCCTCTTTGTACGCCCTTTCTCTGAGGTATTTTACTGCTCCCCTTATTGATGATCATGGTAGCTGTTGACCCAATGTAGATATCCTCAAGTATTCTTATATAATATTCGTCTACGACCGGGTTCCGTAATGACCTAATGACGGCAGAGGTTTTGACAGAGTCAAATGCCTCCTTATTATCTATGAAGACTATATATGGGGGTTCAGTAAACTCTGTACACTTTTCTATCACCTCATTGATCGTGAGAATATTGCCTATTGTTGAATAGCTTTTACCGAACCAAGCTTGTTCTGAGAGTTGACTTAAATTTAAGGTTGCAGAAATTCTGTTAGCGATTACCTTGTAGACGACTGACACAAAGCCGAGTGGCCTGTTAATTTTCAAGTCCTTCGTTTCACCTTTCTTGGGTATTAGGCTGATCGCGTTCTTCCAATATTACGGTACATTTGCGGCTACTAGGCATTGGGTGTACAGGTTTGCCAGTTTTACTTGGACCTTTTTGCCAGCCATCCTTTTAGAAGTCTAGTGCAATCAACTCCTTACAAGGCGGTTTAGTCCCTTTCATTTCTATCCAAGCTTTGTTACTTCTTCTATAGTTGCTGGTGGGTTTTCTATCTCCTCTTTCTCCTTCGGCATTATCCTGGATATCCCAGGTACTGTACATATCTCTATAGAACTCCTCCATTACTGTGACCATCTGATCCCCATTTTTGATGACAGTGCAGTGGTTGCGTACAGGTAAAGCATCCGCCTTGCGTGCAGAAGGGCGGTGGCTCGTATCTTGTTGCCGGACAATTCCCACCTTGTTAAAAAGGAAATCCGCGTGTTGATGGAATTGCAGAATGAGGCTTCGGTTGCGGCGTGACACCGGTGACGATTGCCGGTAATGCACTCCCTCACCAGAGCCCGATTGGCCAGCATGGTGTAATAATAGCCACAACCTCCCATTATTGAGCCATTTAACGCACGACTCAGTCTCCAGTGGTTTTGAAGCAACTGACCGCCGCGGCCGTCAGACCTTTGAAAGAGCAGAGGGCTCTAAGAACCACAGGAGCCGGACAAACCGCCATTAGAATCTTAAGCTGTCAACGCTGAACACGCAAACGTTATGTAGCACAGTGAGTCAAGAGGCATTGTATGAGAAAATAGAGGAAAATAAATGGAATATCATATGGTAAGGACGTTTGGAGAACAGGTAAAGCCTATGCGCTCGCTCAAATAATAATGCCCTATGTTGCCGTAATGTAATGGACAGAAGAGAACAGGGAGCGGAATTTTTACTCAATAAAAGCATAGCTGGCAAAACAGACGAATACTACAGCGTTAACGAAAGGCTGCCGGTCTTGTAATTAGGCTTAATAATTGGTACAAACTCAAGGTGGTACCAGGATACGCGCCTACATCTATCCATGACGACCAGTTAGTTGAATGCTTCTCTGAAGATGTGAAATCTCCAGTCGTCAAAGTAAAATACAGTATAGCATAGTGATGGGAGACTTCAATGCTATAGTAGGCAAGCGTCAGGCTGGAGACAAGGCAGATGCGGACTATGGCGTGGGCTGTAGGTAAGTGCAAACCGTCACAAAAGCTTGAAATTTGCTTGGGTTTCTTACGGCAAGATCCTAATGACAAAATAAGAAAAAGCGAAGGTTCTTCACATAACTTGCGAAGATGACCTCGTCAAAGTCGTGTAGTAATCCACCCAGTCCTAACACTTTATTAGGTCACCAAGGCTTACCTTTAAAGAAAATGAGTAATGTTCAGGTTCAACAACTTGCTGGCCAACGAGCTCGTCAATATTTATTGCAATGTTGGAAGTATCAGAAAGAACTTAGCACAGTTGTCTGAGCATGTGAAAGCGTTTCATGTGATTGCAATCACGGAAACGTGGATGAAAATGGTTAAGGAGTCGTAATCGCTTAATATAGGTTTACCTCACAGCCAAGAGAGTCGCAAAATCGCGGTGGCGGGGTCTCCCTTTTCGTTCACAAACGTTTCGTTTTCGCATCTTTGCCATCACTTTCGTGCAGTTGATCTTTTATGGAATCATTGTTCGTAAATTTAAATTCCCTCTCATTGTTGGTGTCATCTATCGGCCT
Organism: Haemaphysalis longicornis; assembly: GCF_048455015.1. Lineage (NCBI taxonomy): Eukaryota > Metazoa > Arthropoda > Arachnida > Ixodida > Ixodidae > Haemaphysalis > Haemaphysalis longicornis. Next base: position 92,520,594 of record NW_027526214.1, read on the forward strand.
CCCAATTCTAGTCTACTCGCTTTTCTTGCTAAACTGGAGAGGATGTTCATGACGATATCTACAACGTACACTGATTCCGTTGGGGTAGTTCGGGACTTTAATCTTGATACTAGTCTTGATGCTCATAAGGATTACTCATTCCTGTTCCAGTCATTCAACTTCAGCGATGTTATGAACACCCCCAGGCGTGTTACAAATGTATCTTCATCAACTATAGATCACGCCCTAACAAATATAGATACCGTCGTTCACGCTGGCATTTTCAATGATCCCATTGCGGACCACTTTTCAACCTTTATTGTACTTAAAACATTAATCCAAAATTAGAATTGACATGGACGACATATTACCAAGACACATTACACGATGCTAAGAAAGAGGCTCTTGCAAGTCAGTTTCGAAGATATATACGACAATGAGTTTGATAATGAGTTTTCGAACCTAATAGGAATTCTTAAAAACGCAGATAATAAGTGCTGTTGCATGCTTCCTGCACGTTCATATCGATTTCCAGTCTGCCCTTGGATGAATGAAGAGATTTTGCAACTATTAAAAACAAAAAATTTCTGGTACAATAGATGGAAACATTAAGAGACAAACAGTTACTATTTCGGTCAGTACAAGCTACTACGCAATAAATGCGTTATGATAATCAGAGCCCGTAAAAAACAATACTACTCACGCTGCATCCAACAGGCATCTGCCGATACACTCAAAATATGGGGTATCATAAATGGGGTTACTGGGGGCTGTCAATCATAGCGCGTTACTCCTGACAGCGTTGACAATAGCACTGTCGAAGCGTTCAACACCTGCTTTTCTGGTTTAGGCAAAGCACTGGCAGAAAAAATTCGCCGCTCTGTAGAAAGACACATTGCGTCAAAACCAGTTGTCAATACGTTTCTGATGTATGATATTGAACTGTCTGAAGTTGTTCACACTATTAAAAATCTTTCAATTAACAAATCTGCTGGACTAGACCAAATTACAGCAGGGTTGTTAAAAGAAAACGTAGACATTTTAGGCCCAATCTCATGCAATCTATTTATTTATTGTATACAAAAAGCAACTTACCCATTCTTCCTAAATAGTGCAAAATTAATCCCAGTTTACAAAAACGGTGACATTTCCGATCCATCTGGTTACAAATGGATATCTGTTCTTAGCGTTGTAAATAACATTTGTGAAAGAATCCTATCAAACCGCATCAATAGGTTTTTACACAAGTACGTGGTTTTTTGTCCTCAGCAACATGGATTTCGGTCTAATTATTCTACGTCATCTTCAGTGTTGACATTGGCTCAATCGATTAACACTGCCCTAAACAACAAGAAGCTAGTGGGAGTTGTTTTTCTTGACACACAAAAAGCATTCAATACGGTATATCATTCTGTTCTTTTGCATAAATAAAGCACTACGGTACACGTAATCAATCCTATGAGTTATTTTCTAATTATATCAAAAACACACAGCAGGCTGTCGTGATGAGCGATATTACTTCAACACTGCAATATCTGAACACAGGGGTGGCGCAGGGATCGGTTCTCGGTCCGCTGTTCTTTTGACTTTATATCAACGACTTGCCTCATGTATTAGGCTCTTCCGAAATATTTATGTATGCCGATGATACAGCATTATATGTACGGCCGACAGTATTTTTGAATTGCAAACACAAGTACACTCAGAAATGAAAAAAAGTTCCCTGTGGTTTTTTGCTAACAGGTTAACGGTTAATGCCAATAAAACGAAGTACATTATATTTGATTCCCGCAAGAAAATAATTAGTTACGAAGATATTCAGATTAAAACTGATAACTGCATACTGGAACGTACGGACACGTTTAAATACCTCGAGACTATACTAGATAATCACTTTCACAGATCACATCAAATAAATGCCGTCGGTGTAAAGCTGGCTTCCGGCTGTCACGCGCTTTTACAAGTTATGGCTACTTCGATAAAAGCATACTGCGGGCGCTTTACTCTACATTCATCAATAGCCATTTACCCTTCTGCATGGTATGTGGGCCTGGACTTAAGATTCTTATCTGGATCCCCTTCGGAGGGTACAAAAGCATGCCATAAAGAAAATAAGACACAGTAACCACAACAAGCCAAGTCGGCCGTTATTTCGACCGCTTAAAATACTACCCTTCGATCTTTTGCGGGAATACAGGACGACTGTTTGTGTGAATAGTATTGTAAAATACAATAACGCATTTCATGTCTTGTTGTTTTATTCCTCTTCTCGCCCTACTAGAAGTATCACGTTCGGTAACATTAACTTGGCACCAAGAAATAACGTTTATGGGGAGAGATTATTGCAATTCCCAGGGATAAAGATCTGCAATAGTCTGCCCACTGAATTGAATAGAAGACACAATGCTGCGGTAAAACTCAAAAATCAATTCCTAATCAGGCTGTAAAGCTTCTTTTTTTTTCTTTGGTGGCAAACGCTGATATTTGTATAATTATACACTGGTGAATTTTGTAAACACAGCCTTTTTTTCATATTCCTAAAACCTTTGACAGTTGTAGTGTTCTTCGTATTTTAACTCATGTTTCTGGGTGTGTCCACAAAGTGATCTCTCATAACTTTTTGATTGTATGCACACGTGTAGTTTTGTTTTTTTGTGACCCGATTGTTTAAGTAGAGAAAGAGTTCTCTACTCTGTAAATGAGTATGCTCATAATTACGTGGAAGTATATATTTAGTCTCTGTATAGCTACATCTGTATTATGTGTAATTGATATTTCTCGCTTCTGCCCATTACTTTTTTCTTATTGGACCCTGCAGTAGCGTCTGGCTATGGGTCCAATCAGTGTTTGTAAACTTCATGTGACCAATGCTAATAAATATTTATTCAAATCAAATAGAATCAAATAGCGGGGCGACCAACAGAACAGAATATTATAGGCACCATCAATACCTTCTTCCGCGAACGGGAGAGCCGGAAATGGACATGGCGGAGCCTGAAAGGGGAACACAAAAATGAAAGAGATTTCATACGATGGAATAACCCTGGCGCCGTGCTGGATGTGCGAAGTGCTTAGACGGGTAAGGTGTAGTGACCACCGTATGGTAACATCTCGAATTATGCTAGATTTGAGCAGGGACCTCAACCAGCTAGTACGAAAGAAGCCGATAAATGAGCAAACAGTAAGACGTAAAGTTAAAGAATTCAGGATTTCCCTGCAGAACCTATTATGAGCTCTTGCCGAGGAAGCATACCGTACGGCACAAGAAGCCAACGACAATCTTACGAGCAATAATACGGAGTGTGCAGTAGAAGTCGGGAGCATCACGGCTAGACAGGATACTGCTAAACTTTCCCAGGAGACGATAGATCTAATTTGGAAACGGCAAACCTTGACCATCTCCACCCCAGCTGACAGAATAGAACTAGCGGAGCTTTAGAAGTAAAAAAACATGCGACAGCTGGCTTATGGAAGTGTAATATGAAGAGTATCATGTATGCTGTTATGAATGAAGCAGAGTGAAAGCAGTGAAGAGGCGTCTAGGCGTGGCGAAAAATCAGAGGTATTCACTTGCACAGTTGCGATATCATTGTTCAAATAAAGCAAAAGAAATGGACTTGCGCTGGCCACGTAGTGAGGCGAGCCGATAAGCCGTGAACAATTAGGGTAACAGTGTCCATACCGAGAGCAGTTCGGCAGCGGTGCACATCGACTTCGTGTCGCAATTGCATCTGCTTTTGCAGTTCGGCTCGGGGACCGGTCACAGCGGAACCTGCGCGCGCACAGAACGGGAGCTTCGACTGACTCTGGAACGATCTGCAATCAGGAGGCTGCGATCTACGCCCACCAGAGACCAGCAAGCCGTTCACGCCGACTGAAAAGGAGCTGCAACACGCCAGCTCTCCGCAGTTCGGCAGCGGTGCACATCGACTTCGTGTCTCAATTGCATCTGCTTTTGCAGGTGAGGCATTCCGTTTTGGAATATTCCTATGTTTGGTTTGCACCGCTGCCGAACGCACTTGTTCCCCTTGTCGTTTTTCGTTTTTTACTGTACTTGACTGCCCATTGTTCGCTCTAGTCATGACGAAGGACGATACTATGAAGGCAGTTGATGATCTCCGGCGCGACACTCGAGCGGATCTCCGTGCTGTAAAGGACGGATTGACTGAGATGAATAAGCTGAGAGAGATGATAGAAAATGTTTTGAAAGAAAACAAGGAACTGAAGGCTGAAAATTCCAAGTTGTCCCGTAGAATTGAGGATCTGGAGCAGTACCAGCGGCTGAATAACTTGGAAATAAAAGGCGTCCCCCTCGACGGGGAACCCATGACCGTGCTAAAAAAAATTGGCGCACTCGCGAAGGTAGAATTAACGGATGCTGACATCGATGTATGCCATAGAGTGCCCACTGCACGGCATGATCAGTCAAACATCATCGTCCGCTTCGTCCAGCGGACAAAAAGGAATGATGTACTCGCAAAGGCTAGAGAGCTGAGAATGACTGCCACGGACCTTGGTTTCGAGTCATCTTTCCCTGTCTACGTTAACGAGCACTTAACGAGACAGAGCAAACAGCTTCTTGGTGCTGCGGTTCAGAAGAAAAAACAGGTGAATTGGAAAGTTGCGTGGACCGCTGGAGGGAAGGTGTACGTGCGGAGAGACGAACAGGCTCCCGCCTTGCGTATTGCTAGCATGGCAGACCTGGACAAGATGACCTCGCGCGCCGGGGTAAAAGGTGTTCGTTGACATGACGTGGCGATTACAGTGTTCAGTCACAAATGCAAGTTTCTGAAGCAAGTGAATATCATGATGTATGTGCTTTAAATAATTTGTTTAAGGATCGTCCTAAGCAGTTTTCTGTGTTCCATTTAAACGCTCGGAGCCTCAGGAACAAAGAAGATGAATTGTGTAGTCTATTCCAATCCATTTCCTACACTATTGATGTCTTGCTTTTTACGGAGACATGGGTGGGTGATAAAAAAGCCCCAAATTTTCCCAATTATGTATATAACGGGCTGACGCGTACACATGGCAGGGGTGGGGGCGTTGCCATTTATGTTCAGCAAACAATACCTCATGAAGTAGTAGCAGAATTCTCTTTTATCAACCCTGACATCGAATGCTTAACTGTGAATATGGGTATTTGTACCGTTGTTGTTATTTATCGCCCACGCGCTGGGAACAAACTTCATTTTTTTGAATTTCTAGAAGACCTATTTTGCCACCTTTGCAGCATCCGCAGGTCCTTTGTAATTATGGGTGATTAAAACATAAATATGCTGGTAGATGATGCTCCATCCCTACAGCTTAAAGAACTTATTAATTCCTTCGCTTGCACAAGCCTTATTACAAAGGCAACACGACTCACTGGGAAAACCGCAACGCTATTGGACTTGTGCATTTCAAATGTGCATCCACCTGATATCGCTGCAGGTCTCTTATCACTTGACATAAGTGATCACTTGCCTATTTTTTGCTTCTTGCTGGTATCACGAAAAAGAGAAAATAAACAGCATGAGCTGACGCGTAGGATTGATGAACACAGTTTGAACCGCTTTCGCTTACTTGTATGCAATACAGATTGGAGGTGCATACTCATTGAAAAAGACCCAAACACTGCGTACAACAAGTTCTATGAAAAGCTTTTTACATGTTATGACGTAGCATTTCCTCTCAAGCGAGGTAAAGCAGGCCTTAGTAAAACACGAAAGCCCTGGATTAGCGCAGATTTGTTGAAAAAAATTAAAAGGAAGAATAAAATATATCATTCTTTCGTAAAAACCGGCGATGGAAATAAGTTCAACTCTTATAAAAATTTCGGAATCAGTTAAACGCTGAGATAAAAAAAGAGAAAATCAGATATTACGAAAACTTATTCTCCAAAATTAGTGGTTACCCTAAAAAAGTGTGGAATGAAATAAAAAATCTGACTTCAAAAAAGCATAGTAGCCCTACGCTTAATATAGAAACGCCCACTGGAGCGTTGACCGGTGACAGTGCTGCTTCAGCAATGAACACATATTTTGTAAATAGTGCTAATTACGATGAAACTCCTCTTGTTGATGTCGATGTACAAACACTCTGCTTGACCGAGTTTGCGCTTATGAATTCAGTAGCCCTAACACCTGTCACACCGTCCGAAATTGAAACAAGCATCAACAACATTAGGAATAATGTTGCCGCTGGTAGCGAGGAGATAAAAGCAATTCCAATTAAATATGTGTCCGACATTATATCTCCAGTTTTAACCGCCATCATGAATACAACTTTTGAAACTGGAATTTTCTCCGACCGTCTTAAAATAGCCAGAATATCTCCTGTACATAAAGGCAGCAACGTAAAGGAATTGTCAAACTATCGACCGATTTCTGTCCTACCTGTCTTGTCGAAAGTATTTGAGGGTGCCATAAAAAACAGATTAGAGAATTTTTTTTAATAAACATGAGGTAATTAGCAATATGCAGTATGGTTTTCAGAGAGGAAAATCAACAGAACAAGCGCTTCTAAGTATCAAACATGACATTATACTTAATTTTGAGAATAGACTGTACACTCTAGGACTATTCGTTGACCTACGCAAAGCATTTGATTCTGTATGCCACGATGTTCTCTTGACTAAGTTACAAAAATACGGTGTTCGAGGCGTTGTGCTAAAATTAATTGCAAGCTACTTAGCTAACCGCAACCAATTTGTGAAAGTGAACCAAGCGTCGTCATTAATTTTAGGCATAAAAAATGGTGTACCCCAGGGATCCATACTTGGGCCATTGCTGTTCATCATATACATAAATGATCTGTGCCATATTCCTGACTCCCCCCAATTGATCATGTATGCCGATGACACCAATATATTTTTTACAGCATCTACGCTTATCCAATCCCAAAAGATACTGAATGCTTATCTAAAACAATTATCTCTATGGCTTCACATAAATAAGTTACAGCTGAACGCTAAAAAAACCAAATACATAATCTTTGCACCTATTAACAAACCATTGGATAAAAACATTGATATTGTTTTTCGTGGAGATAAGCTTGAGCGTGTAAAAACGGAAAACTTCTTAGGCGTGTGGTTCCAGGAAAACTTGAGTTGGAACACTCATGTCGATAAACTAGCTGTGCAACTTACCAAATCGATTGGTTGCTTATACAAATTGTCACGACTTATTCCACTATGGTTAAAGGAAGTTCTGTATTACACATTGTTCTATTCTAAGTTAACTTACTGCACGCTAGTATGGGGCACCACGACCTGTAGAAACTAAAACAAACTAACTATACTTCAGAAAAAGATTTTAAGGCTATTCGAAGGATATACAGGCCCACCTCGACTTCTCCATACCAGCCCACTGTTTAAAAAACATGATATATTGCGAGCAACCCAAGTTTACTATGTCAAGTTATTACATTACATCAGCTGCAACAAATTACACGTTAGCGAAACTAGCGCCCTAACTCCGCATTATACTTTCCGTGAACTGCAATTAAAGAGACCACTCATTAGAACTAACTATGGCAAGCAACACGTAAACTACCAAGTTCCTACCCTTCTAAATAAAGTTGGCCACCTAATCGACCTTAGTAATATAAGATCAAAGAAGAAATATAAAATACTACTTATAAAAAATGACATAGAATTGTTGTAATGTTTCAGATTGTGTATGTAAACAGCATTCTCGAACTTGTTTTTTGTTTCCAGCTGCTTCACTTTCGGGCAAACTTTGTATCTTGTATCTTTTTTCTGTGTCTTTTGCTGCCTTTATGTAACATGCTAACATCGCATGTTTTGATTTATTACGAGATGTACGTTTTTTTTTAGAGACTGCGTTCTTATTGTTCATGTGTGCAATTCTAAAATAGTGTTTCGGGGTACATCAAAGATGAGTGCTGTGTAACTTTTCCTAACATGTTCTTGTGTAAATGCATAGCTGTGCAAAACTGCCATCGGGGGAAAAGCCTCTGTTAGGCTTCTAGCCTTTTGCTTTTCCCCCGGTATTTCCGTCATTTCGCCCTGTATGCGGAAAGAAATGAACTTCAACTTCACTTCAGATGGGTCTAGAAGAAGCGGAAGGCCAACATCACGATGGAGGGGTGAAACAGAAAAATTCGGGGGTAAATTGGGGACTCGATTAGCACACGACAAGAGCGGTTGGACTTAAATGGGAGAGTTCTTCGTCCTTCAGTAGACCTAAGCAGGCTGACGCTGATGATAGTGATCGTTTCTTAAATCAATTTGGTTTCCGAGTTTGTGTTGTTCACGGGTTTGTTGAAACAACAATATAGTGCCTGCCATATTTTTTTGCAATTTCAGTGTATGTATCTTGGCGCGTCTATACTGATATTGTCCTTATATGTGCCATGAACATTGTCTTTGTTTATATTTGTAAAAGCTTCGTATAATTATTTTGGCAAGCCTTAAGCGTACCGTAGTGAAGAAATATGGCACCCGTTGTCTAGTTGGCACAGTATTCGTCTAAGTTGGCAAATATACCGAGAACTCTTTCTGTAAGACGATCAGCCGTTTGTAATTTGCTTTTTTTGTTGTTTCAAACGGTAATATTCCGAAGCAATGCCCACAACATAAAACCGCGTTATTTTATTTATTGATTTTTTATTTGTAGAGACTGCGATCTCGTAACGAGACCTTAGAAGGGTGGGTTACATCTTTGTAACGAGTACATAACATGACGCAAAGTTATACAGAAACATAGTCGATGGCAGGTATTAGAAACAAAAGACCAAAACCACAATCAAAGCAAGTGCGACTCGAATAAAGATAATGAACTTAATGAAACAACATCATTCGCCAGGTCATTCCAATCTACAATGGTACGTGAGAAAAAAGAATATTTAAAACAGTTATTTCGTGGAACAAGTGGTGTAATCATAAGGGAGTGCCGTTTTCTGGTAGCATAACCTGAAGAAAAGGATAAAATGTGCGACGTATCTACACGGTAGTGCCCTTTCACTAACTGAAAAAGAAATTTTAAGCGACAGATGCGATTTCTCTCGGAAACTGATTGGAACCCACTTCTGTTTAGGAGTTCAGTAATGGAGGAGCGACCATATGAGTTATATATAAATCGAACTGCTTTCTTTTGTATTCTTTCTAATTTTTCTATATTATTCCTAGTGAAAGGGTCCCAAATGACGACTGCGTACTCCATTATCGGGCGAAATATTGAATTGTAGGCAAGAAGGCATAGATCGGGTGTGGCGGCCTTTAACGAACGCTTTAAGAAAAAAAGTTTCCGAAGACATTTTACGGTTACAACATCAATATGCTTCGTCCAAGACAGGTCATTTGAAATCCTAACACCGAGATATTTGTACTCCTGTACTTCTGAAAGTAAAACGTTGTTTGCTGTGTAAGAAAACAAAAGCGGTCGCTTTTTATGTGTTATTCTCATAAATACCGTTTTTTCAAAGTTTATTGACATTTGCCACTTATCGCACCAAGAAATTACTTTCGCAAAGTTTTCGTTTTGCCTGGCCTGATCTTCAATGGAACCAATTTTCTCATATAATACAAAATCATCAGCGTATAGTTTAACTGGAGCTGACAGGTCTGTGACAATGTCATTTATAAACAACAAAAATAAGAGCGGGCCTAGAACCGATCCCTGAGGAACACCGGAATCAACTGTTACTTTGCCTGAACAAGCTTCATTCAGAACAACAAATTGGTTACGGTTCGACAAGTAGGCTTTGATCCATGTTAGTATTTTTTTTGTTTCTGATTATACAGCCTAATTTGTGCAGTAATTTAGAATGCGAGACTTGGTAAAATGCTTTACGGAAATCCATAAATATAACATCGATCTGTTTACCTTCATTTATTGCCTGTGAAAAATCATGAACCGTTTCAACTAATTGTGTCGTAGTGGAATACCCGCGGGGAAAACCATGTTGTGCATTCGTCAAGCCATTATGTTCGTCGAGAAATTTAATCAGGTGTTTATGGATAATATGTTCCAGTAATTTGCACGTTGTTGATGTCAGGGAAATAGGGCGGTAGTTATAAATTCATGCTTTATCACCATTTTTATGCAAGGGTTTAATTTTAGCTGTAATAAAGATGTTTTGGCATCCAACCCGGTAATAAACCCCCTAACCTAAATGCACGCCAAAGTTTGTTGTTATTTCATTGCACAAATGTTCTTATAAGGATGCCAAGGTAATTCTTCATGAAACCATACCTCTAAGAACTTCTGTTCTTTGAGTTGTCTGATCATATTTCAGCGATATTCAAGATGAATGCCTTCATTCATTTTCCTATAATTGGTTTAGATATAATATAGGTATTCTTCGAAGCGTTTAGTTGTAAGTCCTTTTGGTGCAACTAATTTGACTTTTTAAATATCTATTTCCTTCGTAGTGTTCTCTTATTCTTGCTAGAGAAAAACAAGTTGGTCATATGCTTTAAATGTATGTTTGAAATATGAGTCACATATGTTACAAAATTGGTGCCTTTGTTGATGCTCGCGGAACACTCAATTCTCTTCTGCAAGAACTCCGATGAAACAGCATTTATTTACCTAATTTCTCCCTATTACTTAAAAAGGTCCCTAATAGGTTAGCCGCTACTCCGCGTATTCTGATTTCTAAAAATTTTCGCAGCAGTGAAAGATACAGTCAAATGCTTTCTGTAGGTTGAAGAATACCCAGAGTGTGTTACCGTCCCTCTATATTTCAAATTATAGTGTCCGTAATATTACGTAAACTTGCTGGGTGGACTTGTTTTTTAAGCCGTACTGATGCGGTGAAATGACCTGGTGTGTGTTGAAGGAGTTTGTTAGTCTATTATGTATTACATTTTCAAATATTTTTGAGAAGACAGTCGACACATAGATTGGCACGTATGTAGACAACTCATCGGTACCACGTTTGTGAATTGGCCGAATTCGCCCTACTTTCAATTTTTGAGGAAAAACGGACTAGATAACGTCAAATTAATATTAACAGCCTAAACTTCACTATTTAAGTGGTGATTTATACAACGAGAATTGGTGCAATAAAATTAATGGAGATGCGTTGTTGTTTTTAGTTGTAAGTGTAAATGTTTGAGCCTCGCTTGCGTTTGTAGTACTTAAGAAGGTGCAGCTTCGAAATTGTGACTGTTCCAGTACAGCGCTACTTTTATCTTCATCGACCTCCGAAATGTAAGGTCCTGCTTTGATGAAATTGCTATTTGCTGCGATTTTCAGTTTTGCTAATTCTACCCCTGTACGTTTCAAGCGAGCAACATGCGACTGCGTGCTCTTCTTTCTACCATTGTCATATTCAATGTTTCCTATATCTTTTTTGAATCGTTACGGATATCCACGAAGAGCCGTTCCTAGTATCTGAGCATGGGATTTCTGAGGTCGCTCTGCAGGTTTATTCTATAGGTTTCTATGCTAGGAATAGGGTTGGGTCTCGGGTTCGCGGGAAAGAGTGATACATTGAGTTCTTACTTTCATTTCGTTTAAGAAGTTGTGTATCTATTCTTGACTTGCGCACCTTTTGGGAATTTCTCTATTGTGCCGCTGGTTAAAACGCTAAGTGTTAGCACATTAGTATGTGCCTTAGAAACAGGCCACAAGCTTCGTTTCAGTCGAAAACGTTGACAAGGTTTCTAAGGTGCCCCAATCCCGGAGGGAATATTCTACGCCAAAAAATTCTTTCGCAACTATTGCCTTTTCAACTAATATTTGTGTTCGCAAAACAAAACCCTGGTACATAATCGCTAAGATGAATAGTGAAAGCGGCAGCCTGAATCACATCAATCTTAAAATTAGATAAATAGCAGCAGAGCTGCTCTACCAGGCGATATTCTAGTCGGTAGTTCCACGAGTTGTTTATGCGTGGCATGTCAATACGTTTTTTTATGTCCAAAAGCCACTTCACCAATTAACTCATGTCTGTATTGATACCCCAATAATAATACACATGATAATAATGCTACCAAACTGAAGAAGTCGGTCCATAAGACAAATACTGGTTTTTCATGTAACTAGTTGGGGGTAGGTAAAGCACTATTGCTCTGGACTTTCCCAACCGAATTGCTCAGCACAAAATATCCTTATTACTCGTACAAAACTCCTGAAAGGCAGTATACGATGTTGATTCATTAGGGTAAATTGCAACTCCACCCCCGCCTAGCATGTCTGAAAAGGTGTTTCCATTGGTGTCCGTCAAAGGACGCAATCGCCGAATTGGTTGTGAACAAAGTTTCCAAAAAGATACAAGATCAATCAGGGCCTGATTGTTTCGAGGAAGATATAATTGTCACCAATTGTCATTTGCCATCATTTGTCATTATTATCATTTATATCCATCAAAGATGGTTTACAACAACTTATAAATGCTTTAGAAAAACGGACAGTGTCCTATTACTATTTACCCGTACCTTACGTGGCGTAACAAGAGGCGACTTCCAAAGTTACAGGTAATGCTGCAGCCGAATCTTTCCCCACCAGAGCCCCAAATGCAACCTTGGCGACATGTTTTGCTTTTTTCTTCTTTCGCTCTGGTCTTTTCATCCTTCATATTTTTAAACTCGTCCCAGTTTTATGTTTTATCGTTGGGCACGCATATTACGTATACATTCGTACTTGCAGACACATACTGGGCGACACGTTCACTAGGGCATAATATATTTTTCAATAAACATTCTAATGGAGACTAGTTGCACAGTACAAATTTCCGGAAGGACGCTAAACATTGAGAGGATTTGTCCAGGTAATAGTGACGACTATTCGTGCCATCCGATATGGCATCCGGTTATTGCATAACACTACTAAACCACAAATGAGTTTCGCATACAGTCGCCCGTAAGTAAAATTTCTTTGTCTAAAAACTTCTTAAGAGCCTGTGTACTGAGATCTGGGGCTGTGCATTTGCATTATTATCTATTCACAGGACCGCACTACACAAGAAAACAATAAATTGTCAACATTGTATGAATGTCTTTCTTTTTTTTTTTATTTTATGCAAGATTTCGGGTGCCTTTGGTTACCTTCATAGGAGTTGGAACTTTTAACGGTGAAATTCGTCGACGAGAAAATTGCATTTTTGTTGAATATATTATATATAAATCCAAATATTTATATAGTGAGACAAACTAGTTCATACAAAAGGTGAGTAAGAAAGCATTGAGAAAAATATATGGTTTACAGATAGACATAATTCAAAAATAAGGTCAGATTAACAAGATTACCATCAGTATGCGAACTGTTGCAATATAATTGTTGAACATCACTACGGTCATTTATATATTATCCATTATCTTAGGAAAGGCTGCAAGCTCCTAAACGGCCTAAGAAGCAGTGGGGTTGTTATGGAATAAATAAAGCCGTAAAACGAGTTGGAATAGAAGCGTGAAAAAATAACTGACAAACCTACCATAACGTGACATCATAAATCAACATTACACATAACAATTTACAATACATTTTAAAACGTTACCATACACAAATAATTGGTGTGGCTGTTCATTAAAGCTTGTTATTGTGCAACAGAAAAAGAGTAAAATTGTTAGTACGGACAATGTTTGGAGCAAAGTTGTGTGGATGATATTGTCACGATGCCAAAGGCGACGCAGTGGTCTTGAAGGAAAACAAGTTTATTGGAGCGAACTTGTGCTCCCCTAACAACTCAAAGAATACCCAGGCGGCGAAGACGCAGTCAGCAAAGTGACGTATATGCAAGCGAGCGTCGGCGATCGAATGTCGCGGCGTCTGCTGTGCAGGCTTTTATTTTTCGGCGCGAGTTTTTCTGTACCCGTCGATTCACATCCAGAACATTGTAGATAACCTAAGATTATTCTGGGCTAGCGACGTGAGGACGAAACAGTCGGCTTATCTGAATGTGATAGCACGTGCGGCATAAAAATAAATGGAAGCCGCGCTTTGCTTGAAACGCAGATAACACAACTGGGCGTGCCCGAGCAGTAAGAACAAACAGTAAATAAACAAACCCATACATGGTTCGCGGCATTACCCTCCTCTAAGAGTGCATCGACCCGATGCTAAAATAAAAGACAGTCCAAACAAACAAATACGAAAGTCCGTCATCTTGCATACTAGGGTTGAAAGCTAACCACGTGAACGACTTCGGGCCGCGTGCGTCGTCGCGCTGTTCCGGAATCGCCATAGGGGATCCCCTCGTAGGTAAGTTGGTCGACACATCGTAGAATCTGGTAGGGTCTGAAATACCGTCGCAGAAGCATCTCACTGTGTTCGCATCAACGGAGGGGAGTGAAAACCCAAAGACGGTCCCCTGGGCTGTACTCGGCGTCTCGGCGTCGGAGGTTGTAGCGGCCGGCATCCACCAGCTGCTGGTCCGTTGTACGAACTCGAGCGAGCTGGCGGGCATCCTCCGCGCGCTGAAGGTATCCTTGGACGTCGGGGTTGAGGTTTTCGTCTTCCACATGCGGAAGCATGGCGTAAAGCATCGTAGTCGGCAGTCTTCCGTAGACAAGCTCGAACGGCGTTATTTGCGTAGTTTTCTCGATAGCCGTGTTGTAAGCAAACGTGACATACGGGAGCACTTCATCCCAAGTCGTATGTTCAACGTCGACGTACATTGACAGCATATCCGCGATCGTGTTGTTCAGACGTTCCATTAGACCTTTCGTTTGGGGGTGGTAGGCCGTCGTTCTTGGGTGATCCGTGTTGCTGTAGCGTAAGATTTCGTGCATCAGCTCGGCAGTGAAGGCCGTTCCGCGGTCCGTGATTAGGACTTCCGGGGCTCCATATCGCCGCACAACTTTGTTCATGAAGAACTTCGCGACTTCTCGTGCAGTCCCTCTTGGAAGAGCGGTGGTCTCCGCGTTGCGCGTCATGTAGTCTGTCGCTACGACAATCCACTTGTCCTCGGGTCGCGATGTAGGGAACGGGACTAGAAGGTCCATTCCAATCTGTTGGAAGGGCCTCGACGGGACGGCGGTCGGCTGCAGAAGTCCGGCGGGTCTCGGGGGTGGCGTTTTTCGTCGCTGGCAGTCATGGCAGCTCCGGACGTAGTGGGTGACGTCGTAGGTAAGGCGGGGCCTGTAGTTCCTCGCCTTAATTTTTTCAATGGTGCGAGCTGTGACGAGATGTCCGGAATACGGGTCGTCGTGGCACACTTCCAAAATTTCGTCACGAAGATCTGCAGGGATGACAAGGAGGTAATGTGTTCTCTTTCCCGGGCTGACATTTTTCTTCCCGAGGGTGGAGTTATTGAGGCTGAATGCTGGTACGCTTCGTTTGAAGGCCCTAGGCAAGGCGACATTGCGTCCTTCCAGGTAGTCGATCATGTTGCGTAACTCGGGGTCGGCACGCTGTTGGGCGGCCAGATCGCTCTCCGTCACGACTCCGAAAAACACGCTGTCGGCATCGGAGCCTTGAGTTCTCGGATCGACCGGGGCACAGGACAGACAGTCGGCGTCGGAGTGTTTCCTGCCGGATTTATAGACAATAGTAACGTCGAATTCCTGCAGGCGCAAGCTCGATCGCCCATGGCGGGCAGAGGGGTCCTTCAAATTGGCCAGCCAACACAGCGCATGGTGGTCTGTCACAACCTTGAACGGTCTACCATACACGTATGGGCGAAATTTTGAAATGGCCCATATGGTAGCCAGGCACTCTTTCTCCGAGGCAGAGTAGTGTTTCACCTTCTTCGACAGACCGCGACTGGCATAGGCGATTACGTTTTCGCAACCGGTTTGCTTTTGGACGAGGACGGCACCCAAACCTATATCACGTGCGTCCGTGTGCATTTCGGTTTCGGGGCTTTCGTCGAAATGAGCGAGCACGGGCGGGCTTTGCAGGCATTTCTGCATTTCGCAGAATGCCTTTTTTGGTCGTTTTCCAAGCTAAAAGGCGTGCTATCTTTCGTCCACCGTGTGAGTGATTCTGAAATGCATGCGAAGTTTGCCTCGAAGCACCGGCAGTACGCGCACAGTCTAAGAAATCTTCGCACACCCTTCTTCTCTGTCGGCCTTGGAAAGTTCGCAATGGCTGAAGTTTTTCCCGGGTCAGGTAGAACTTCCGCGGCGTTGACGACGTGTCCCAAGAACTTCTGCTCCTCGTACCCGAAACGACCCTTTTCAGGCTTCAGCGTTAGCCCCGACGTAGGAATGGCCTCGAGTACAGACTCCAAACTTGCAATGTATTTGTCAAAAGTACGGGTGAATACCACAACGTCATAGATGTATATAAGGCAAGTGTGCCACTTCAGGCCAGCTAGCACAGTTTTCATGACTCTTTGAAACGTTGCTGGCACCGTGCACAGCCCAAAAGGCATCAACTTGAACTCGTATAGGCCGTCCCGGGTTATAAATGCAGTCTTCTCTCGGTCTCCCTCGTCCACTTGAATTTGCCAGTAGCCGGTCCTAGGTCCAACAATGAGAAGTACTTGGCATGGCAGAGGTGGCCGAGGGCGTCGTCGATTCGGGGCAGGGAGTACACGTCCTTTTTGGTGATTTTGTTCAGTCGCCTGTAGTCAACGCAGAACCTTATTGTGCCGTCTTTTTTCTTTGCGAGTATTACTGGCGCAGCCAACGGGCTTTTCGATGGCTGCGAAATGTCGTCGCTGAGCATGTCGTCGAATTGAGTCCGGATGGCTTGCGGCTCGTGTGGAGAGACGCGGTACAGTGACTGTCGGGTAGGTCGGGGCTCCATCTTCGGTTATAATTCGCTGTTTCGTGGGGGTGTCTGACGTAATTTTGAACTAGACAAAACACACTCGCTTTACAAATTCAGCAAATCAAGCAATCTGTCCCGATGTGCTTGCGGCAGCGCCGGTTTCATGTCGAAAGATTGCGGCAGCTTGGAAGCATCTGCGCGTGCGCATTCAAAGTTGGCGACTGCGATCACTTGACTTGCTTCTTCTGTTTCTTCGAGGAACGCAATTGCAGCGCCCTTGTTTAGATGCTGGTACTCCTTGGTGAAATTGGTGATTAATACGTTGGATTTGCATTGTTTAAAGCGCGTAATGCCTCTTGCGAGGGATACACCACGGTTGAGAAGCAACCTTTCGTCACTCTCTATGATAGCGTCGATGTCAGGAGCAGCATCCTCATAGTATACGGCGATCATGAAGCTTGCGCAGGGTGGCAGGGTGACGTGATCGTCGGCGATCCTGACAGCAGCACGGTGACCTGGGTTCGGCTGTGGCGTCGTAAAGTGATCGGAGGAAAATGTTATCGACTTGGTCTGCAGATCAATTATTGCGCCGTTGTCCGTTGAGAAGTCAATTCCGAAAATTACGTCCCGGGAGCAGTTAGGCAAAATAACTAACTCAGCAGGGTACGTGGTGCCGCCTATAGTGACGCGTAATGTACACATTCCACTTGGCGTTACGAGATTGCCTCCTGTTGTGCGTATAGGCGGACCGTCCCATGTTGTCGTAACTTTCTTCAGCTTCGACGCGAATGAGCCACTCATTACCGAGATTTGATTGATTGATTGTAGGGTTTAACGCGCCGATGCAGCGCAGGCGATGAGGCGCGCCGTAGTGGAGGGCTCCGGATTAATTTTGACCACCTGGGGATGTTTAACGTGCGCCGAAATCTCGTACACACGGGCGTTTCTGCTTTTCGCCTCCATCAGAAAAGCTGCCGCCGCGGCCGGGAATCGAACCCGCGACCTTGTGCTCAGCAGCGCAACGCTCATTACCGAGTAGTCGGCTCCCGTGTCGATGAGGGCGAATATGTCAAGGCCGTCAATGGATAACTGGACGTCGGACGCCGCTTTCCTCGAGTTTCGGGTGCGTCAGGGCGTTGTATCTCGGCTTGTGCGTGTTGACGGTCAGGCACTATGCATCGTCATTATTGTCGTCTTCTCAGCGGCAGGGTCTGTCATTTCGGGTACGCGTCGCGTAGTGTCGTCGTCTGGTTCCGGAGTCACGTCCGGGTTAGATTGAGTCGTTGGGTGGCGGCTACGGTGTTCGGTGCGGCCATACGTCGTGGGAGGGTTTCCGTTTTTTCGCCGTTTTGCAACTTCGCCTCCAGAAGTGGCTGCTTTTAGTTTCCCCGGCCTGGTTTGGGGGGCCTTCCACGCGACAAGTAAGCGGTGCTACGGCGGTTTGGCGACTGGTAAGGGTACGGCGACGGCGAACGGTTGAAGCGGGCTGGTCCTCGGTTGGTGTTGGGCAGGTATTCGTCGATTTCAGTAGGGCGCTGGCCGGGTCGCGGGCGTGGTTTGTCGACGGAGAATCCTCGCAGACCGAGCTTCTTGTAAGGGCAGCGACGGTAGATGTGGTCTGGGCCTCCCGCATCGGTAGCACAGCGGGCGATTATCGGGCGTTCGCTACACGTCGGTCTTCTTCGGCGTCTGGCATTCGACTACCGGTGATCGGGCGGGCGACACGGGACGGCGGTAGGGCGTGGCCTCTTGACGACGGATTGGAGCGGGGCGAGGTCGACGTAGAGCTGTGGAGTAAGTCATTGCTTCTGGCTCACGGGGTCCTTCGGATGGCGTAGAAGCCCCCAGTGCCTGTTGAACCTCTTATCGGATGAGGAACCTCTTTTTGGATGAGTCAGTCAGGGAAGCCACTTCCGGTTGCTGCGCCGTTGGAAAAAGCTTCTGAAGCTCCTCCTTGACCACAGCTCGGATGGTCTCGCGCAATGTATCAGAGCTTGCAGTTGCGGCATCGATTGTCTGCGAGAACAGCGCGTTGACAGGGCGGTCGTACTTCCTCGTTCAAATTTCGGGAGTCTTTTCCAATGCGACAGCCTCAGACGTGAATTCAGCCACAGTTTTAGGGGGGTTGCGGACAAGGCAGGCAAAGAGTTCTTGCTTCAACCCTCGCTTTAGAAACCTGATCTTCTTTTCTTCGGACATTTTGGTGTCGCGCGGCGGAATAGTTGCTTCATCTCCTCAACGAAGATCACAACCCTTTCGTTGGGGTGCTGCGTGCTCGTTTCCAACAAAAGTGCGGCTCGTTCTTTCCGCATGACAGTGGCGAATGTTTTAAGGAACTCGCTTTTAAAGAGAGTCCAATTGGTTAACAAGTTTTCATTGTTCTCGAACCACGTTCGGGCTGCTTCTTCCAAAAAGAAGAAAACATGGCGGAAATTTCTTCATCATCCCACCTGTTAAAGATGCGGACGCGCTCCACTTTCTCCAACCACTCCTCAGGGTCCTCTCCGGGAGATCCGCGGAACGATGGTGGTTCCTGAGGCTGTCGCAGGACGAGGGCAGGATTAGGAGTGCTGCTCATGGTGCCTGCGTTGATCATGATGGTTTTCACGTCGTCTTCTTTCTTCACGTTGGAAGTAAACAAAGTGGCATGCGCAAGCGAGCGTTTGCAATCCGAACACCATGGCATCTGTTCTTCGGACAATTATCTTTCGGCGCAAGTGTTTCTCAAACCGTCGAATTGCAAATGAAAATATTCTGGCCTGTTGACTTTATTTCTAAACGTTCTCCCTATAAAAAGACATAACATGTGTGGCATAAAAATAATGAATAGAACAAGCACTTCACCTGGAACGCAGATAACACAGATCGGCGCCGCCGGACGGTAAACACAAACCATAAACAAACCCACCGCAAGGTTCGCGGCAACATTGTATTGACGTAGGTTACTATAGGGAACCAAGCACGGTTGCTAGACTAAGTAAGCTTCTCTTCCTAGATGGGCAAAAAAAGTTGCCTTGCTATGTTTTGATGACATTATAAAATTTAAACATCGTTCTTTATCACCAGTGCTGTTCGATTCTTTAAAGAATTCATGACGTGCTAATATTTGTGTTTTTTCAAGAGTGGTAATATATTTTAAAGTTTAAGTCCTTTGCCGACGGTGATTATTTCAACTGGAAGCGACAGTTGTATTATAGGCGACTAGTATTGTGCTATAGAGAGAATATTTAAGTCTACGCCTTAGCAAGACCGATTTATTTCTGCAGATCAACGATTTTTTTCAGTGTTAGAAAATCAAGTTAGCCTGCTATTAATCGTTATGCCAAAGTATTTAAAACTAGACATTAGGATTGCTGTACCTTTACAACTGTACTGAAATGACTGGTTGGTTCACGTTTGTAATGCGCATAAACACAGTTTTATGAGGGTTTATATCCATGTCAAAGCAATCAGTCAAAATAGTGATGGCCGCGACAGATTGGTCCAGTATTTCGTGGTCATTTACGTAGTTCTCTGAACAAACGAAGACCGGAACATCACAAAAATTGCGCATTTTCACACCTAGTTTTGCAAACGCTGTAATATATCTTATCTAAATTTTAAAAAGTAACCGTCTTTCGACACTTCCATAGGGAACTCCGAAGTAATCCAGGAAAAGTCAGGAGCAAACACCATTCATGTCGATGAACTCTATCGATGCTCTTAAGTGCGAGTCAATATATATAACAATGGTACAAGGGACATTGAGCCGAAGTTTATAAACTAGTTTTTGTGTAATATAGTATCAAAGGCTTTACTAAAATCAATGAAAGTGAGATTGGTATGGCCGTATTCACCTAGATAAAAGGTGAACGAATGAACACTACAAATGAAGAGGGTAGTTCCTAAAATACCTTTACAAAAGCCAAGCCTAAATGAACGTAGGATATTGTGGGGCATCTAAAAATGTATTATTAATTAACAATTATTGATTGTTTTAGGCAGCTTTCAACGCGTGCTTTTGAGCGTTATCAAACTGTAGAATATTAAAAATGCAATATTTTCTTTTTAATATACTGGAATTCCCCCACCGAGGCGGCAGTCCCCAAGTATGATTCCTTGAAATAAGAACGAAGATAAAGATGAATACTACTACAAGAAGGTTAAAGGACCATGCCATTCAGCGACGAAAAAATGCATTTGGTGTATTAACTCGACCGCATAAACATTTTCCTTAAATAATCAGGAGCCTAAAACTACACCGTAGGCTTTTAAAAATAGGAATCTAACTTTTTTCACTTACCCCAGACATTCTTTAGAGGGTACGTTGCGCTTGTTAGGAACACTGAGACGGACACGGGAAAAAACGTAGACTTACAGAAAAGGTGGCGCACTAGCAACTGATTTATTCGGAACAAAACACACACATATATAACAGCGCAGAATGCAACAGATGCCAGAAAGATGGGAAATGGAAGTGCGACTGGTGATAAAAAGATACATATAAAAAGATGGCGGTGGTAGAAGCCGGTCCACGTGCTGTCGTTAAAAAGATGATTCTAAAAACACAATCTCTCGCTGGGTGAGCGTAATCGAAGGGGTGCTGACGCGTTCACCCTCACGTCCTGACATCATTGAAAACGCTTCGTATATCTCACGCGACATTTTGTTTTTAGCGCGGAACAAAATGGTGTTTTTTTTTCAAACTCGACCTCACACTTGCACTTCGCACGGTGTGCCGCTAGATTTCCTATGCTGACCTGTTGGCAGGCATTCCTATGTTCCCGCAGTCTTTCGTTAATGCATCTGCCTGACTTTCCGATGTAGAAACGGCCGCAATTCAAAGGTATCTTATATACAACACCCTGCGCGCAATTCACAAATTTTCGCACGTGCCGAAAGTTGCATTTTGCCTTATATGCTGCCTTTTATTTTCTAAGCTGCAATGCCTTACATAGGCCACCGAGCTTTAAAGGTGCAGTGAAAAGAACTGGTACTTTATGTTTTCCCCCGACGTTTTTAACCAATGGGAAACGCAATGAACGTATTGCAAGACGGCAGGTCGTATGCGTCCTTTCACACCTCCTAGTTCTACACATGTTTCTTTGACAACCGTTCTCAGGACTTTTTCTGAAACTGAAACCAGCCACGGGTCTCGAAAACCACTTTTCGTTAGCCGACTGACTTGGAAGTGAAGGCTTTCCGTGATACGGGGGGGGGGGGGGCAAGATTTTTTGACAGCGTTCGAAAGACACGAAAATGCAATTCCACGTTTGATTAGCTTGGTATGGGCGGAGTCAAAAGGGAGTAAGCCCTTTTGAGACCTGGGGCGATAGGACCAGCAAGTGTGTTCAGAAATTTTTTTTAGTCTAAGATTAAAAATTGCAAGTGCAAGCGTGAGGTCGAGCTTGAAAAAACCACCATTTTGTTCCGCGGTAAAGACAAAATGTCGCGTGAGATATACGAAACGTTTTCAATGATGTCAGGACGTGAGGGTGAATGCGTCAGCACCCCTTCGATTGCGCTCACCCAGCGTGAGATTCTATTTTTAGAATGATCTTTTTAACGACAGCCGGTGGACCGGCTTCTACCACCGCTATTTTTTTATGTATCTTTTTATCACCCGTCGCACTTCCATTTCCCATCTTTCTGGAATTTGTTACATTGTGCGTTGCTATATATGTGCGTGTTTTGTTCCGAATAAATCAGTTGCTAGAGCGCCGCCTTTTATGAAAGTCTAGGTTTTTTTCCCGTGTCCGTCTCAGTGTTCCTAACAAGCACAACTTACCCTCAAAAGAATGCTACACCAACTAGCCGGACATCAAGATTGACTGTACCCCAGACAAGTTTGAAGCACGGGGTTTGAAACAAGCATTGAAAGTGTTGATATACTTTAGGGGTATGTGCTTGTAACTGTAATTCGTATAGCTTAATTCAATTACCGAGCTTATTTATTGCGCGTTTTTTTGTTTATAACATTATTGGTGCTGCCGATATAAACGGGTCACTGAATAAAAATGCTGAATACAAAATATTGCTTAATACAAAATTCACTGCTAGATTCTGTTTTTCCTGAAACACGTATTTTATTTTAAAACAAAAATACCCGTTTGACGCTTGGTTTTACGTACACACAACTTTGAGGGCTAGGCATGACACTTCCCTCGTTTCGAAGTTTCGAAGTTCCGCAGTTGGTAACTACAGTAGCCAGAAAACATTGTAAAAGGTGTTCACATTAAAACCTCTAAAACCGTGAAAACAGCATCAAGTTACTGCAGATGTTACTTATGATTCACTCTACAAACCTTTTGGAACATATTGTGTAGACCGGCATATAATCAAATTTACCGTCAAAGAAACCCTAAAAAGAACCAGTCTATGGTCACACAGGACAACATAAATGAATACAAGTGAATTATACTGGCAGTTAAAACAAAACACAATGCCCAAAATTGTTTGCGTGTGCTCCTGTGTGCATTTCTGTGCGCTGACAGCGTGAATAAGCCCCCACGCTAATAATATACGAAAAACAACCTGTTCGCTTTAAGATGGAGAGCCTATTGCGGAACAAATATTTTTCAGTGTACCAAAATACGCAGCTATTTAAAGGCGGCTGTCGGTATTTTTCACAGAAAATTTTAAAGCTTACATAAAAATTCAACATCAGAAGCCGCAATCCGGAACGGCTACTAAAATAAACAAATTTCCAAAGATGTAAGTATCAGACACAAGCTCTCGCAATATTTATTTGCTCTTAAGGTGTAACATTTACCTGCATAATCAAAATGAAAGGTGCGCCTTCGCCACATCTCGTCCTACCACTTCATAGATGGGTCATTCCATGCCAAACGTCCAGGTGTGGCACTCGAACCTCTCAGATCGTCTTGAAAAACATTGTGCTTCGTCACCTCGTTCCCTAAAAGCCCTGGTTGTATTTTGGCGCCAGAGAAGAAATTTGTTTCTAGATTATCACCTTAAAGATGTGGTTGCGGAGAAAATTGCACCAATTTTGTAAATTTATTTAAATAATTCTAAATAAAAAGTAAAGGTCAAAATCTGGTTCTTGGTACCCGTATTTCCAAGTCTCAATAGTCATTCCAAATCGAATGCCATCAAAACATATTTTACACTTGTTCTTCGTTGCGGAATAACGCTAAAATGGTCCGCTTTAACAATTTTAAAAGTATCTTCCACAGCAAGAAAAAAGTGCACATTTTTATCCAGCGACACTTTTCGACGTACTTTGGTCTAATAATTTTTTAGAGCAGTCAAGTAAAGCAGGTTACAAAAAATAAATTCAAAATTCTGCAAAAACGTACTTTATCTGCACATTCGGATGCAAATATCGTTCTGTAGCAATTCTAGTAAAAATAAGCACAATAATTCGGTTGGTAGGCTGTATGTCCTACTCAAGGTTCGCAAGAAAGTCATTATTGAAAATTTTGTTTAAAGGGTGGAAATTTTTTTTGAAGAATGGTTCGCACGGGCTCGTTGTACGTTGCCTCTTATGGGTGCTTCCCAACCGACTACAGCGAACCGCTGTTCACAACGGGCACGCCGCGGGCTCTGCAGCTCTAAACAGAATATTAACCTTCACCAAGTTCTGCTAAAGGCATGGCGAGCAAGAATGCTGTCACTTTCATTCCCTCATCAAAGCAGAAAATCACAGTGTACGGAACGTTTTAGGGTGAAATGCCGCAACTCTTTATTACTAGAAAACGAACACGAAGAAATAGATAAGTTGCAATTCCTAGGCGGGTTCTGCTATCTTCAGTACGGCGGCATCTTCCCATGAGCAGAAGCCATGTAATTCCACTTGTTTCTTTTGTGATTCCGTACCTGCAATATTTCAATGAGTAGTTGTTGTGCAATTTATAAAATTAGCGCACTGCGGAAATGTATAGTCCTATATTTTTTTAGGGCTGTAACTACACTTTTTGTTTCTGAAAGAAGAAAGCAACAAATGAAAAAGAAAGCGATGGTGAACGTGTTGCTCAGGAACCCTTGATTCATAGCAGACAATAACGATGTTTTGTCGTCTTCTGACACAGCAGACTATCACCAATTTTTGTCGTGCTGACATAGCGGGCCTAGTAAACTGATGATACTTTATTGGCGTCTCTGAAAAGAAAAATTACAACACATTGGAAAAAGTTTGTTTAATATATGATACTGCACCTTTTAGTGATGTTTTCTGGCGGTGGAGCGAGAGGTATTGTCTTCTCGGGTAGGCACCTAATTCAAAAGTTTCTGCAGTATAGCACGAAGCGCAGCCTAGTCTACAAATACCTACCGCACCAATAGCAAAGGCGTATGAGTGAACGAGATAGCTATCGCGGCATATGCCAGGGAAGCACACTTGGTGAGTTCTGAAATGTAAGCGTCCGTTGGCGATAAGCTTGTAGTCAAAATTGGCGCCGAGTGAAATGGAGCTTTAGGCACCACGGCAGGTAGCGGAAGCCTATACACCGATGATGTGAACAGGTGTGATGAAATAGACGGCTCTGCATCTGCTCAGACTCAAAATTAGGTACAGTCATGCGTTCTCACGAAATCGTCGTTTTTTCAAACAGTGAACAAAGGTATAGACTTTGCGGGAAGAAACTAAAACGTTTAAAATCGCAGCCTATGACATCCTTTATAGATTAGCTTCGTATACAGGCGCTGCAGCGCTGACTGCAGGTGCATGCTCGTTGTAGTTAGAGCAATAACGCTTTTTATCGCACCTCAACCTGCAAAACGTGACTGATTTGAGAGTTAAGAATGATAACAGCCTGAACAACGAAACACGAGAACATCAAGCCACGCGGTCAGCCAAGAAACGTAAAAACGTTTACATACGCAAACAACGAAAGGCACACAGTTACCAAGAGGTAAAAGGGCAGTGGCCGTCAGACGCTTATTTCATTTGTTCTACTGCAGGGTTGGGCTTGGGTAGATATATTTAGGCAGGGTGGCTGTTCTACCATTGTGTTCTACCAGCATTTCAAGTCATCCCTTGTGATGAAACAGAGATAGGCCTTTTTATTGCCAGAAAAGCCCCGTCCTCGTTTTCTCGGTCCGCCCGGCTGCCACCGGATCTGGTACTGCACGCGTCAACGTCTTACGGATATGCAGGGCTTAAGTGACACATATCGGCGCTTTCTTGCTTTACGTTCGAAGCGTGAACTACATGGGGACGCCAAAGTTTGCGTACATCATCTGCACCTCTACCTTAAAAGTACACATGAAGTGTTGCTTCAAAACTGTGGTAATATGCACGGCTTCTTTTTGTCAAAAACCGCTAAGGAAAAACAATAATTAGACTTGAATTAGTGAACGCATATGCTCCTGACGACCTCGGTCCAGGAGAACAAGGATGTGGAGACTGGATGAGGATTCTCTAACAGTCTTCGGGAAACGCCCATACACCGCCATTAGAGGACGGTAGTGCCCTTTCTGAAGAGCAGCTCGCGTTTCAAGCGACGAGCCTCCAAACAAATAATTGTGCCCTTTTCACTATCAGAGAAAGCCCCATGCGGGCAAAAAGAGCGAAAAAACAACGAATGCCTTTCTCTCAAACCAAACTTCAGAGACTTAGAAGAAACCAGCGAAAACAGTGTATCACTAGGCATAGATGAGCCGTCTACATATGGCCAGCAAACGCATGAACACTGGACTTTCTGATTATGTTGTTTTAATGAACGAGGTAAAACGCAAGTTCAACAATGAAAACAACCGAAAGAAAAGAATTCAGTTCCTAACCTTGGCTCCGCAATCTTGGTGCCGGGAGAAAATCATTACGTTTTTAGCCGCGTCGAAGAGGGAGCTGCGTGAAGGAGTGAAGGTGAAAGCGACTTAAGGCTTTGTAGAAATGCCACCAAAAAACAATGCCGCAATAGCACTGCAGCCATCAAGTCATCGATAATTCAGTTTTTCGAAAATGACTGGGTCTCCTACTGCCTGCAAGGAAGGACATTCTGTACGATCACCAAAAACGCCTTCTGCTGATGAACCTGAAAGAAAAGCACCACGAATGGAAACGAACATAGAACCTGAAATACGCTTTCTCGACATTCGCAAGTTTGCGCCCCACCCACTGTGTTCTGCCTGGTGCCAGTGGCAAACACACCGTGTGTGTGCGTGGAGCATCAGACCTTGAAGCAAATGCTGCATGCTAGTTGCCTGAGCCCAATGCCGGAAGGGCTATTGAGAACAACGATGTGTGATCTTGATAGTGCAAAGTGCCTCTTTAGGAGGTGGGCGGATTGCCCAGGGACCACATATCCCAATTCGTTTCTCCGAAGCCTCGATGTTTCTCGCAGTGAACACAGTAAAGTCCGAGTCCAAAAGTGGCTTGCTGGTATTCGCTTCACATTCCAATGTTTTGTTATGACACCACAGGAGTGTTCTGAAAACTTTTTGTTCATGGTGAGTGAACTGAACGTCCACAATTTTATTAGTAAGCAGCAAGCTCAACACTCGCGAGCACTGCATGCAAGCCTGAGCGCAAAACAGGCAGTCGCCCTCTGGGACTTTGCGGAGAAAAACAGCTTTGTAATTCAAGACGCACCTCAGTCTTATCACTGGGTGAACACGCAAGCAACCATACATTCAATTGTTTGTACGACGCCTCAGAAATTGCCGAAGGTCCGTCTCTGTTGTTTTGCGCTGTCGTTTCTGGCTGGTTGGAGCACGATAGCGCTGCAGTGTCACTATTTCAGCATGAGCTGATGACATCTTTGAAGAACAAAATACCTGAACTACAAGAGACAGAGAGAACAAACTTTTATTTTCCGCAAAACCTAAGTCCAGGTCCTAATTATTAAGTTCCATCCACCGGATCCCCGTATTGCTCCAGAATGCCCGCGCGGATCCAGTGCACGTGTTTGTGGAGAGCTTCCTGGGGAGCCTTATAGTTTAATGTCGGTGACGGAGACAGCCAGAGCTCCGAGGAGGTGCTATAGGCGAGGGATGGGGCAAGAGATAGCGGCGTGCAGTCCAAATAAGAATGAGGGATGGAATGGCAGGATGAACAGGTGGGACAGGAAGGATGGCCAGGGCGCCGATAGATGCGGTGCAGAATGAGATGGGATAGAGTGAAGAGGTTTGAGCCTGCCGAATGAGGCACGCAGCCTCACCAGTTAGACGGGAACTCGGTGGAGCGACAGGGTGCGTGATAGGCGTTGGGCGTGTAATTAGTAACGGCGGCAAGCGTGGTGTTGAGTACGAACCGCCGGCGGATGGTACAAGAGTGGCCATGACATGGGCGGACCCGGGAAAGGTACTCGGGTTAGCGCATCTGCTTAGGCGTTTTCCGCATAGGCCAGCGTAGCCAGGAAACCAAACCAGAGAGAAGGGTGGCCGAGGATTTGCTGCAAGTATCGTAGTAACGAAATTAGTGGTGTGTGGGTGGGTCTTATGGTTAGCGAAATTACAAAGGGCTGACTGACAGTCGCAGAAAATATATACTGGCGTGGTAGTAAGAACAGCAAGAGTAACGTACTGTATTGCAAGGGCAATGGCGTATTCTTGGAGGGAGGTCGAATCCGGTGGAGAAAGAAAAGAAAGCGTGGCACTGTCTAAAGAATGGAGTTGGAGAAATGAAGCCATGCCCGTTGAGTTTTAGGGGTTGTCGCTGGCGTCAGTGAAGTAAGCGATGGAACCATGGGACGGTAGAAAATATTTCGTTAGGAGAGGGACTGAATGCGCAGTGCACGTCGAGCAGGGTGTCGATCAGGGTTCATGTTGCGGGGCACACACTCAACCCGTAAATTAGCAAAAGTCGCCCAATGAGGGAGTTCCGAAGGTATAGGGATGTTGCAAAGATATTCACTAGTTCTCAGACGGAGCCTCTTCACAATCCACAAACAAGAAAAAACTTTACAACTTGTGCCAAAAGGAATGTGACTACCAGATTCAAGCCGACTGTGACTTTTTTGCGTCATCCCACGGCAAGAGCGCGTGTGACGAAACTGGCTGGACAATAAAGCGCCTCACAGGAAGAGCAAGCCTTCAAAGGTCTTTTCAGGACCAAATACAAACCACTGGAAGATCTGGAGAGTTGGGCCAGAGAGAACATCAATTCTGTGCGCGTAATATGGCTGCCAAAAGAAGCGGTCAGTGAAACAAGTCCTCATTTGGCGTCTATGTTTTGAACAGCCAAGGCGGTCAAGGGGATGAGAAGCCTGCACTATTTCAAGCTCATTTAGCTTTCCACGATTCTCGTTTCGGTAGCATCGTTCTCAGAAAGGAAAGTGGTGAAAGTTACAAAGCGCACTAAGAGAGAAAGCCAGTCTCTACCCACCCCCCACACACCGCTGTCTTTTAAGCGTGTAACGTTGGTCTCATGACGTAACTGATGAGGGACGACGCCGAGGGCTTGCCAATTAGCTCACTGTCATAAGCGACCCCTACGCAGTGTTGCTCCGGCGAACTTCTCATTTTGAAGTAAAAAAAATTCTTGCCACACGTGACAATGCTATCCATGCTACTTGTTGCTATCAGGAGCAGTATTCCAGATGAAAACGTATCCAGGCCGTGCGGAACCAAAGTGGCCTGACCCTTTACTCACACGAAAGAAACGAAACAGTGCAGAAAGAGCAATCGGGAAATCGCTCATTTTCTCTAGGGTAAGTATCCCCAATGTGCATTGCCGGAAGGACTTCTGCAGGGAGGTCTATGCGTCAAGTTTAAGCAGTAAACAGGAGAGGTTTTTTTAAACACCCAAGGGGAAGAGAAATTCCTGCGGCCGTCCGAGAAGGACCAATCTACGCCTTCATTCCAAGACTGTGTCTTTGCATATAGCCATCACCAATGTGGAATCACGAATGATACCGCTGCTTCACCAAAACATACAGCCACCATCGGGACTCGCCGGCAAAGGAAATGGACGCATATATGCGCGAGGATATGCGACAAAGAGTGTGTATGTGAGATTGAGATGACTATCTGGTACCCAAGTTGGGCGTTGAAGAAAAAACGTCGCGAACGAAATGTCTTCCTTAGCCGTAAGCCAGTATATCTTATATCTTGCAGCGTCTTATGTCATCTTAGCTATTGTGAGTCTGAGCAGAAGAGCCCCACATTTTTAAGTGTGAATGCACTTCTTAAGCGAGCCTGAATCGTCCGCCGCCGTCGTCCGCATAGCAACAGCTGCGGGTGCGCGCGCTCCTCGTCTTCCCTAGCAACGGGGGGAGATGGGCGCGCGCTACTCTCCTCCTCCTCTCTCCGCTCAGTGACTGCGGGTGTTGGGCGCCTCCTCTCCACTTCGGGCGGGAGAGCTCTCGCTCGCGTAGCGGGCGCTCCGCATTCCGACGCGTGAGGGCGCTCGTGTAGCCATCGCCGTAACGGCGGGCGCTACTCTCCTCCTCCTCTCTCCGCTCAGTGACTGCGGGTGTTGGGCGCCTTCTCTCCCCTTCGGGGGGGAGAGCTCTCGCTCGCGTAGCGGGCGCTCCGCATTCCGACGCGTGAGGGCGCTCGTGTAGCGGCCGCGTGGCGCGGGAGGGTATTAGTCGAGCGCGCGCCGTCGTCGAGAGCGGTCGCTGGTCCTGCATCTCGATAACGATGATGGCGGACCGGGCAACGGTACCAGCAATAACGAGTGAAATATCTTTCTTTGTAGTTGGGTGCGTGTGTGTAATCTCTCGACTACTCATTAAGATCACGCTATCCACAGTAATCGCGCAATCAACAACCGTGCATTCGCACTTAGACACTCTCCCCCTCGGGGAAGTGCGAGGGAATTTTTTTGTGGTTTTATTACTGCACTTTTTTAGTGTATTGACAACTGCATTACGATTATGGACGGTTGTATTTTTTGTGTTGATCATGGCAGTACGCAATCACGTTGTGTACGTATCCTTTGGCGTTGTAGTCAGTCGAAATAGAAATATTTATCTGGACAACACCAGTTGCGAGAAACAGGACTGAGAAATGAGTTTGGATTCTGTTGCTGATGTTTAGTTCCCAATTTCATGCATCGCACGTCTAAACTCGGCGATAGTTCAATAATGATGCTCCAGCTAGATAAGATGTGCCAAACCACTGGTTATTGCGTCAGTGTAATTCGTATTTCCACATAATGTGGTGGTAAAGGAAAGCATGTGGTTTCATTCGCGTCAAAATTCATGGGCATAAATGTTCACTGTCACACAAGACAAACCTCTCAAGCGGGATATGTCCATTGCTATTTCACGTACAAAATTCCATGGTGTCTGTTGGCCCTCATATTCCTATTTTTATACGGCAATACAAGTTATACCTGTTGAAACGGCCGAGGTTTCATTTTTCCACATCGCTAAAACAGCACTTGGTAAAGGTCAGTATTCCGTTTAGAGCCGCTCAGCCCGCGGCGTGCCCATTGTGAAGAGCAGTGTAGGTGTAGTATGTTCCGAAGCCACCGTAGGAGGCAACCTACAGCAAACCCGTGCAAACCAATCCAAAAAATTTTTCCTTCCTTCAAACAAAATTTACAATTCTGATTTTTTGTGAAAATAAAGTAGAACATTCTGTATGGCAAGCGACTTATAGCACCTATTTTTTACTAGGATTGCTACAGCACAACATTTGCGTCGTTATGGGCGCAAAAAGCGCCTTTTTGCGGAATTTAAAATTTCTTATATAACCTGTATTACTTGACTGCTCCACAAAAAATGTCCGACCGAAGTACACCGGAACGACTCGCTGGGTAAGAATTTTTAGTTTTCTCCTTGTTGCCAGTAATAATTTTAAAAATTGTTAAAAAAGCACCGTTTTAGCTTTATTTCGCCAGCAAAAACGCGGATACAATATGTTTTTATGGCATAAAATTTTAAATGACCACTGTTACAGGACACACACGCACCATAACTAGATTTCCCCTTCCCCTTTTATGTAGAATATTTTAAATAAGTTTACAAATTTGGGGCTTTTTTAATAGGGAACCACATCTTTAAATGGCTATTTCGTAGAAGAAAATTTTTTTTCGCAGGCCAAATTGCAGCCAGGGCTTTTAGGGAACGAGGTAATCAAGTACGATTTTTTTTCGAAAAGATTTAGACGGTCGAGCATCACCCCTGGGACGTCTGGCATGGAATGACCCATATTTAAAAATTTGGAGGAACGATTTTTGTACTATCCCTTCCGTGGTGAACCATGTTTCAGGGAGCATGTTGATAAAGGGACAGCAAGTTAAAAACGTGGTTTCTATTTCAAGCGTTTTATAACAATAGTTCGTGTATTTATTTTTAAAAGAACAAGGTTTTATTCTACTGAGCTTGATAACGTCATATTTTGGGCCGTGGACTGCAATGTGGTTGCAACAATTGCAGGAGTAATCATTACGCTCCTGTTACGACATTCCTAAGTAACTGGAGCGTAACATGTCATTAGGCATTCAAAGCTTGCCAAACAAGGGAAATAGTTTCTTTGCGTTTTTTGATCAATCGTGGCACTTTCCCACACCAGTTCGGGCATACGGCGCATTGCATTAAAAGTAATCGTTTTAAATAAACACATTAGTAACTTAAAGCTTCTAGTGGTTTCTTTAATTAGCCACCAGCTTATCAGTGTTTACCAAAAAGTAAAAATGAAAATGCGAGAGGATGGCTAGTATGTTTCCTGAGTACGCCACAGATGGATCTGAATTATTGAGCTTTTTGTCAAATAATTTGTTGACTATATAATTTTGAAATATTCAGTTTTATTTGCTTTTCCCCCAAAACCGTATCGGCGACTGCGGTATATAAAATCAACAAGTTTTTTCGATGTGTCACCTACGGAAGATTTTAATTGGTTTAATCTGTAACTGAACTTGTCCATCTTACTTGATGATTGGCTCATTACGGGGAGAAGCTTTTGAAGGAATAATATTTCAAAAGGTGTAATAGAAGTCAATATTTTTGAAATTTTGCTTCCTCGGGAAATTGTAATCATGAAAACAATCTCTCGTTACAAGATTTTAGAATAATATTCCCTTCTTTAGGGCCGGGATTCCGTTCTACATCGTCGTAAAGAATGAGTTTACACGCACGAAAAAGTCATTGATAAACAGATGCAAGAGCGTGCTCATTCAAGAAAAAAAACACTTACTTGAGGATAGCGAACTACATTCCTTAGTAACCAAGATAATGAACGTACCAGCATGACAAGCGTTGCGGTTTGCTTCAATTCGCCAACCCCACGGAAGTGTAACAGGTGCGGGCCTGTGTATACACGGTTCAGCGTCGATACTATCATAGCGACTTACGAGAAGAACTCGTAGACAAAACGCAAACTGGGAGACATAATCTTGGTTAGGCAGAGCAAGGCGGAGCAGTACTTTGTCACAGAGGAAGCGAAGGTAAAGAGGCTATCTTGATATTCTTGGTGGCCCCAAAAACATGCTACCAAACGGGATTGCATGGATAAAAAAGAAACAGACACAGTTGGCTTTGCTTTTCAGTTCACTTCGAAAGGACTACTCATAACTAAACGATTGTTTTTTTTTTTCACACTGAGATAGAAGCAGGCCTCTGTCAAGAACGCTTTTCAGCAGAAAAAAATTGATGAGAGCAGCCTGCTATACTATACTTTGGATCACTGCGAACAAGATATCCTAATACACATGTGCCCCTTCATCAACGTTTTCAAACCTCCCTAGCCATTGTTTTAATCCGCTTGTCGTGTTCTTACAACAGGCCACCATAACGTTCATAATCATTACCCCTGTATAATTACGTCCTGCAAGGAATAACAAATTCATAAATTTAACCTGCACAGCTCCTAGGAGTGACGCGATCAAATATTGATTGGCTGCTAACTTTTTCTGACAAAACCGACAACCGTGTTTATATCGCCACTATAATATAAGAGCCTGATGTTTTCAAAATACGACTATATTTGTTTGAAAACCACAGCACTACACATCAGTTTAAAATAGAAATTAATTCTATGTTCTTGGAAGTGGTTGAGAGTAACAAATATTCTTGCAATTTGTCTATAACTTTTGCATCAATCCAGCCACAGATCGCAATTCCTGTCATAAATTGCGCCGAAAACACCTCCCGAAAAAATGCATTGGTTACTCTAACTTGGCGAATATAGTAAACAACAGTTGCTCAAAATATCTTGCAGATGCATCTCACTATATTTTTTGTGCTTGTTTCAAAGTGTCAACAATGAAGCTAGTAGTCATTGGATTCTGGAGAACTGCAAAACTTAGGCAGATACAGAAAAAGCGTACAGGTCGCGTATGTTAAGTTATCGCTAAGTTTTTATTGTGTTAAGTTCATGAAAAAGTTTAAACAAATTACATAAGTGCATTACTAATGCTCTCGAAGAGCACAACTTGGTCAAAAATTTCAAACATCAGTTTAAGCACATTTAGTGCAGGAATGGCTTTCATGGTAATATATTCCGTCAATGCCATTCGGGCCGCTAGGCGGCGGAAAGGGTCGGACAGTGTATTTACAGTCGTACAGCTACCGGCCGTATGTGTTGCGTCATCCCTGAAATCAGGAATAATCAACCACACACCGTCCAGAACACCTGCAAGCGATCATTTTGTCTGAGTGGCATGTGGGGTTCCCGGAGAATACCTCGTGAGTGAGTTTATTTTTTTTTTAGTTCGCGGACTTCGTGTTTCCGAAGTGGCGGGCAGCTTCACCTGGCCTGCCGAGAAGTGCGGCTGTGGATACCTACAGCGGCAGGAGAACGGAGCTGTTCGCTTGCGGTATCTTGGCGTGGACGATTGTATTGTCATCTCCGGTTTATCAACGTACCTAAAGGTGTGAATATGTGCCTCCGTTTATTCAGGACGTTGGCCTGCTTCTTCAGCCGGTACGACTGCAGGCCGCTTGAAAGTAGCTTCGTAATCGCCTGCCATTATTGTGTCATGGCTGACGGCTCTCGTCGGAGTCTCCACCGTTGACGCATGCGGTGATAGTTCCATCCCCTCTCCACCGGCCGGCCTGACAGCAGTGGCAGCGGGGGACTTCGTGGAATTCCGGTGGCACAAAAACATTGCCGCGCGTTCCTGCTACTTTCCCTACTTTTCGGCACAGTGCATGGCTGCTCGGGCTTTCGCGAGTGTGTCGTGACGGACCTTGTGCTAAATGTGCTTATTCCGCAACCATGGCCGAAGCCACTGGCCCTCACTCGCCCACGCTCCCTGAAAAAGTGCTTTCTTGCCGTTTTCTGAAGCCTGTGCTCTACAGTCGAGCACATACCGGTCTCAAAACCACCTCGAGGCCACTCGAGGGAAATATCGATTAGAAAAAAGCCTGCACAAACCTATGAACGCTACTAATACAGA
Source organism: Haemaphysalis longicornis (assembly GCF_048455015.1). Lineage (NCBI taxonomy): Eukaryota > Metazoa > Arthropoda > Arachnida > Ixodida > Ixodidae > Haemaphysalis > Haemaphysalis longicornis. The sequence goes on from NW_027526214.1 coordinate 92,555,415, forward strand.
CTCTACCACGGAAACATTCACCTATGTTTTGAGCACCAAAATTAAATTTATTTCATTTATTCATACTGCAGGCCAAGATACTGGCCCATGCAGGGAGGGCAGTACATAGTGAGAATTCAAAGAACGCATGGACAGGATGCTACCTATAACCTCTCAGAAAAACTTAAAATATTCTTGAAATAGCACAAACGCGACATACGAACAACACTATATATCGCATTGGGGCAAAACGCCTCGCCCCAAAAACACAGCACTAATATAAAAAACAGCAGGTACATTTTCTTATAACGTACAAGTGGTCACAAGCCTGGGTTTACATTAATCTAATTCATGAGGCAAGTAGTTTTCCAGTTCTGGTAAGAAGTTTCTTGATTGTAAAACCTCAAGGGGGAGAACATTCCAATCGGTAACGGTGCGCAAAAAAAAACTATTCATGTGAGAATTTGTATAAGAAACTATTGGCGTAATAGAGAGGTTATGTCTGTGTCTTGTTTTTCGTGCTTGAAGAAAAGTTACGTAACGAGGTAGTTTAAGTCCGATTTTCCTACTTATGATGCAATGCAAAAACTGGAGACGACAAACTTTCCGCCTGTATTCTAGCGAACTGGTTTTACTTCTTAGCATTACCATGGTTGCGGAATCCTGTCTTTCATACTTTCCAATGATGAATCTAACAGCCTTTCTCTGTACACGTTCCACATTCATAGTGTCCTTTTTAGTATGAGGGTCCCAAACAACCACCGCGTATGCGAGCTTCGATCGCACGAAAGTAATATAAGCTAAAAGTTTGGTTTCTGCCGGCACCTTTCTAAGTTTTCTTTTCAAAAACCACAGTTTGCGCAAAGATGCTGAACACTTAACGGAAATAGCGTCTGAGCAAGATAAATTATTACTAAATGTAACACCTAAATATTTTTTTAACTTCACTTATGATTGTGTCATTTAAAACATAAGAAAATACACAACGTTGTTTTTTCCGTGTTGCCCGAAGCAAGACGGTTTTTTGAATGTTTATTTCCATACCCCAAAGTTTACACCAATCGGAACATGCGAAAGTACCGCAGTCTCTTAACGCGAAGCCACCCAGTGGAGCTTCAAACCAGTGGACAGAATATATGTGACTCCTACTCAAAACCTACCCATGTATTTAAAAACGTCCCACCTAACACACTGGGAACTGCTGTGCTGGCCTCGCACGTAATAATTGCAAATAAAACGAAGAAAACCGTGCAAATCACGTTATACCTTCGAACCTATATGTAGGCAGTCATTTTATAGGGACAGCATCCTCGTGTTTACTGACAAAAAAAAACGAATGCAAAAACTTCAGCGGATTTTGCCAGAAATGTTTTAAAACTTCACTTAAATTCCAGGGAGCATACACAGAACCCAAATCAATGTAAAACAATGTTCCTAACAAAAAGGGACGGCCAATCTCACTGTAAACCTGGAACCTAATAGCAATAAGTACTGGACTGAGTAAGCCCATTGAACATTACACAAACGAAAAAAAAAACGCATGAAAATAGGGTATCAAGCAGGAAAAAAAACTTCAAAAAAGAAGTCCGAAGGCACAATGAACGAAGAACTGTCATATCCAGCCTCGGATTTTCTAGCGGTTTCTAAAAGAGTGCTCCTTTCTGAGACAGAAAAAGCAGAAAAATCTGGGAGAAGTGCTGGCACAGAAAGAACGAAGAACACTTCCCTTTACACAACCAAGCGCAACACTGCACTCAACATCAGAATTCGGCCTCCCAAAAACAACAGTATAGAATGCACAAAAACGCCAAAGACTGGGAGGATGATTTCCCCAGCCTCCAACAAGTCCCCACCGTTATGCAGGTAATGATGATTCTCTTCTGGCCAAGCTGGCGAAGAGCGATCGCAGATGTGTTAAGTCTTAGATGTCGATTTCGAAGAAGTGCCAAGATCAAGAAGTCCGAATAGACTTCGACTTTCTCAAACAAAGTACACCAGAGTGAAGACGAAGACGAACCGGACTTGAAGCAAACCGGGAACTCAAAGTTGCACAAGGGGACCTTAAGGCTCTCAGGGAGAGGTGTGCCCTTATCCCAGGAGCTGCCATATGGCCCAAGAAACAATTCCCAGGGTCTGAGGCAGACCAACCTGCAACAAGAGAGAAAACAAAAACCGCACTTCTGGTGCTGTCAAACTTTACTCCCGCGAAGGTAATTGAAGGAATTAAGAATACCATTGACCCCACTCACACAGGAATTAAAGACGTTAATGTCAGGCCATCAAGAGAAGGGGCAGTCATCTCGTCCACTTTTAAAAAAGTGTAGAATGACAAACAAATTTTAAGGACACATGAAAACTTCAAACATTAGTTCGCTTGCAAACGTTCTAAAGGCAAAGCTCCCGTAAATGGAAATATTCGGCATAGAAGAGGAGATCGAAGGAGACTCCATGCCACAACGTCTTATCAAGCAAAACCATCTCGATTACCTGGAGGAGGTTCTCAAGGTCAGATAATCGTGGGGAGGAAAATTTAGACAGACAGTCATTTGTAAATCAAGAAAAAGCATATAATGGGCTGCTGGGTAAAACTCATCTGAAAATTTCATGGACACGGTGTCTTTTTTTATAAGACATTCTTCCCACGCTGCACACATTGTTCAGTCTGCGGCCACCTGGAGAAATACTGCAGTTTATCAGACTCAAAGTGTTACAGGTTCTCCGATGACCTCCGCTACTAACGCTGCAGCAGGCCTCTCTCCTGCTGGGTGTGCAAGAAGCACATACGACCACGGCGAGGACACTGCCACGTGTCATTCCTTCACCTCCCGCGATGACCGACTTGCCTCCGGCGGGTTTGTGAGGAGGCTGAACGTATCTTGTTAATGTGTCAGTAGGCGCATAGTAGGAAATTTTAGAACTGCCAAACAAGAGCTTCCATCTGTGCATATACGAATGTGCAAGTGCTACCGTGGCCACGTGCTAACACAGCCAGCCCCTTGCGGCGGCGGGACGAACCGCTCCTGGTGCGGAATACGCTCTCGGGTCGTCTGCTTGTTCACTGTGCGCGCGGACCAAGACGAGTGCTTGACACTACAAAACAACCAATATGTGTACTCGTTTGACAGTAGGCAATGAAATAGTTACCTCTGCTTGGGCATTTCCTCTACAAACGCAATATTCAATGGCCGCTGCTGCTTAATGCGCTGGTTTAATTCCATGAAACATCTTCGCCGTGGTCACCGCTTGAGTGTGAAACGTGATAAAAACATTGCTTCCACACATTGCACGGTTCTTATTGTTGAGTGCAGCCGTCTGCCGTTTCGGGAACGTAGAAGGGTGGTTTTTAAGGTGGCGTGAATATTTAAAGGACAAAAGTTTACTAAGCGAAACAGGTAAGAAGGAACAAGACCTGTGCATACCCGTGCATTTGCCACACCTTTCGAAAATACGCTGTTTCCTGTTAGAAAGGAGAAACGAACAAAAACAATTACACTGCGCACGACCCGTGCGCAATCGCCCATACATTACCGAGGACGTATTTTGCACCGCAAGCTCCTGTGTGATCATGTTCTTGTCGTACCTTTTTAAAATAAATACCATTTTTGGACAGTCGGTGTTTATTCTGAGTTGGTAATTTTACCTATATTTTAAAATACGTTTCTATGGATTCAGAAGAGTATTTAGGGGGGATTTCGCGGTAAAATTAGGCAGTTGTGAGTTGGCGTCTGTCATGTGGAATTTCGTGTGTCATTTCAATACATACCATTTTCAAATCACGACATAAATCACCTTGGTTAAAAATTTGTCTCACTCAGCATAACAAATGCCTAATATGGTCACGTCTTAACATCTTAAGGTTGACCTAAGATTAAAGAATGAGGAAAACTCGCGTAATATGATGCACGTTGTTGCCCAAATGTGTGAGGGGTGTGTGTGTGCCATGGCTCGCTGTTTTTTTCCCACAGTGCTTGCTTTCAATACAATTTTGAAAAAGGCGAGCCACAATTTCTGGACAGTCTCAGACCAAAGGGGGTTAATCAGTTTTGAAAATACGTTGAAGTAATGCTTTTCCACCACTACAGAACACGACGCCTAGCGTACTTTCGATTGTAAGTAATACTGATAACCAACGTTTGGTGCAGCCCCAGTGCACTTGCTTCGCCATCGGTGCTTGTACCGTCTGCCCAAACGTCTGAGTGTGGAGTTGCACCACGTGAAATGGGGCACATAGGTCGGTGTGTCAGCTCCACAGGAAACAGTGGTATCCCCCGAGAAGCCTTCTCCTGACAGCGTTGAGGCATCTTCAGGCGGCGTAGAATCCTGCCAGTACATCGTTGCTTGCGAGGTCGCCCCGTTCTATGTCTCTGCATCTTCTTTACTGCCATTTGAAGAGTGTTTTCTGTTTATTTACATAAAATTATAAACAGGTAGTACCTCTCCGTTTCTTTCCTTCTTTGCGCGTACAATGCGTTCTACATTTTTTTCGGTGCGTTGTTTTCGCACACATTGTACGCTCTTCTACGTTACCAGTTGGAGCCCCTTCTTTTACGTTCACAGGAGATAGCGTGCGGATTATCCTTTTTTGGGGTAACCGTCGTTTTCTGCCTCAGATTTCAGATGGCTGCATTGAAAAGTTTCTCTTGGTGCCGAAGGCAATGACGTGCTTTTCCCAAAATAACCGATGTCGTAGTATTGATTACGCTTCAGTTCTGGCTCGTTTCTGAATGCGGTGATACTCGGCTTGTTATATGTTTCGGCGGTATTGCCCATCAGTGACGTGGAGGACATAACGGGAGAAGTGTCCTCCCCATTTGAACCATGACTGGTGAACGATGTAAGTCGAGATCATTCACGTTGGATTTGATTCGTTGCCGAACTGAGCTTTTTAAATACTACCGCAAATCGCTGATAACCCCTTGTAATTTCCATTTCATTGTTACCATAGTATTGGCCCATGATTCAGAATTTTCGACCTCTTCGGAAATCTTGTCTATGGCAATGAGGTCTTCGACTTCGTCATCTAGTTTTTTTAAACCTTGTTCTTTCTCTAGCAGTGTCCTATTCCAGCCAGACAGCATTACTAGCGAAAGTGAGCCAGTTAAAAGGTGTTTCTCAACCCCGCGTAATAATTGTCGAGGGTTCGTAACGTAGCAGGAGTCGCTGGCTGATAAGCTCCTACATTGTTTTTCTCGGGGTTAGTCAGTCCACAAAATCGTTGGTAGGCAGCAGTTCTTGAATTGGCCACGAAGAAGCACACCGTCGTTACAAGGTATGAATGTAGTATCTTTATAGTGAATGAATGTGCTTGAATTTCTTTCTCCTCGGGTGGTTTCCTTGTGCTTCAAGCTTGTTCTGCGTCAGATCCAGCGGTCTTCGCCCCACGGCTCACGTTGTCGTTGGTTGGTAGCCCGCTCGGACCTTCCACCGTTCAGTTCCCTTGGCGCGGCTCCAGACGAGGACACAAATGCACCGGCGGAAACTTCTTCTCGAAGGTCGATGCGGCCGGCACACGTTAGTTTGTCTCACGTCTATGAAAGCCACTTTTCCCGTCGTTTCGGAACCATGTCGCGGAAAGGACCGAGCCGAGCCGGTACAGAGAACACCATGCCTAGCGTACTTTCAATTGCAAGTCATACTGATAACCAACTTTTGGCTTTTCGCGTTACAAGCGTTCTCTTGTCGCTGTTCTTGCAACGTTGGCAAACTGCGTACCCCCTTTCCGAAAAAAAATGAAATGCACAGTGAACTTTTATTTTTGCATTTTTTAACCATCGCAGCGTGGTAGCGTATTCTCCTCCTTGGCTACTGTTGCCGCAGTCGGCGTTGCGATCCCTGCTGGTGCTAGGTTCATTTCTTGTTTATATTTTGTGACTTCCATTCACAAGTTCGTCATTTGGGGAGTATGAGAACTGAACAACCATGTGGCGGACTAACCGTTTGTCTTCCCACATTCAGTACTTATAGGGTGTAATGATTGGGGCAGTCAAGTAGGCCCCCAGAAGACGAACTTTTAGTCCTTTTTGCCAAAGTACGTACGCTGTCTTTCTAGGCCCTCTTTAAAAAATAACGTTTTCAGGACGTTAAAATTTGGACCTACTCGGACTCACCACCCCACAGAAGTGATCAGGCTCCAATGCAAAACTACAATTTCAACGCGCTATGACTCAGCTAACCAAATTTGTTCACCGCATCAAGCACAAACGGGCCGCAGCAAAAAAACCCAGACGTCATTCGACCTAAGCTTTTTTATGAGCACGCTATGTACGCCACACCTTACCTGTCTCTGAGACCAGTCGAACGGCGAACATTTTGCGCGTGTGACATTACAATCGAGATATGCCTTTTTATAAGCTGTGAATACACACTTGACCCCATGTCACAAGCAGAGACACGCAGGCACAGAATATTATTATAAGGAAAATAATAACAAACGTGAACAAAGCATCGTAAGGCTCATTTTGGAAAGGGGGTAACTTGGAACAGCTGTAGACAGCTGCTATAAAATCAGAAGATTGGTAGCGACAAAATGAACCGCAGGAAAACAGAAATATTATGTGTACTAGCTGCTATGTAAATATTTTGGCCATCCCATGCTATCGACAAAACAGGTTTTCTGATCGTCTGCTACCTCATTCGGCTCCTTCCTACCGCGAATCGTCATCGCTCCTATTGTTCAGCATATCCCAGGTGGCACAGACGATTCGAGATCAGCTTGCCCGTCTATAATGGTCGCCATTTTGCCATTGTCGGAAATCGATATTGTTTATTTGCAGAATAAACAGGTGTCTACGGTCTTTAACAGAACCAGCGTAGAAGGCACGGAGACAGAGAGATGAAACACACACGACCGCCGTCAGTCTAACAACTTAGTTTTATTAGGGAGAAAGGAAATATATATACATAAGAAAGCACAACAGAAACAAATGAAACGCAAAAGGCAATGAAAACAAAAACACTGTGCATAGATGTGCTACCAAAGCAACATGTACCGTAAGCGAACTGATATGCGCGAGAACAGCCCAATCATAACCTCCCAGCTAAGCAAACCTTTTGAATGAAGCACCACACTCGCTTGGCTGACGCACGTGTCCTCCCTTTCCGCAATGTGGAAAGCTTCTACAACTTCACGTGTGATCTGTCGTCGTGTGTAAACAAAATGACACTGCCTTGTAAATTCGGTGTGTAGCCACATTTGGTACAGTCTGATGACAACGAGAACTGGCGGGACCCTTCAACGACAAATGATGCTCCCCTAAGCGTACAAATATGCATCGCCCAGTTTGGCCCACCAACGTTCGCCCACATGAGAGGGGAATGCTATGAACTCCCGTTTCGTAAGAAACTTCGCGGTTCGCATGCCTCAAGCCAAAGCCAAACCACTTCTTTATAAAACCTGCGCTTCGCGCTATTATCTACTCTGAAGCAAACAGAACAAAGCTTATTGCGCGCTTTAATAGCGACCGGCAAACCATACCGCAACGACACTTTTTCAGCCCAGGCTTAATGCCATGCAGGTAGAGAATGATAGCAACAATTCTTTGCCTAGTGTGGTCAACTTCTACATCGACATCGACTTCTACATTGACATGTCCAAATTAACAGGGATTACGGTAATCCGGCCAGCCCTATCTTTACCACTTGGCCTTCAAAGCTATTTCCTATTTTATGAACACATGACTTTGTGACATATGAGCGCGAACATAAGAACGGATGGCATCCTTCACTAGCTTTGAACGACCATACGAATAATGCAGCAGTGGCTTAACACACCGTGGGTCATACAACCAACAAGTTTGCCCTCTGTTAAACTAAAAAAATAAGTCTTAATACTAATTTCAACCTACTTTTAGTGTTTTGACCTTAAAGTTAAGGCCGAGACGTCTTTCTTTAAAAACCTTTAAATTGTGCTCCGTAGACCTGAGGTAATCGTCCAATTACCAGAAACCTTTGTTGACCATTCCGCTTTAATCCGTTTTGAAGAACCGGTCAACTTTTTCAAGAAAGATCTTGTTTCGAATAGGGGCCATTCGCGAACCAATACACACACAGGACTTTTGCGCACGCTAATCACCGTCGTGATATATTACCAAAGAATATAAATAAAAACCCAATTGCTCCAAGAAAGACGGGACGATAACGGCGATCGCATTCTGAAAAGCCATTTCATTTTATCTATGAACTATTACACTCTTTAACAGCTGACAAAAGCTGACCTGAGGAAGCGAGTAAAACAATTCATAGATCAATGATAATGGCCGTGGTATATGAAAGGATATGCGTTTTAGGATATTCGGCTACAGCGAGTGCAATGTAGAGAAGAAAATGATCTTCCACGCGCAAAGCTGATAAACACTTCAGAAGAAATCCAGAAACGCAACATTGCCACGTGTCTCCAATCTAGTAAATGACAGGAAAAGGAATGCTTGGGTTTTGCGTTTTAGAGCTGAAGAGGACATCAAGGTGAAGCTTGTTGGCCATCTTGACTGCCAGAGCCAGTTTGTTCAAATTCGCATCAATCAAAAAGAGAGAATCTTTCTTTTTCCTTGCAAGCAAGTAAACATACGTTTTCGTGAGGTTTTTCTCGACACCGCCTAAAGCCTTCTCACCAAAAGTTCCCCGACATAACCACAGGAAGATACAACGTGTCGTTGTTCATACTGCCAAACAAAATAGCTCCAAAATGCGACATTCGTGCGAAGTTTGAGTGCGAACTAACCAGCGATACGTATGAATTTTTTAAAACTGTTCCATTTATCGGCGTAACAGCCTGTTTGTCCTTGTGCTGAGATTATGCTGCTGAGGGCGTCGGAGTGCAGCCTAGCCAAATTTTTACTGTTGCGGACAGAGGAGGAAAGTGTATCAATGGAAAGAAGGCGGTTTTTGAAAAGTTTCCGCATCAGAAAAGTCACACTATTATCATTCCAAGGCTTGAAGGTGGTATTTGAGCTTGCTCTTGGGAAAGTTGGAAGCACAATAACACCGTTTATATAATTGGCTGCAAATTTTAACGAAATACCAGAAGAACAGATATGCAAGTTGGATGTTTTATCTCAATAAATGATTAATATTTGAAATCCTAAAGGACCAATTACATATCAAACTGACACCTTGGTGAGACTGAACAGAGTATATACAACCATCATCCGCATCGACTGCTTCATGTAGGCTGTGAGCAGTTGACGGACACTCATACGTGTACGCGGTGAGTGTCAGCCCTCATTGACACAGTAGTTATTCACCCCGTCACGTCACCGTCACGTCACCACCTTCCTTATTGAGCGAGGGTTTCTCGGGGAAATTTCTCGCCGAAAACGGTGCGACGGAGGCGGGAAGCCGAGCTCTAGCTTTTGCGCACCTTCAACGCGGCGGTACCACGCCCGTAGTAAACCAGCGATTCGTAAAACAATTTTTTCGGATATATCTTGTGACAATCAGCACACGTAAAAATCTAAGCATTTTCTTTATTTTTCACATGAAGCACACCCCATTCAAGGATAAAGTGATCAGCACGAACGCTTCTCCGTTTGCATCTCTGATGAGCTTTTATTGAGCTTTTACTTAGAGTAATATCCACTGGTCTAACGTAGCTGGCATATACCCTGGTGTACAATAGCTATGCGAGGTATAATATGTCGTCCAAACCATGTGGTATCTTACACTGCTTATCTCTGAGTGCGCACACTGTGTCCTTACGCATGTCTGGCTTTCAGTTGGTTTCTTCAAGCGTCCCCCTAATTGGAGCGTTTCGTCGATCACTGCCTTGGATTTTTTGCGGATGACAGGCTTGGTATTGGTTCCTTTTAAGTGTTTCATTATTCCAGCATTTCCTCGAGTGCTGGCTCAGTTGTTTTCCCGGATACCCTGTGATTTACGTTTTTAATTTAATCCGACACCAAATATAACTCAATACGCTCCGCTGTGGTTAACTCATTTATATTGCTACGTTTGGGAAGTATGTGTTTCTTTTCCGGATAGTCTTTGCTTTGGTACCCTACGTGTTGCTTCTCCCACAGCTGCGGCTTTATCTGTGATGGCCATTGTTTGGTTGTCATTTAGCCTGTGTACACTAGTTTCGTTCTGCTTGTTCGAAAGCGCGAATTTGTTTGAAGAGGTGTTTTACACTTCTGCGACCTGGCTGTGACTGACTTCTTGCAGGTTTTCTCACTCTTAACGAGTTTCCTTTTTTTCGTTTTTCAGGTTCAGCCTTAGCTTGCAGTGAACCCATCCTATGTTCACTGCTCCTACTACACTTTTGTCAAAATACATGTGTTGTCACATAAAATTAAATCAGTTTACTTTATGTTGTACCATTGGGACAATTCCATGTCCTTTTCCCATACTTTCATTTTATACGAAAACGTTCATCAACCTCAGTGTATTTCCCTCAGCGGACCCAACCACTTTGTCTCCTGGGCTATTGCAAATATGTATGCAAAAGTTTTTCTTTCACCTTTTTTCTTTAACTTCTTACCAAGCTTTGCGTTGATGTCTCCATGACAATCGCGAACTATGTCGTTGCTTTCTCTAGTGCTAATCTGATGTTTCTGTAGAAGCTGTGTACGGCTTCATATTAGCTGGTTGTTGGCACTTAGGCCTGTACTATCTTTAACCGTTCTCGCTTGTTTAGCTTGAAGGAGGAATTTCACGCTAATGCTGAACAACTCTTCCACGCTCCCTACTGTTTGTATGTGAATTAAACATACTTTCCCACGTTTTTTCTTCTCTTGCTGTCTTCTGTACGACAAATTTTCCCGATAGTCAGCTTCATAAAGCCTTCTCCTCTCCTTCTGACTTCGCCAAACGTTATAATATCTCACCTAAGTAGGAAAGCTTCTCTAGTAGTACCATTTGGCGTCCCTCGCCATACAGGGTGCATGCGTTCAACGTTACAATGGTGAAATTGCTAGTTTACAAAGCCAAAAGCCTCTACACAAGGTGTTTGTCAGCGCACGTATCCATATTTGAAACAGCTACAAATGCCGGGATTATACCCGCGTAGTTTGGTTCACCAGAACAAGGCCTGAACTGCTCTTCCTTTTTTTCGAACGCCAGGGTTCGGCTGCTTGAAGCCCTATATCCAAGCTAAAAGGGTTCTTACACACCAAGGATTTCTTGCAACCTATCCAGTTAGCCTCAATTTGGGGCGATATACAAGAATTATTTTGGAAAAATTATGCCGTACACCCAGTGATTTACCTAAAGAATAGGCAAGCCGGCTACATCCCCTACGCCAGATGTTTTATATTGTTACTTGCCGCAATACGGAACCAGCCACAAGCTATTGAGTGAGAATGAGCTGTTTGTAAAATCCGGAAGGCGGTCTTAAGAAAGTTGCAATGAGATGTGCCCACACATCGTTTGCGGGTGCAGCAATAGTTGAGCATTTCGTAGCCATTTGCTTCTTATCTTGTTTTATTTCCACTTCTCTATGCGTCCATTTTCGAATGAGTACAGTCGACTCCCCTTCTATTTGCAGTGTTCTGGCTCTGAACAAACGACTACGTATGTCTTAGAAGTGGATAAAGTTTAGCACCTAATAACGGTGACAGTGCCCTGATCTGTCAAATATGTAACATGAGAAAAATGCATCATTATAACGGAGGGACCCATTACTTGTAAAGATACATTCATACGTTCTAGGGGGAGCAAGGAAGTGGTGGCGCGTAAAGGCGGATTTACTGGAATGAAACCGCCTGGAGTTCGAGAGTAAGCCATACACATCTTTTTTTCAATCAATCAATCGGTTACAGAGTACAGGGAACAGTACATTTGTCACATATTAAAGGGACAAGGTTCATAAAAAGGCAATTTAATGCCTGAAAAAGTGCCGCAACCTGTCCCAGTCAATAAAGAACACAAGGACATGTTTGAGACTTAAAAAAAAGTTAAAATCATCTGGCTTCACTACTTACTAAAAGTGACACATTCGTACACGTCGATTTTTAAAGTCAACCAAAGTTAAATTCATCGGTCTTCACAACTTACTGAAAGGGACACACCCATACACGTCTATTTTTAAAGTCAGCCTGGGGGGGGGAACTAAAATGAAATTGGCAAAAAAAAAGAAAAGAAAAACAAAAACAAAAAGAGAAACACAAGAAAAGAAAAATAAATTTCTTTTGAAGCTTTAGTATATGTGTGTGTATTTTCTTTTTAAACAAAATTACTAAGCGGCTTTCTTGCACCATGGTTGTAATGGCTGGATGAGCATTCAATAGTTCAGTGATCATAAACGTTAGCTTTTGTGTACCGTAGTTTGTCCGTATTCTCTCACAGCAATATATTATGCGTCTAAAGCTGTATGTATGCTGCCTTTGACAATATGCATTGTGAAATGCGACCCCGTTAGATTTCAGTTTATCATATATTATCATCGCTATTTTTTTCTTTAAGATATTCTCCAACGTTAATATGTTGTGCTTGTGAAAGAATGGAATAGAATGCGTTCTAGGTTGAACGCCTTCACTTATCCGTACTATTCTCTTCTGTAGTTTATAAATGCTTTCTTTGTTTGTTTTAGTGGTCGTTCCCCATATTAATGGACAGTAATGAATACGCGAGTATACTAAAGAGTAATACAGTTGTCTCCTTACCCAAACTGGCAAAAAACATCTAATTTTTCCAATTAGACCAATTGAGCGCGAAAGATCGGTGCGAACTTTGTTTATGTGGTATGTCCCGTCAAGTGTTTTATGTAAGGTAATACCAAGAAACGTTTGCCATGTGACCCGTACAATCGAACATCCTCGAAATTTTACTTGAATTTCATGGGGTATACTTTTATTTTCCGGCCGAAAAATAACATGTTTTGTTTTTTTGGTGTTTAGTTCAAGCCTATTTGCCGTTAACCATATTGATAAGTGCTTAAGCCATTTGTTTGCTTGTTCTTCCAAGCTGTCCATATCTTTTCCAGAGAAAAAACGTTTGCATCATCGGCGTATAAAATCATGTCTGGTATTTGTGTTATATCAACAATATCGTTTATACATAAGAGGAACAGGAGTGGCCCTAATATAGATTCCTGAGGGACACCGTACCTAATTTTATCCATTCTTAATATTGCATGCTGAGTGTCACAATATTGGAAACGATTTGTTAGGTAACTGCCTAATAACTTCAGGGAAACACCTCTCATACCATATTGATTTAGTTTCATCAGGAGAATGTCATGTTTGATCGAATTGAACGCCTTTTTGAAATCAAGGAATATTCTAAGAGTGAAAGATCTGTGCTCAAAATTCTCCTTGATAGATAGCAAAGCCTGCTCTGTACTTTTTTTTTGAAAGGCGTATTGCTGTTTTGTTATATTTTCTTGGCTACAGAAATGTGAGATTCGATGGTATAGGACTCGTTCTATTAATATTGAAAATATGGGCAAGAGAGATACAGGTCTCCAATTATTCAAGTCATTTCCAATACCCCCTTTGTAAATGAGTGAGGCCCTTGCTATCTTTAGCTTATCAGGAAATATTCCGGTGCTTAAAATCAAATTACATATGTGTGGGAGCGGCCCACTAATATACTGCGAGACTGATTTTAATGGCTCTGCTTTTATACCGTCAACACCTGCCGCAGAGTTGTTAGGTAAATTCACAATGAAAGAATGTATTTCCGATTCATCAGCGGAAGTAAAAAATTGATTTAGTAATACTTTTGGTAATGCATAGTTCACAGCCTGTGTTGGTACTAGTGGAGATCTCGCAAGCACCGGACATTAAAAATGGTTGTTGAACATATCAGCGAGTTGTGTACCAGAGCAAGATTTACCCTCTACCATGAGCTTGGTGACGGTCTCCTTATTTGATGAAAGTAGAAGATCATTTATGGTATTCCAAACTGCTTTCTGTCATTCAGAATAGCTGCGAACTTATGTTCATAGTATTGTGTGCGTGCCCGCTTAATATCAGAGCCTAATTTATTTCTAAACTGCTTAAACCGCCGCAAGTAGTCGATTTGCTTTGTTTTAATGAATGTACTAAATAGGTTATCCCTTTCTCTCATTCGCTTTAGAAGTGACGCATCTATCCACGGCTTTCTAGCTTTTTTGTTCATTTTGAATAATAGAGCTGTGGTATTGTCAACAAGAATGCTTCGTACGCATGTACAGGTTCTGTGATTTGTAGTATTTCACTCTTATCTGTCGCAGTAACTAATGCCTGAAAAGTTTGAATTTTTTCAGCTGTTATCTTTCGGTAATAAGTGGGGTTGATTTTTTTCCGTTCTGTTTTATGTGACTTTATGAATGAAAAAATTGGAAAATGGTCACTAACACCAGGTATAACAACTCCAGCACGTATTTCACTTTTACAGTTTGTGAAGCACAAATCAAGAAGGGTTTCGGACAATTCTGTCACCCCAGTATGCACATGAATTTCGTTCTCATAGCCAAAACTCAGCATTGTGTCAAGAAGGTTTTGTTTTTTAGCACAGGTAGACAACATGTCTATGTTGAAATCACCCGTTACGGTCACGCGTGCATTTTCCCGTTCACAAAATTCCAATAATTCCCGAACAAAGTGAAACAAGGATGAGACAGTTCCGGAAGGAGGCCTATAGAATATTACTACAAACAAATTTGCCGACCTCACTATGAACGATTCATAATCAGAAGTTACAACCGTATATTCTTTTATAAAATCAAATTTCAGCCTGTCGTGGATATATATTTCCACGCCACCGCCTCGTTTATTTTCTCTACAGACTATGACGCAATTGTAGCCTGTAAAAGGTACAGCATCTTCACAGCTCGTGAACCACGTCTCGGTAAAAGCTAAGAAATCAAAATTGTGTTTTAAGGTGTCGAGTAATAAGTCAACCGCTTCTTTTTTTTCGTAAGCTTTGCGAATTTAGATGAAGTAATGAGAACCGTTTTTTGTCGTGGGAAAGATTTAGTCTCTGAAAGGAATCTGCATCGTAGTAACAGTATTTTTTGTCATGCGCCATAGTGACGTGCTGATCAGATACGGGCTGTCATCTTTAAGTTAAGCGAATTTTTTCAAGGTCTTGCTCTGACACGATTCAAATTACTCTATCACGTGGGGTGCGACGCACAAAAAGCTTTCCATTTTTGTGCCATGTGAACTGATATTCCTTTTTGGTTGCTTTCGATTTGATTTTCCAGAAAAGTGCTTTATTGTACGCTGTGACGTTTTTAATAAAGAAAATATCTGACTTTGCTTTTCTTAATTCGCTTTTCTTCTCAAGCCACCTTTCTTTCGTAAGGCGAGACGAGAACCTGACAAACACAACGTCATGCTTATCACCTTTCTTTTCGTTCTTGGACTGCATACGATGAGCGGCCTCGATGTCCCGCTCGGAAAGAGGTGGAAGCTCAAGATCACACGCTAGCTTGTTTAGCTTTTCTAGAAGGCTTTCATTTGTGTGTTGTGCTAAGCCGTGCACTTCTAGGTTAAGGCGTCTGCTGTACTGGTCTAGTTCGTTGGCCTCGAATTTGAGCTTATCCACTTCTTTTTCTCTAGCCTCAGCCACAAGTTTCACGACTAGTTTTTTCAGGTTCGAGATGTCATCTGACTGGTGCTTCAGTTTTGTTATAACTTCATCATATTTATTTGACACAACCTTCACCGACTCTTCTATGTTCTCAACAGTTTTTTTCAATTTTTTGCAAAGCATCAACCTTTGATTTGATCGTTAGCCGTTCGTTTAACTTGCGGTGAATTTCTGCTAGCTCAGAAGCAAAGTTGTTTTCTGAACCGGTAAATTGACCCTCTGAATGACTCCAGCATGAACCATGGATTTGCAAGTCGCGCATCCCCATGACTTTTTAGCCGTTGCCGATTTCTTTTTGTAGGCATTTTTCGTTACCCCAGAACATGCACCAGCATAGTAATAACGTCTACATTCACAGCACATAAGACATAAATCACTGTCGTTTATCTTGTCATTGCAGTTTTGACACGTGTCACTCATGCTGTCAGTCAATTAAAAAAACACTTTACGCACTCAGCAGCGGAAGAAACCAAAAGTAAGAGATTCATTATATGTGCTAGGGAGAGCAAGAGCGCCAACCTGCAAGGTACAAGGCATGCTTTTAGAAGTCGCTGTGATGCCGCTGTGATGCCCCAATGGTGTCTCTACTGCTGCCGAGTGCGCAAGTGACAGGTCTGATCTAGGCTGATCTACAGCTTAGAACTGACGTGCAGTGATATATACAGGTTGTTTTCTTAAGCGATGGTTTATTAAGTGCCCTACGATGGATAACAGACTTTTGCGTGTCAGACACATCATCTGCATGACATATTCTGCACTCATTTTGTAGCCTAACTGCGGTCTAGTGTCATCGCCTGTAACGATTACTACCAACCCTTGCCTGGCCTTATGTCTTCGATTCATTATACAGTTGCCTTGGTATGACGCTATGGTGCTAAATATTGCAAGTCCGCATTTTTGGTTCCAGCATAACGCGAGCTGCACGTGATGCACGCATAAATGCTTTCAATTTGTATGTTCTATCTTCGCGGTCCAGCTCGATACGATCTGTGAAGTGTGCATTGTAATTGTAAGAAACAAATATTAACAGCGCATCCGAATACGCAACTTATCCCTCGGGAAAAAAAACGGAATATATACAAAACGTTTCTCTAGCCGTCTGGAGGAGATATTCTAGCCAACAGAGTGTGGACAACCTTCTCGATATTTTTACCAGCTACTAACACCTATTACCCTTGCAGAAAGACTAGTCTCTTACGCAAGTCTATACGCAAGTGCAGCCGCTTATTTTTTGCCAAGTGAACCTTTATCAATGCTAATTCTAAGTGGACGACAAAATGCTTCAAATCAATCCAAGTACTAAAACAACAAAAAGCACAAGAAAAGCATTTTAGTAGTCTGTAACACCTCTCTCCTCCTGAATTTTGCTCAAAATTGTGTCTTTCATTGCCAAGTCTTACGTACATCACGGGTTCCTCGGATATTTGATGATCACAGCTAAAATGAAACGTTGAAGCTACGCCACACAACATGCTCGCACAGCATTATACGCAATAAAAAATTTGAGGACGTTACAAAGACCTACGTACTTTGGCGCGAGTATCAACTGGCATACAGCTTTACCAATCCGGATTGGGTTCGGATATTGGTACCACTCACAGAACTGTTTTAGTGCATAAAAAGTTTCAAATTTATCAAAAGGTAACGGTCACGTGAATGCCTTTTCTTTAAAACAGTTTTGTAAATACGCACGCAAAAGATTTCCTCCTAAAAACCTAAAGGTAAACTGAACCTGTCGCACTACGACCTCTGCAGAACTTCGTGCTCATGTATACAAAACAACTCTTCTAGACTATTATTCACATTAAACCTTTGCCGAAAATAATGTTTTAACAGATCCGGCTTCAGCGAAGAATGTGGCAGCTGATACCTGAACTTAGACTGCGTTTGCACCACTTTTTCGGTCTTGCAATATCTCCTGGTAGCTGAAACAGAACTTTTCAGAATTCTGTACGGCCGGCTTAGCATCGAAGTAAATTCGCCCGACAACTTCTTGAAATTTTTTTTTATCGTACGGTTTAGTGTGAGGCTCTTTAAAATAAACCAGTGTATCTGTTTAAATGCATTTACTTCTGTAACGTTGATAAAGATTAATGAGCGATGGCGTACACTTAGGGTGTTACAATAAAGTGTTAACAGCCATGCTTCGCTGAATCAAAAGTTACCAGGACTCGATCTGGACAAAAAAAACTCCTGTGAAAAACCTCCGTCCCGAACGTCATCAGAAATTTTTTATACGTGTTCCATTAAAGACCTAGAACACCACATTGACATCAGAAATTGCGGCAGATATGATACGCTCAAATTCTATGTTATTCGTGTTTAGCGACCTTTTAATAGACCCACCATTGCCTAAATCTATGAAGGATCATTTGTTGCTCATCTGTCCCACCTAACTCGTAAGTGCTTCACATTTTCCTATTTGTCATACCAAGGCTTGAACGTCTACATGTTTACTGTTTCCAGACGACGAAGAGATGACATTGCTCCAAGTTTGCCAGATCCCTTCTTGTTAAAGCAATCATTAAAACACAGTGACCTGTTAGATGAATGAGTGCCTAAAGGTCAGTGATTTTGTCATGAGTGACAAATGACATTGATTTGCCACGAGGAAGTGAACATTAGAAGTATGGTCTTGATATCTAATATGTCCCACCTCAAACTGGTTTCCGCTTTTCCCATCTGTTTGTGTTCCTATAACCTCCTTTAAATAGCCCTCAGTTAAACACTTTATTCGTTTTGCACGAGTATTTAAAATAGTTTCAAGCGAACTAGTAGTAAGGTTGTTCCTGGTGTGGCCGCAGTCAAATAAATTATGAATCAGCTTTACTATCATTTGCAGAAGAGTCAGCCAAAGAGCCACCGGCCCCCAAATGCAAAAAGAGCCCACACGCAATGAAGTAGCCGGATCTGGACTGCAAACGAACGCCGCTGTGATCTCTTGAAACCGCGTCCAAAGCGTTCAAAGGCGCACAGTACTATAACGCAGTGGCACCATTACCAGTTGCTGGGGTACGTGGCGTTGCACTGGCTCCATGGCTGTATTAGTGTTGATTGTTTTTTCCTTTCTGTCTTGAAAGGGGAATGTAAGAATACCACACAAAGAAGTGAAGTTTGCCTCATCGTTGTGTGGGAACGGAGCGGGTTCTTGACGGCGTTTGTAGGGAAGACAAACCACCAAAGGCGCAAAAAAAAGCGAGTTGAAAAGGCGTTTAATCTTCGCTTTAAACAACCACACAAAATGTGCATTCAAAGGAACATCACACAAAGAACGTTAGTAGCTGTATTCAATAGCGTTTAAAGCACAACTTGCCATAAAAGCTTGCCCCCAGTACAACTCTATTACCCTTTAGATGGTATCAACTGAAGCTGCTGTTAGTATATTTATTTATTTTTTATTCTTAATAGCCGGAAATGCCCGCGTTAGAAGGCATAAAATAGGGGATTACATACGCAAAGTAGGTCAAGTGTTGTGTTAGCGTTACAAAAAAGGAAAAAGAGAATAAAAATAAAGCGAGCAGGTCCAAACTGAAAGCGGTAAGAAACATGCCCAAACAAAATTATAAAAATGAATTTTTCTCACTTGGTGATAAGGGTTAAAAATACAGGAGTGATGACAAGAATGTTAGAACTTGGACATAGCAATACCGAAAAAAGTAGAAAAAGATGCACATAAAATATATTTTAATTCGACGAGTACCGCAATGCAAAACCTTCTAACACAAAAATACAGGGCGAAATATTTGGTTTAATTTTAGTAACAATAAAAAAAACAAGAAAAAAGTAATATAAATTGGAAAGGCCCTCGGTTTCTTGAAGGTCAAACATAAGTTGGTTATTTATTTGAGTGACGGTACAAAATCGTAATCTATAACTATAGGGTAACATAGCTAGCGAACAGTTACTGGTTAAAAAATTCAGTAGAATACAAGCAAGTGCCGCGGAATTGCAACGATGCCTATATATGTATAAGAAAGCAGCATAAAATGAACAAGAACCAAGGAAGTATGTTTACATTTTGTGCATTTTTGGTAGAAAAAAACTGATCACTCGGGCGGTAAATGGGTAAAATTCTCATTGTAATAAAATACTCAGAAACGACATCAGATTCCGCTTTCACATAGTGCAGAGCATGTGGACATATTACTACAGGTCAGCCATTTGTCTTCGCTCAGAAAGTGCGTTACCGTTCCGCACGCACCACGTAAGCAGTGTGATAACTCACCGTTTGTTTATCCTATTGAAATAAAACAAGAAAAAAAACAAAGCTAGCAGACGTTGATGTTTGTTTTAAGAAAAAACAGCACTAGTGGCCTTCAATAACTTGCATTATTTTCCTATCTGTGAAAATTTTCTAACTTCTCAATACGACTTCACACTAATTTGGGTATGTAATTGGAGGTTAGAAAAATGATAATTTTAAGGAGTTGGTGATCCATGTTGAACTACGGCGGAATCGAGAAGACAGGCGACAGCAAGAGGACAACAATCGTGTAATTTCTAATTCCTCTGAATATCATTTTTGCTTTTTGTCTTGCGCTGTTGTTCTCATACAGCTATAAATCTTAATCTTTTTTCACACTCAATTTCTGCTGCGGTATTTTCCAAAAAATCTAAGCACCCGTGAGAACAATGAAATAAAATTTTCTATAATTTATTGTTCGTCAAGTATTTTCGGATGTTGAAAATAATTATACCAGTTCAATGTATCCACACAAATATTTCATTATGAGTGAGGAAATAGAATTTTGGTCAAATATGAAAAATTTACATATTTCAAGGACCACAGAAAAATCAATATTCTCCACTTGCTTAAAACAAAAAAAAACATCACGACACTGCAGGCCAGAGGTAATGCCTTTTCACTGACTTTTTACCAATAATGTCATGTACAACTTGTCTGGCACAGCCATTTCCCACATATTTCATCGAATGATGTTACAAATAGCCGTACATAATTATATAAATGAATAAGTTGTTATAATATACATTCTTCGGATTTCTGCTCTACATAATTGTTTTCATTTTTAATTTACAGTGCACGATTAATGTTGCAACTCTCGGGTTTTTTGTAGACAACACAAGTGTTTTTTTTTTCGCTCAACAGAGGCGTCTGTAATTTTGTCCTAAACCATGTCACTGAGCTCATTAAAAAAATTGCTAATTTTTAATTGCTATGGTGTTTCGGCTTGAACTTTAGCGACATTGACACGTTCCGCCTCTGAGAGACGTTTTTGTGAACACGCGAATGAAGAAAGCAAACACGGATGATGGAAAGCACAACGCGATTCTGGCTTTGTGGCAATATCAACTCGGTGTCTGAGCTGGGTTTCATCGGATCCGGTTGTAAAACAAAAACCAGTTTAACTACAATACGTGTTAAAACAGGGGACTCTATGTGGAACTTGCAAGAGCGGATGCTTCAGCGAGTTGGTAATACGTTGCATTGGCAGGAGGCGCGAATTAACACGTGGAAAGAGGAGAGAACAACAACCTCGCGTGTGGTCTTCCCTCTGTTGTTCTCTTGATGTCCTCATGGTATTCGCGCTTCTTGCCAAAGCAATATAGTTGAAGTTCCATGCATGTGCATTAGGAACCTTTTTATTTCCAATATTATACTAGATAGGAATGCCTGTCCCCCCATGAAACTCAGTTGGTTTAAAAATCAGGAAAATCCACTAAGAATAATTCAAACAAACGCCTTCCCAATCCCGCTGCGAATAAAATATATATTATCTAAACACGACTCCACAGAGAGAGCGTTTTGCGGCAATTCAGGCACACTACATCACATCGTTGGGGTGTGACCAAAACCCCAAACTACCCTCCTCTCCAACCCTTCCCGTGAGCAGTGGGAGAGCATGTTATCCAGATCTTGCCTCGACTACCAGATTACTTTGGTTCACCGAGCGGAAAGCGCCAGGATTGTCCTTGAACTTCCGTACTAGGGAGCTATCCCACAATTTATGTTTGCTTACGTAGTTTTTTCCCCCTCGTTCTCTTCTCCGGAACTACGACGCTGAAAGGACTTAATATGTCCCCATCATTCTTACGAACATACACAAACAAATATTGGAACCACGTACCTGCTTTTGTGGTATAACCTGTAGAGGTATTATGGTCATTATGTAAACAAAACTACACTTCACATTACCATACAATTCCACTAAGTTGTGGCGCAATATCGAGAACAGAAAATCATCAACGCGTTTCGCGGAATTGCCATCATGACAATACGGAAATGGGGAGTTGTATATACTAGCATCAATGATGCTCAAAGCACAACGTGAAACTCAAACCAAATGCTATAAAACATATCCTTGAGCGTACATAGGCTACATGCATTTGGCGTGTATATGCTGACTTTTGTAAGACACTGTTACAAAAAATACTAATTGTTTTCCGCTTTCAAATATAATACATAATTTCTGTGAACAACATTGAAATTTTAAGAAACCAACTGTACTAAACACAGCCGGGAATAAAGCAGCATGCCACGCTATAGCTTTCTGAAGATATTTTCAAAGGTGGCGGCCAATTATTTCCCCAGCTTGCGAACAGAATTCTCCAAATTTTTAACCCAGAGCACCTTAAATTAACCCCGATTCGAAACCGGTACCTCAGAATGGTGGTCAGGATAATGACTACATTTCAGGAGTCTGATTTGATTGATTGATTGTTGGGTTTAACGCGCCGTCGCAACGCGCCGTAGTGGAGGGCTCCGGATTAATTTTCGCCACCTGGGGATCTTTATCGTGCGCCGAAATCTCGTACATACGGGCGTTTTTGCTTTTCGCCTCCATCAGAAAAGCGGCCGCCACGGCCGGGAATTTTTCAGGAGTCTGACACTAGGCATTTACACAACTGAAACGTCTTATCAGTGAGCACCTCCGGTGGCAACGTTTACACCCTTCAAGAAATTGAAGGCCGCTTTGTGTAATTTGATTATGCAGGTGGCTTCCTTAGGGTTATGCTCCTTATAATGACTACCTGTCCTCCTGTCATCCTCCAGCCTTCACAGGAGATTTTTGTTGTACGTTGTCCAGTTGTGGAAAAAACGGAGGCCAGAATATTTGCTTTGCATCAGCAGTCCTTTTTCTGCGCATTTTTCATTTGAAATATAAATTGACATTGACATTGACATTGTTTTATTATGTAGTTCAGTTCAGTTTTTACATAACCAGTGTTTTACAGAAGGAGCTCTCATGGAACAAATCCGACAGGGGGACCTCCTGCTTCCTAATGCAAACTTAAATATTATTGGGAGGCGGTATAAGCCTCCGTCGCGGGGAGGAAATACGGTACGTGTGCAGAGAACAACGCTGTGGTATGTCCCTAAGGCAACTTTTAATTTTTTCCTTTTCCTTAGCAAGGGAACTGACCCCGCCGCTTGGAAATGCCAACTTCGAAGCATCCAGACCTGCGCTAATCCACCTCCGAGCAGTTAAAAACCAACTCAGAAATCAGAACAAGCCATTGGCTTTTTCAAACCTTCCTGGGCCGATCTGAGCGTCCGTCGCACGGAGGAAATACGCTACGTGTGTGGAGAAAAATGCTGTGGTATGTCCCTCGGATTTTCGCTCACACAGAGGCCCAAGACCCAGCTCATGCAGTCTCCGCAACGTGCAGATAATACGCTAAGTGTTCAGAGAACACGGTTATGGTATGTGCCCCAGGCTATTTTATTTTTCTCCCTTTTAGTAGGCCACTTGCCCCTCAGCGAAGGAATTCTAATCCCTAAACTTCTCGAGCGCACTAATCCCCTGACGTGTCTTTTAAAGCCAACTCAGCAGGCAGGTGCGCATTCGCGTTCGCACATACTCCCGGGACCCAGCTCAGTCTCTGACGGGGGAATAGAATAAGCTGTGTGTTTTGTTACGATATGTTCCCCGGGCAACTTTTCATATTCCGCCTCGCGTGTAAAAAGACCGTAGTTCTTATCCCGGTGCTGGAAAATCATCCGCCCCGCCCTCCCCCCCCCCAAAAAAAAAACTGTGCAATTATGGAATTGCAGTTGGGGCTTGGGGTGCGGCCTTACTCCGGCGACCATTGCCACTAACGCACTATCTCACCAGAGCAGGATTGGCCACCCTGGTGTAGTAACGGTCACACCCTCCCATGAATACGCCAATTAACCCACGGCCCTAATTCTCCAGTGGCTCTGAAGCAACTCACCACGGCGGCGGTCAGACCTGTGACGCCGCAGGGGGTGCTAAGAATCCCTGGACCCGCACAGGCCGCCATTGGAATCTGAACGTGGCAAAGTTTAACACGAGAACTTTATCTAGTGACGCGAGTCTAGAGGTGTTGTTGGAGAAATTAAAGGGCATCAAATGGGATGTCATAGGGCTTAGTGAGGTTAGGAGAACAAAGGAAGCCTTTACGGTGTTAAAAAATGGACTGGTTTTATGTTACCGTGGTCTAGAGGACAGAAGAGAACTGGGCGTAGGATTTCTAGTCAATAAAAACTTAGTTGAGCATGCTGAGGCTAGGATGGGATTGACAAACACGCACACTCCACAAAACGTAACGTGGCGACAGACGACAACAACCATGGGGCGATGAAACGAGTATTTACACGACTAATTACAGGCTGCCATTCTGAGCTTGGGCTGGCTGCGCCCGCACCCATCTTCTTCCTTTTCGCCATTAGTGGTGGGCCATGCCGGCGCGAGTATCGTCCCCGTCTGCGACAATATATATATAAATAAATAAACCAAGAAATATATATATATAGCGATGGCGTAGAGGTAGAACACCCGCCTCGCATGCAGAAGGTCCGTGGTGCAAATCCCGTTGCCGGACAATTCCCAACGGATTAAAAAAAATCCGCGTATTGATGCAATTCCACAAAGGCGCTTGGGGTGCGGCCTGACCCCGGCGACCATTGCCGGTAATGCACTTCCTCGCCAGAGCAGGATTGGTCACCCTGGTGTAGTAACGGCCACAACCTCCCATGAATACGCAAATTAACCAACGGCCCTCAGTCCCCTGCTGCTGCGAAGCAACTGACCACGGCGGCGGTCAACACTGTGACGCAGCAGGGGGTGCTAAGAATCCCTGTATCCAGACCGGCCGCCAATGGAGTCTGAACCTGGCAACGTTTAACGCGCGAACCTTATCTAGCGAAGCAAGTCTCGAGGTGTTGTTCGAGGAACTAGAGGGCATTAAATGGGATGTAATAGAAATTAGCGAGGTTAGGAGGGCAGGCGAAGCCTTTACGGTGCTGAAAAATGGACACGTCCTCTGTTACCATTGTCTAGAGGACAGAAGAGAACTGGGAGTGGGATTTCTAGTCAATAAAAGCATAGCTGGCAACATACACTTAGGATACTATAGCATAACGAAAGGGCAGCAGGTCTTGTTTTTAGGCTCAATAAGAGGTACATGCTCAAGGTGGTACAGGGCTATGCCCCCCATTCAGCCACGACGACCAGGTAATAGAACGCTTCTATGAAGATGTGGAATCGGAAATGGCTAAAGTAAAAACAGAGTATAACGTAGTTATAGGAGATTTCAATGCTCCCCGCACGCGGCACCTTGAGTATTCATGGTTACGGTGAGCAGCGACAGCGCGTGCCCCGAGCTCCCAACATAAGCCGTGTCCAACCGTGCCGAGGTGTTTAAAGCTTAAGGGTAGAAGCCGTAAACGGTGGCCGTGGGAGCATTGGTCAAGCTCCGGCCGATGGGCTCCGTGTCTGTCTACCAGGCAGGGAGCTCCGGGACCTCTTTGGCCACCAGGGTAAGATCAAAGAAGAAAGTACCCCCGTCTCCCAGCTTTTCATCATCATCATCATCATCATCACCAGCCTATCTACGCCCACTGCAGGGCAAAGGCCTCTCCCATTATTCTCCAATTGCCTCGGTCCTGTGCCAACTGTGACCAATTTATCCCCGCAAACTTCTTGATCTCATCTGCCCATCTAACTTTCTGCCGCCCCCTGCAATGCTTGCCTTCTCTAGGGATCCACTGTGTTACCCTTAATGACCAGCGGTTATCTTGCCTTCGCATTACATTCCTGCCCACGTCCATTTCTTCTTCTTAATTTCTACTAATATGTCTTTAACACCAGTTTGCTCCCTGACCCACTCCGCTCTCTTCTTGTCCCTTAATGTTACACCTATCATTTTCCGCTCCATTGCCCGCTGAGTCGTTATCAATTTAAGTTGAACCCTCTTAGGGAGCCTCCAGGTTTCTGCCCCGTAGGTGAGTACCGGTAAGATGCATCTGTCATACACTTTCTTCTTCAGCGACAATGGTAGGCTGGTATTCATTATCTGAGAATGTCTGCCATATGCTCGCCACCCCATTCTGATCCTTCTAATTTTCTCTGCCTCATGGTTGGGATCTTGGGTCACAACGTGGCCTAAGTAGATATATTCGCTTACCACTTGCACTGCTTTGCCACCTATCTCAAACCGCTGTGCTGTCCCGAGGGTATTGATCATTACTCTAGTTTTCTGCATATTAATTTTCAGGCCCACGGTTATACTCTGTTCACCCAGTGCGGAAAGCATGCTTTGCAATTCGTCCCCCGAGTTACTTAGCAAGGCAGCGTCATCAGCAAATCTGAGGTTATTGAGGTATTCTCCATTAACCCTTACTACCACCTGTTCCCAATCCAACGTTCTGAATACTCCTTGTAAACATGCTGTGAATAGCATGGGTGAGATTGTGTCTCCTTGTCTGACACCCTTTCTTATAGGTATTTTACTGCTCTCCCTATGGAGTATGATGGTAGCTGTAGACCCATTGTAGATATCCTATAGTATTCTTATATAATGCTCATCTACCCCCTGGTTCCGTAATGCCTGAATGACTGCTAGGGTTTCGACCGAGTCAAATGCTTTCTCATAATCTATGAAGGCTATATATAGGGGTTCAGTATACTCAGCGCACTTCTCTATCACCTGATTGATCGTGTGAATATGGTCCATTGTTGAATAACCTTTACGGAACCCTGCTTCTTCTTTAGGTTGACTGAAATCTAAGGTTGCAGAAAGTCTGTTAGCGATTACCTTGGTAAATACCTTGTAGACGACTGACAGTAAGCTGATCGGCCTGTAATTTTTCAAGTCCTTCATGTCACCTTTCTTATGAATTAGGATGATGTTCGCGTTCTTCCAAGATTACGGTACAATTGCGGTCATTAGGCATTGCGTGTACAGGTTGGCTAGTTTTTCAAGGACAATTTCTCCGCCATCCTTCAAGAGGTCTGCTCTTATCTGATCCTCACCAGGTGCTTTGCCCCCTTTCATTTCTTTCAAAGCCTTCCTTACTTCTTCGGTCGTTACTGGTGGGATGTCTATCTCCTGTGAGCTACTGTCTCGTTCGGCGTTATCCTTTATGTCCTGGCTACTGTACAGATCCCTATAGAACTCCTCGGCCACTGTGACTATTTTATCCCTATTTGTGATGACATTGCCTTGCTTATCCCCAAATGCATACATCTGTTTTTACCCCACGTCAAGACGTCTCTTCACTGCTTTAAGGCTACCTCCGTTCTTTACAGCGTATTCGATCCTCTCCATACTATACTTCCGTATGTCAGCTGTCTTGCGCTTATTGATTAACTTCGAGAGCTCCGCTAGTTCTATTCTGTCAGCTGCGGTGGAGATTCTCATGGTTTGCCGTTTCCAGATTAGATCTTTCGTCTCCTGTAAGAGTTTACCGGTATCCTGTCTAGCCCAAGTGCCCCCGACTTCTATTGCACACTCCGTGATAATGCGTGTAAGGTTGCCGCTGGCTTCCTGTGTCGTAAACTCGGCTTCCTCGTTAAGAGCGGAATATCGGTTCTGCAGCGCGATCCTGAATTCATCTACTTTGCGTCTTACTGTTAGCTCACTTATCGGCTTCTTTCGTACTAGCTTGTTGCGACCCCACCTCAAATCTAGCCTAATTCGAGATCTTACCATGCGGTGGTCACTACACCTTACCCTTCCGAGCACTTCCACATCCTGCACGACGCCAGAGTTATCGCATAATATGAAGTCTATTTCATTTTAGTGCTCCCCATTCGGGCTCCTCCAGGTCCACTTACTACTCTCCCGTTTACAGAAGAAGGTATTCATTATGCGTAGGTTATTCCGTTATGCAAACTCAACTAGAAGGTCCCCCCTGCTATTTCTACAGCCCAGACAATAGTTCCCAACTGCCTTGTCTCCAGCCTGATTCTTGCCTACTTTAGCATTGAAGTCCCCCATAACTACGGTATACTGTGTTTTTACTTTAGCCATTGCCGATTCCACATCTTCATAGAAGCGTTCCACTACTTGGTGGTCGTGGCTGGATGTGGGCGCGTAGCCCTCCACCACCTTGAGCTTGTACCTCTTATTTAGCCTAATTACAAGACCTGCTGCACTTTCGTTAATGCTATAGTATTTGTGTATGTTTTTCGTCTCCCTGCTTTTATACTATGCTATATGGCATTTTCAAAACCCCCCTCCAAACGTGATCGGCCGTGTCTAACCGTGGCCAAGCCGTGTCCAACCGTGGCGAGGTGTTTAAAGGTGAAGGGTAGAAGCCGTAAACGGTGGCCGTCGGAGCCTTGGTCAAGCTCCGACCGATGGGGTCCCTGCCTGTCTACCAGGTAGGGAGCTCCGGGTCCTCTTTGACTACCAGGGTAAGGTCAAAGAAGAAAGTACCCCGTCTCCCTGTTTTATACTATGCTATTTGGCATTTTCAACCCCCCCCCCCAAACGTGATCGGCCCCCGAAAAGGGGCCGCACCGAAGTTCCATTTCCACCTCTTTCAACAACTGTCTTTCCAACAACCGTAAACAACTATTCCCGTTTTCTTGTAGTTGAGTCAACTGGCACAGAAAGATCTGTCTCTCCATTGTCTGTCTTCGTGGTATCGAAGTCCCTGACGAGTATAATTGGTGAGGCGTAGAAAGCCAAGAAACAAAGAACTGGGGAATTGCTGGTCGAAGTCACCAAGCAGCAGCAGGCAGAAAACCTCTTGAGCGAGACCCGAACCGGTGATCTTGACATCAGGGTCACGCCCCACCGCAGCCTAAACAGCTCTCAGGGCGTGATCTCCGATCCTGATCTACTGAACGAAACTGAAGCCGACCTGCTGGAGGGCCTTCGAGGTCAGGGCGTAACAGGGGTCAGGCGTATAAAAATACGTAGAGAGGACAAACAAATACCTACAAAGCATCTTATCCTAACTTTTGACAGGTCGAGCCTTCCAGAATACATCAATGCAAGTTTTGTTCGATGTCCGGTCCGGCCTTA
This sequence comes from Haemaphysalis longicornis, assembly GCF_048455015.1. Classification (NCBI taxonomy): domain Eukaryota; kingdom Metazoa; phylum Arthropoda; class Arachnida; order Ixodida; family Ixodidae; genus Haemaphysalis; species Haemaphysalis longicornis. The sequence goes on from NW_027526214.1 coordinate 92,584,143, forward strand.
CATCACTAACCCGCTGCGCTGTTTTAAGTGCCAACGGTTTGGGCATGGCACCAACTCCTGCCGCGGCCGCATTACCTGTGCAAAATGCGGACAACACGACCACCCGTCCGAAAACTGCAACACCCAGAGTTTCACCTGTGCCAACTGCCAGGGGCCCCACGCAGCGAGGTCCCGCACTTGTGAGAAATTTAAGCAAGAAAAACAAATCATAAATGTAAAGGTCACTGAGAACATCACCTTTCCAGAGGCCAGAAAGAGGTTCGCCTTTTTCCCCCTGGGGAGGTACGCCGACGCAGCTCGCCGGTGGGCGGAGCGGCGTCTGGTGTCCACAGGGACCCAGTTCAGCGAGTCTGACCTGGTCCCTGCCCCGCCCCCCCCCCCCCTGGGTAGCCTCTAGCAGCCCAATCCGTTGCCACGCCGCTTGCTGAGGCAGCAGCGGCACCGGTCCCTACAGAAGAAGCAGCAACCTCTTCTGTAGGGACCGGTGCCGCTCCCGCCTCTGACTCCCCGTCCTCCAGTGCGTTAGAGGGTGCCGACCGGATGGACACCGGGGGCCCCGCATCGGCTCCCACCGCCACCGCCCCTCTCGTGCCACCTCTGGTGCCCCGGACGCCCTCGGCGGTGGCGGCTCAAATGAAGTACTCCCGAAAGGGGGCCAAGTCCGGGGGGCCTGGTCCGCCGGGCACCCTTCTGGCATCTGACGAGGAGATGGATGTCACGCCGCTCCTGCCTGCAACGCAGCGCAAGGAGCGGCCTCCGACTTTCAAGCCGAAGGAAAAGCCTACAAATCTAAGAGTAACAGCCCCGAAAGACGACACATGAACACACACGAACACACACACTCCAGTTATTCTTAAATTTAAATAATGGGAGCAGAAAACATCATCCAATGGAACTGCAGAGGCCTTCTTAAAAATCTTGATTATGTGTATAAGATTCTGCATGCCAGTCAGCCAAGTATCATGTGTCTGCAGGAAACCCACCTCAATTCTAAACAAACCAATTTCTTAAATAGGTACATGGTATTCAGAAAGGACAGGGTTGGCTGCACACACTCTTCAGGAGGTGTGGCAATTGTCGCCCGGAAATCCTTACCCTGCACCCTGTCACTTTGAACACTGTCCTTGAGGCTGTAGCAATCCGTACGATAATATTTAATAGGTTGATAACGGTATGCTCCATTTACATTCCTCCTGATTTTGCACTTCTGAGCTATGATTTGGAGGCACTGGTTGACCAGCTGCCCGAACCATAGATACTAACAGGCGACCTTAATGCGCACAACACTCTTTGGGGCTCCTGCAGAACGGATGCCCGAGGTCGCCTGATAGAGAAGTTTCTTACATCCTCCGGAGCATGCCTTTTCAACAAAAAACAACCTACATACCATAACTTAGGACACAATACATACTCGCATCTTGACTTGGCTATTGGTTCCGCAGTTCTCTTTCCATGTCTTGAGTGGGGTGTGGGCACAGACCCATATGGTAGTGACCATTTCCCCACTTCCCCAACGTACATAGGTAAAGGCCCATGCAGTCCATCTTCCCATAACAGGTTTAATGAATCAAAAGCAAACTGGAGTACATTCACAGAAACATCTAAACTACCCCACACAACCATAAAACACCTACACGTGGAGGAAGCAGCCCAACTCGTCACGGCACACATACTCGACGCCGCCGAAAAGTCTATGCCCCAGGCCTCCAGTGCGTCCCGCAACCCAAGGAGGCCCTGGTGGAACGGAGACTGTAGGCCGGCGCGAGAGGCCCCGGAACAAGGCGTGGGGTGTCCTTCGCCGGTTCCCCACGCCAGATAATCTCATTTCCTTTAAACGGGCAAAGGCTCTTGGGAAGCGTGTGCGTCGTGAGGCAAAAAGGGAGAGTTGGCGCGCCTTCCTCACTTCCATCAACTCATACACCGACACTCACAAAGTCTGGACACGAATACGTAACCTTAAAGGACAACGGACACACAGCCTGTCCCTGGTCAGTACAACAGGGGACACACTAGAAGACCAGGCTAACACCCTTGCACAACACTTTCAACACGTTTCTAGCTCTGCGCACTACACAAACACTTTCCTAAAACATAAAGGTACTTGTGAAAAGAAGTCCCTACATGACAATAACAGGTGAGAGTCTGGTTACAATTCTGAATTTACACTCTATGAGTTGAGGGTTGCCCTGAGCACATGTAAACCTTCAGCTCCAGGGGCAGATAAGATTACATACACTATGATACAACACCTACACCCAGACACTCTTGAAACACTCCTACACCTATACAATAAAATATGGCTTTCGGGGCAGATTCCACACTCTTGGAGGCAGGCCATAGTAGTGGCGTTCCTGAAGGAAGGGAAGGACCCTTCCTCTCCCGCCAGTTATCGTCCCATCGCTCTGACAAGCTGCCTGTGCAAGCTGCTCGAGAAGATGATAAATCGCAGGCTCGTGTACTTCCTTGAGTACAACGGTCTTCTCGAGAGCTGCCAGGCAGGCTTTAGGGTGGGGCGATCTACCAACGATGAACTTGTTGCGTTGGAATCCTTTATAAAAGAGGCATTTGCTCATAAGCAGTTCTGCCTTACGGTATTCTTTGATCTTGAAAAGGCTTATGACACAGCCTGGCGATATGGCATCCTTAGCGACCTGAAGTCCTTTGGTGTGTCACGTAACATGTTAAATACCATTTCTAGCTACATGTCCACGAAAACATTTCGTGTTAAAGTTGGGTCATCCCTGTCCGGGATACATGTGCAGGAAAATGGTGTGCCGCAAGGTGGAGTTCTAAGCTGCACATTGTTTATAGTTAAGATGAACTCCCTCCGAAAGGCATTGCCACCAACCATTTCCGGTTCCATCTATGCAGACGATGTTCAAATATCTTTTAAATCTTGTAACCTGTCAATTTCAGAACGTCAAGTACAGCTCGGTGTTAAGAAGCTTGCTGGATGGGCGGACCTTAACGGTTTTAAACTTAACCTGGGCAAAAGTACTTGTGCTCTGTTCTCCCGCAAGCGCGGGCTTAGTGCGGACCCTGAGATTCCTCTTGGCCGTGCATCTATTCCTGTTAAAAGGGAGCACAAGTTTTTAGGTGTCATATTTGATAACAAGCTCACGTTCATACCTCATGTCAAAGCACTTAAACATAAATGCCTCAAAACACTAAACATTCTCAAGGTCCTCTTCCACCAATCCTATGGGGCAGACAAAGAACTACTTCTCCGGGTCTTTACCGCCTTAGTCGGGTCCCGGTTAGACTACGACAGCGTCGTGTATGGGTCGGCATCAAAAATCGCACTAAAAATGCTTGACCCAGTACTACACTTTGGCATCCGCCTTGCGTCGGGTGCGTTCCGCACTAGCCCGGTAAAGAGTCTATACGTTGAATGTAATAAATGGTGCCTTGACTACCAACGAACGTACATGGACTTGCTCTACGCTTTCAAAATTTCATCAATGAATAACCATCCTTTTAAACCTGTTTTTAATGATGCATCCACATCACTAGTGTTTGTAAATCGCTCGTCCGTTCCTTTGCCATTCTCACCTAGAGTGAGACAGGAAGCTTCGGATTTTAACATCTCCTTTTCAGACATTTACACATCTTCTTTTACTGACATTTTACCACCCTGGCAGCTTCAACCTGTGTGTTGTGACTTGTCTTTCATGAATACTGATAAAACCAGGGTACCACAAACTGCAAGTTTGCAGCACTTCTTCTCCCTGCAGTACAAGTATCAATGTGCAGAGTTTTATAGTGACGCATCAAAACCTGCAACCATAGTGTCTTGCGCTGCTCATGGACCAAACTTTGATGCATGCAGAACCATGAGCACATACACCACAATTTACTCAGCTGAAGCATATGGCATCTTACTCATTGCACAACACATTCTTGAACACAAAATATCGAAGTCCATCATATATACAGATTCCTTGAGCGTTGTGCGCGCATTGGCATCATACAAGCCATGCAATAACAGAATTGTCCATATGGTTTTCAACACTATCATGTCTATATATGCCCAAAAACTTGTTCTGGTGTTGTGCTGGGTTCCAGGCCATGCTGGAATTGCTGGCAATGAGGTTGCAGATCAGAAGGCCGCAGTTGCTGCACTCAGAAACACAGTAGATATAACCATACTACCACAGAGTGACCTTAAGCCACAATTTCGACAATACCTTTGTAGGAAATGGCAAGCACAGTGGAATGAACAGACAAATAACCAACTACACGTAATAAAGCCACACTTGGGACGATACACAACTGACTCACACAACAGACACATGGAAGTCGCCTTGGGTAGGCTGCGGATAGGGCACACCCATGCAACGCACTCGCATCTGCTGACGGGATCTTCTAGACACCAGTGCAGCAGATGCGGAGAGACCCTATTCGTAGTGCACATACTAATCACATGCAAGGCACTTCACACAACACGACACAAACACTTCAGAGAACTCTACAGACACCATATTCCCCTACATCCATCGTTCTTTCTAGGTGACGATGCCATTGTTTCAGTGAAACGTGTGTTTGAGTATTTGTCAGAAGTCAAGTTTTTAAACCTCATTTCCTATCATGCATAATGACATCTGGCCCTATACACCAGCCATGCCCATTGTCGTTTTGTGATTTTACTTTTGTTCTTGCTGACTTTACTTATTGGTTAAGGTTTCACACTCATATATGACTATTATTTTGGCGCTCTTTGACCCAGTTGGCCTTGCGCCATAAACATCCAACCATCATCATCATTTCAATGCTAAAGTAGGTAAGCATCAGGCAGGAGACAAGGCAGTTGGGACTTTGGTCTGGGATGTAGAAATGGCAGGGGACCTACTAGTTGAGTTTGCAGAACGGGATAATCTAGGCATAATAAATACCTTTTTCTGTAAACGGGATACCCCGCACGGGGCACCTTGAGCAATCTTGGTGACGGTACTGGCGATACCCGCGGACCCCGAGCCCCCAAACATAAGCCGGATCCAACCGTGGCGATGTGTTTATAGGTGGAGGGTTAAAAACCACGAACGGTGGCCGTCGGAGCCTTGGTCAAGCTCCGGCCGATAGGCTCCCTGCCTGTCTACCAGGTAGGGAGCTCCGGGACCTCTTTGGCTACCAGGGTAAGGTCAAAGAAGAAAGTACCCCCCCGTCTCCCTGCTTTTATACTATGCTATATGGCATTTTCAAAACCCCCCCTTAAACGTGATCGGTCCCTGAGAAGGGGCCGCACCGAAGTTTCATTCCCACCCCTTCCAACAACTGTCTTCTCAACAACCGTGAATAACTATGCTCGTTTCCTTGTGATAGTGTCAGCTGACTCAGCAAGACCTGTCGCTTCACTGTCGGTATTCCTTGTCTCGAAATTTCTGCAAAGCACATTAGGTGAAAAGTATGAAGCCAAAAAGCTCAGGACAGGAGAAAGCCTTGTCGAACTCAACACTGAAAAACAATCCCGCACACTTCTTGCCCAAACTCGCATCCATGATCTGGACGTCAGGATCACGCCCCACCGGAGCCTGAACAGCTCCCAGGGTGTGATTTCACAGTCGGATCTCCTTACAGAAACAGATTCCGACCTTGAAGAGTTAAAGGACCAAGGCGTCACAGCCGTGTGCCGCCTCATGATGCGCAGGGACGATAAGATAATCCCCACCAAGCACATTATCCTGACCTTCGACCGATCGACACTTCCGCAATACATAAATGCAGGCTACATCCGATGCTCTATTCGCCCGTACATACCGAACCCGCGACACTGCTTTAAGTGCCAGCGGTTCGGGCACAGCACAACCTCTTGCCGCGGCAAAACAACCTGTGCGAAATGTGCACCGCAGGACCACCCCACCGACAATTGCAATTCTGATAACCTCACTTGCGCAAACTGCAGGGGCCCACATGCGCCCTACTGCAGGAAGTGCGTGAAATTTCATCTTGAGAAGAAAATAATAAACGTGAAAGTGACAGACAACATCACATACCCAGAGGCGCGGAAGAGGGTCGCCTCTTTCCCTCTGGGGAGGTACGCCGACGCAACTCGCCGGGGGGCGGAGCGGCGTCTGGTTTCCACAGGGACCCAGTTCAGCGAGTCTGACCTGGTCCCACCTCCACCCCCCCTGGGTTGCCTCTGGCAGCCCAACCCGCCACCACGCTCTTGCTGAGGCCGCAGTGGTTGTGGTGGCAACATCTTCCGTCGGGACCGGTGCCGCTCCCGCCTCTGTCTCCCAATCCTCCAGTGCGTTGGAGTGTACCGAGGTGATGGACACCACGGGCCCCGCACCGGCTCCCACCACCACCGCACTGCCCGTGCCACCTCTGTCGCCCCGGACGCCCTCGGCGGCGGCGGCTGAAACGAAGGGCTCCCGAGGGGGGGCCAAGTCCGGGGGGCCCGGTCGTCGGGCACCCCTAGGACATCCGACGACGACATAGATGTCGGGGCGTTCTTGCCGGTGGTGCACCGCAAGGAACGCGTCCCGACGCCAAAGCCTCCCGACAAGCCAAAAAAGGCGAGAGTCACAGCCCCGAAAGACGACACATAAACACACACACTCCAATAGCTCTCACATAAATAATGGGAAGAGAAAAAATAATTCAATGGAACTGTAGAGGCCTTCTTAAAAATCTTGACGATGTATACGAAATACTGCATGCTAATCAGCCAAGTGTAATGTGTGTTCTTGGAAACAAATTTGAATTCCAAGCACAGAAATTTCTTGAATAATTACATGGTCTTCAGAAAGAATAGGGATGGCTGCACAAACCCTTCTGGCGGTGTGGCCATAATTGCCCGGAAATCTTTAGCCTGCCACCCGGTCAATCTGAACACTGTCCTTGAGGCTGTGGCAATTAGAACAATATTATTTAATAGGTTAATAACGGTATGCTCCATATACATTCCTCCTGATGTTTCACTTTTAAGCTCTGACTTTGAGGCGCTGGTTGACCAGCTGCCCGAACCATACATCCTGACAGGTGACCTTAATGCTCACAATTCTCTTTGGGGCTCTTCTCGTACGGATGCCCGGGGTCGCCTGATAGAGAGGTTTCTTACATCCTCTGGAGCATGCCTTTTCAACAATAAACAGCCTACATACCATAACATAGGACACAACACATACTCATGTCTTGACTTGGCGATTGGCTCAGCAGTTCTCTTTCCTCTCCTCGAGTGGGGTGTGGGCACTGACTCATACGGTAGTGACCACTCCCCACCTCCCTCGCATACATAGGTAAAAGCCCGTGCAGTCCATCTTCCCATAATAGGTTCAATGAAGCACGAGCTAACTGGAATACATTTACAGCGACATCGAAACTACACCACAACATCCATAGGACCCCTACACGTTGAACAAGCTACCCAACTGCTCACGGCGCACATCCTCCACACCGCCGAAACGTTCATTCCCCACGCCTCTGGTGCCCCGCGTAACCAGCGGAGGCCGTGGTGGAATGAGGACTGTAGGCGGGCGCGAGAAGCCCAGAACAAGGGGTGGGGTATCCTTCGTCAGTACCCCACGTCGGGTAATCTTTTGTTGTTCAAACGGGCCAAGGCGGTTGGAAAACGTGTGCGCCGTGAGGCAAAGCGAGAGAGCTGGCGCACCTTCCTTACATCCATTAACTCATACACAGATGCACACAAGGTATGGACAAGAATACGCAAACTTAAAGGACAACATACACATAGCCTGCGCCTGGTCAGTACAACAGGGGACACACTCGAAGACCAGGCTAACGCACTTGCACGACACTTCCAACATGTTTGCAGCTCTGCACACTACACAGACACTTTCCTGAAACATAAAAATACTTCTGAAAAAAAAGTCCCTACATGACAATAACAAGTCAAAATCTGGTTATAATTCTGAATTTACACTGTATGAGTTGAGGGCTGCCCTGAGCACATGTAAACATTCAGCTCCAGGCGCAGATCAAATTACATACACCGAGATACAACACCTACACCCAGATACACTTGAAACACTCCTACATCTATACAATAACATATGGCTTTTGGGGCACATCCCAAAATCTTGGAAGGAGGCTATTGTAGTGGCGTTTCTGAAGGAGGGTAAAGACCCTTCTTCTCCTGCCAGTTATAGACCTATCGCCCTCACAAGCTGCCTGGGCAAGCTTCTCGAGAAGATGATCAACAGGAGACTCGTGTACTTTCTTGAGTACAATTGTCTTCTCGAGAGCTGCCAGGCGGGCTTCAGGGCGGGGTGGTCTACAAATGACCAACTAGTAGCGCTGGAATCTTACATTAAAGATGCCTATCTTCATAAGCAGTATTGCATGACCGTGTTCTTTGATATCGAAAAGGCATATGATACTACATGGCGCTATGGCATCCTTAGAGACCTCAAATCCTTTGGTATATCTGGTAACATGCTGAACACTCTGTCCAGCTACCTATCTTTACGAACATTTCGTGTCAGAGTTGGTTCGGCACTCTCAACCGTTCACGTGCAGGAGCATGGCGTGCCTCAAGGTGGTGTTTTGAGCTGCACTTTGTTTATAGTCAAAATAAATTCAGTTCAGAAGGCATTGCCACCAACAATCTCCTGTTCGATGTATGTGGATGACATACAAATATCATTTAAATCGTGTAATAAGTCCATATGTGAACGACAGATCCAGCTTGGGGCAAGCAAGCTTGCTCGCTGGGCTGATCAAAACGGTTTTAGGATTAATCCTGGAAAGAGTACCTGCGTCGTTTTCTCAAGGAGGCGCGGTATCCAACCCGACCCTGAAATTAAATTGAATGGTGACTTGATTCCTGTAAAAAAGGAACACAAATTTCTAGGCGTAGTATTAGACGAGAAACTAACATTCATCCCTCACATCACACAACTAAAACATAAATGCATCAAAGCAATAAACATACTTAAGGTCCTTTCACACCACTCCTATGGCGCGGACAAGCAACTACTCTTACGTGTCTTCACAAGCTTGGTGGGGTCCCGCTTGGACTATGGGAGCGTGGTTTATAGGTCAGCAACAAAAACAGCGCTGAAAATGCTAGACCCAGTGCTTCACTTGGGCCTCCGTCTCGCGTCGGGCGCTTTCCGTACAAGCCCCGTACAAAGCCTATATGTCGAGTGCGATAAATGGTCCCTAGATCATGAGCGAACATACATAGATCTTTTGGACGCTTTTAAAATTTCGTCTATAACCGACCATCCTTTCAAACCATTCATTTGTGATGCACCCATGTCCCAACTTCTTCTTAATCGTCCATCTATCTCTGCTCCGTTCTCACATAGGGTGAGACAGGAAGTGTCAGAATTATCTGTCACCTTTTCAGACACCTACAAATCAATCCTTTCCGACTTTTTACCACCGTGGCAGCTTCGCCCCGTGTCGTGCGATTTGTCGTTTGTAGCGATTGATAAAAAACGAGTACCCACAGTTGTAATTCCTCAGCACTTCATGTTCCTGCAAGAGTTCTTCAAAAATTCTGCACAAGTGTGCAGAATTTTTTTGCGACGCGTCTAAAACAGCCCGTATGGTTTCATGTGCTGCGCACGGACCTGATTTTAGGGTATCTAACACCCTAAACTCGAAAAGCAGCATTTTTACGGCTGAAGCCTATGGCATATTTCTGGTTTTAAAGCACATAGTTCATCATAAAATTCCCAAGTTCATCATCTTTACAGATTCCTTGAGTGCAGTACGTGCATTGTCATCTAAGCAGCTTTGTAAAAACCATGTTATTCATTTCATGTACAAAACCATTATGTCAGCATATGCATTAAGTCTTGAAGTGACCGTATGCTGGGTGCCAGGTCACTCGGGTATCACCTGAAACGAGACAGCAGATCAAATGGCCGCTGCTGCTGCACTTGCAAACATAGTGGACATAACAACAATACCGTACACTGACCTTAATTCACACATTAGACAACACATTCGCAATACATGGCAAGCACACTGGAATGAACAGGCAGACAACAAACTACACGTTATAAAGACAGTCTTGGGAGCATACACCACTGACACACACAACAGGCACAATGAAGTTACCCTGGCTCGATTACGGATAGGCCTCACGCATGAAACACACTCATACCTGCTCACGGGATCTCCAAGACCCTTGTGTGGCAGGTGTGGAGACGGCCTATCCGTGATCCATGTGCAACTTCAATGTAAAGCACTCCACACAAAACGACAGAAACACTTCGCCGACCTCTACAGACAACACATTCAACTACACCCAGCATTGTTTTTAGGGGATGACCCCGTGACTCCTGTACAACGCACCTTTAAGTTTCTTAGTGACATCAAGTTTTTACAACTCGTTACCTATCACACGTAGTTCCTTTAAACACGATTTCATGCCACGCACAATCACAACCTGGCCTTTTACACCAGCCATCCTCATTGTCTTTTACTGAATTCCCTTTTTTTTTTTTGAACGGTTTTAGCGTTTACGGTTACATCCCTCATACCTAACCACCGTTTTGGCGCTCTTTGCCCTCGTTGGCCTTGCGCCATAAAACACCAAACATCATCATCATCATGTAAACGGGATAGCCGGAAGTGGACGTAGAGGAGCCCGAATGGGGACCATATATATGAAATAGACTTCATATTATGCGATAACCCTGGCGTTCTGAAGGATGTGGAAGTGCTCCGAAGGGTAAGGGGTAGTGACCATCCTATGGTAAGATCTCGAATTAAGCTAGATTTGCGGAGGGACCTTAACTAGCTAGAATGAAAGAAGCCGATTAGTGAGCAAACAGTAAGGCATAAAGTAGAAGAATTGAAGATCGCGCTGCATAACCATTACTCAGCTCGTACCGAGGAAGCCGAGCTTACGACACAGGAAGCCAGCGACAACCTTACACGCATTATCACGGAGTGTGCAGTATATGTTGGTTCACGATGGCTAGACAGGACATTGGTGAACTTTCCTGGGACAGGAAAGACTTAATTAGGGCATGGCAAACCATGACAACCTCCACCCCAGTTCACAGAATAGAACTAACGGAGCTTTCTAAGTGAATCGATAAGTGTAAGACAGCTGACATAGGGAAGTGTAATATGGAGAGGATCGAATACGCTGTAAAGAACGGAGGTAGCCTGAAAGCAGTAAAAAGGCGTATCTTCGCGGGGAAAAATCAGATGTATGCACTTAAAGACAAGCAAGGCAATGTCATCACAAATAGGGATATAATAGTCACAGTGGCAGAGGAGTTCTATAGAGATCTGCACAGTAGCCAGGACACCCAGGATAATGCCGAACGAGAAAGTAGTTCAGACGAGATAGACATGCCAGAAGCAACTACCGAAGAAGTAAGGAAGGCTTTGAAAGAAATGAAAGGGGGCAAAGCACCTGGTGAGGATCCGATAACAGCAGACCTTTTGAAGGATGGAGGAGGAATTTTACTTAAAAAACTGGCAAACCTGTATACGGAGTGCCTAATTACCGCACGCTTACCGGAATCTTGGAAGAATGCGAACATTATTCCATTAGAAAGGTGACATGAAGAACGTGAAAAACTACAGGCCTATGAGCTTACTGTCAGTCGTCTACAAGGTACTTACCAAGGTAATCGCTAACAGAATTTCTGCAACCTTAGATTTCAGTCAAGCTAAAGAACAAGCAGGGTTCTGTAAAGGTTATTCAACAATATACCATATTCACACGATCAATCAGGTCATAGAGAAGTGCACTGAGTATTCGGAACCCCTATATATAGCCTTCATAGATTATGAGAAAGCATACGACTCGGTCAAAACCATAGCAGTTTTTCAGGCATTACGGGACCAAGCAGTAGATGAGCATTATGTATAAATATAGAGATCATGTACAATGGGTCCCCAGCTACCATTATGCTCCATAAGGAGAGCAGCAAAATACGTATAAGGAAGGGCGTCAGACAAGGAGACACAATCTCTATAGTGTTATTCACAGCATGTTTACAAAAAGTATTCAGAACGTTGGATTGGGAACAGGTGGGAGTAACGGTTAATGGAGAATGCCTCAGTAACGTCAGATTTGCGAATGACGTTGTTATGCTGAGTAACTCCGGTAACGAATCGCAATGCATGCTTTTCGCACTACACGAACAGAGTACAACCCTGGTCCTGAAAATTAATATGCAGAAAAATAAAGTAATGATAAGTAACCTAGGGACAGCTCAACAGTTTGGGATAGGGGGCGAAGTAGTGGAAGTGGTAAAAGGATATATCTTCTTGGGCCAAGTTGTGACCCAGGATCCCAACCATGAGGTAGAGATAATTAGAAGGATCAGAATGGGGTGGAGTGCATACGGCAGACATTCTCAAATAATAAAGAGAAGCCTACCACTGTCCCTGAAGAAGAAAGTGTATAACAGTTGCGTCTTACCGGTACTCACCTACGGGACAGAAACGTGGAGGCTCACTAAGAGAGTCAAACTTAAATTGAGAAAGACTCAGAGGGAAATGGAGCGGAACATGATAGGTGTAACATTAAGGGACAGGAAGACAGCGGAGTGGGTCAGGGAACAAAGGCGTGTTATGGACATACTGGTGGAAATTAAGAAGAAATGGATGAAGGCAGGACATGTTGCGCAGGCAAGATAACAGTTAATCATTAGGGAAACAGAGTGGATCCCTAGAGAAGGCAAGCGTAGCAAGGGGCAGTAGAAAGTTAGATGGGCGGAAGAGATCAAGAAGTTTGCAAGGACAAATTGGTCACAGTTGGCACAGGACCGGGGTAATTGGAGAATAATGGGTGAGTCCTTTGTCCTGTAGTGGGCGTAGATAGGCTGTGATGATGATGATGATGATACACCACTTTAAAAATAGAACGCAAAGGAACAAATTTATACCAACTGTTATTCATTGGTAGTAAAAGGGAGAACTGCGCATGTGTGTAGTAGGTAGTTCAAAAAGTTATGTATATTTTTTCTTGTGCCGTAAGCACGAGGCACCATCAATACCCGAGGTTGAGCGGGGAAAGAAGCAGGCGATCAGAGTTTGATTATGAGAGTGTACCAAGTATGTATTTTCTTGCAGACCTATAAAAGAGTACTGGGAGTTGTACGATTTAGGGTAAGGGGGTGAGGCATTCCAGGTGGTGGCAGCGAAAAATGACAGTGTTTGTTTTCCGTAGTTGGACCGTACAGTTGGAAGTCAGATATTATGTTGCGCTGAAAACCTCGGGTTGTTTGTATTAAGGAGACATGTTCGGTAAAAGGACGCAAAAAATTCAGGGTTATCTCAAAAAGAGGAAAAAACTACACAGAGCTTAAGATTACGTTCGAGAGTGAGGGGTAGGAATGCAAGGTGGTCGAAGATGGTTTTACAGTAGATTGGCAATCACTGAATGTAAGCAGACGAAGGGCGTTATTTTGAACACGACACAGTGGTGCAACATTGTGGTGCAAATTAGATGTAACCGATCTTACGTGTCTGTCAAATTTCATATTTCTGTTTATGGTAACTCTAAGAAACGTAGTAGAACCTGATAAATAAATGACGCGATTGACAAAAATGATACATGGTGTGCTTGTACGTTTTTTATGAGCGGAATGAAACATCATGAAGGCGCTTTTTTGCCTGGTACTTTTAATAGGATATTTTGGCACCAGCTGTAAACGTTTTTAGGATGAGTCGTTGACTTCGCGGTTAGATTGGATATATCATTGTCGCAAGAAAATATTGTCGTAACGGCAGCATAGAGGATACTGTTACTGTTTTAAGCAGGTAGCGAGGTCTATGATATCTATAAGAATAGTAGGAGACCAAAGATGGAACCCTAAGGAACACACTGGTTGACGATTCTTGGGTCAGACAGCGCTGCCAAAATTCACAGACTTTCATCGGTTGCTTAGGTAATTTTTTATGAGTAAATGGCCCAGGCCACATACAGAAAGCGATTCTAGTTTTTGTAAAAAGATAATATGATGGATAGTGTGGAATGCTTTTGTAACATCAATAAATACGGCTACCGCAAAAAGGCGATAACATAAACTCGGTTTGATATAGTCCGTGAGCTGAATTGGTTCAATTTCCGTTGAATATTAGGCCTGAAGGCAAACTGTTGCAGTATTTAAAGACTGTGTTTTGTGAGGTAGTTCATAAATTCCTGAGTAGTCCGTGTTGCAGAACCAAGTTATCCTTAAGAGCGGCGGTAAATTATGGCGAAAAGGGAGTTCGACGGAACACGACGGCATCAGCGTATGGGTGCGATGGGTGCAGCAAGGGGCCGTTAACATGGAGGCAGCAGCTGGAGTGAAAGTCGACTGTAGCCACTTTCGCTGCCTGTTTCACTTATCTCGAATATACTCTGGAAGCCGAGCAGAAAACGTCGTGGAATATTTAGAATCCCGAGCCAGTTTATTCATCGTCCGGGGGCACTTGGCAACACGTCAGACCGTATCTTGATACAATCACATTTTCAATCAATTAACTAAAAAAGGGCAGTATTGGTATGGGGCGGTAAATAGATAATAAATTTCGGTCACCCTTTTCGACTGAACCAAAAAGGACCTATTAGGACTTTGCCTGGCTTTGATGGTAGTCTATATATAGCTTATATTTATCGGGTGGTTACTTCAGCAATGTTTATTTTACGACGAATGCTATTGAGTTTGGATAGCAAGTTCTCGCGTTCGGTATGTTCAAGACCATTAATCTTAAAGTTTAGATTTCGACAATATTGTTGGTGGTAGTTTCGTTTATTTCTCTTTCAACTCATTCAGTTCTTTCTCTGGAGTGCTACATTCTACATTTTATACTCTGGTCTTCAGGGCAATAATCTTTAGTCGGTGAGTCAACTGTTAATATCGAGGTATTGTAGTTAGTGGACCAATTCTCAACTGCAGTTTCAATGTTTCTAACAGTATCTTTCAGTGTCATCAGTTCGTCCATCTGGCTCACGAGTGACAGAAGCATGGCAATCCTCTGCTTGATTGCCGCTAGTTCACTGCTTTTTCAAGATTCGATTTCCAGGTTTCTGGCCACTAATTAGTTGAGTGCCTTTGCAGATTCCGATATCAAGTTTTGACCGAATTGTCGCATTGTCACTACTGAGAAGGTACCAGCATGATAAGGGAATGCACATTCACTACGCACGATTGGGGTGGCATCACACGTAATTTAGTGGCACAACAGACAAATATCAGCTGATTCATCATCCCTCATTTCCACAGAAAACAGTTCCCGCTATCACACCAAGGATCAAATCAGCATTGGCGGCAGCGGTGGCTAAATATGTAAATACTAGCAGAAAAGGTATGTGTCACTAAACTGCAAAATGCAGCGAAGAGTGGTGGCAGTCCTACTTCACGCCTGCCGCTGCCGCCGTGTGCAATGAAGGGAAGTCGATCTTGCAGCAGTATTCTATATCTTTTCACGGTCTGACGTGCTGCCCTGTGCCCCCGGACGATGAATCAACTGGCTCGGGATCCTAAATAGTTGACGACGATTTCTGCTCGGCTGCAAAATTATTATAGAGATAAGTGAAAAAGGCCGCGAAAGTGGCTACAGTCGACTTTCAATCCAGCTGCTGCCTTCGTGTTATCTGCCCCTTGCTGCAGCCATCGCAACCATCCGTGGATGCCGTCGTGTTCCGTCAAACTCCCTTTTCGCCACTCGTTACGGCCGCTCTTAAGGATGACTCGTTTCTGCGTTTAACGCGGACTACTCGGGAATTCATTGCCGGCTAGCTGTTTAGTTAAATGCGCCCACGGAGCTGGTGGCATGTAGAGGCGGGCGCTCTTACCTGTGTTCGATGCGCACTCAGTGCACCGTACCGCATCGCGCGGGGCAGTATACGCAGGAGTGGCATATCAGCCTTATTCACATTTGTTCTCTTAATTTCCTTCTTATCAGAAGATTGAGTGGAAACTATATACTCTACCTAATTCGTTGTACTTCATTCCATAAAATTTTCTATTTTCATTGTCGGTTTTGTTATTTTCTTTAAAAGGTGCTCGTTTGCAACTTGTATAAAGTAGGCTTGCTACCAGTGCACAAACACGATCGAAACTGGGAGGCTATTCTGAAATGAATAATTTACAACCAACCAGATTTTTCTGTATTTGTAACTTTTGTAACACAAAAATGACAACCCCACGTCAATCCGTATTTAAAAAAAAAACATTTGTAACACAGCCAACCAGCGCTAGCAACACAGGACTGCGCTTGTATTGGTGTCTTTCCAGAATCTTTTCGTGCCATATGTTTTGTTCGGCATAAAAAAATAAATTACATGTATATATATATATATATATCTATATCTATATATATATATATATATATATATATATATTTATATATATTATTCGACCAGATTTAGGGGAAATCCCCAACGTGGAGTAAGTTTCTGTGAAGGAAAGTTTGACATCCACTTAATCCACTTAAATGCAGCCTACGGATACAAAGGAAAGCTATACAGCTTTCTCAAAAACTTCGCAGTTGAAGAAAAATTCGTCCTGGTCCAGGATTTGAACCCGGGACCACTGCTTAACCGGAGCAGTCGCTCTACCAACTGAGCTAACCAGGCGTAACACCTGTTCTTCATTTCGAGTTACTGGTCAATTTGCTTTCGCCCTCCTAACGACTAGACTCCTAGCGAGAAATGTGAACAAGTTCAGTCCCGCGGCAGCGACGATTTGTGACAGCATTTTTCAGAGCCACGCGATTATTCACCGGGGATGTTTGCTGAAGCACGGTATAACGACCGATGAATCGCGAAAACAGCTTTTTTGACACACAAGGTTGGCGTACAAGTGTCCAGAGCAAAACTTGGTCCCCTGGCTGAAAAGAGACACTGCGGTGAGTCTCATCGTAGAGAGACTTGTGGAGATGCTTACTGGCTTCAGTATTCGCCCGGGCCAATTGGTGGCAGTAAGCGACGCGGGCAACGAATTGTGCGGGGACATTCGCCGTGCAGTCAACAGGTTCAAAAAAGAAAGTTGAATTGAGAACAGAAGTTGTGGGCGTTCATAGACGAGATAATACAGCGAAAAACCAGTGGTGCGTTCAACTGCAGAATTATACGCGTATATCACAAAAGGCAGAATAGTGTCCCAATTGGTGTGATGTGGTCGGATATAGGCTGAAAGCATGTCAGAAAGTTTCCGATGAAAGCGCTCAGTCAACCCGTTCGTTTGAGGGTGATAACTCGAGGACGTTTTATGGACGGTATTGGCGGCACGAAGAACATCCGCGAGGACTACTGACAGAAACGTCTTCCCACTGTCGCTTAGAAGTGCGCGTGTTGGGTCATGGCACAAAAATAGGGAGTGTAAGAAAAACTCCGCGACCTCTACTGCGCAACCGGTTCGGAGAGGGGCGGTTTCAGCATGCAGGGTAAGGTTGTCAACCGCAGTTACTACCCACCGATGACCAGCTTGGGTAACGGGCAACGGGCCGTATAAGTCGATGCCCACAACATCGAAAGGTGCTGACGGACAAGGTAGTGGTTGCAGCGGCCCGGCAGATGCTGTGGTTGCCCGTTTACGATGCTGGGAGGGCGCGAAGGAAGCGACATATTTTGAAACACTGGTGGAAAGCCCAGGCCAGAAGAAACGACTTTTGATCGGTGGTAGGTCTTGTGAAAGCCTAAATGTCCGGCTGTAGCGTGGTCGTGAAAAACGCGCAGTATCTGCTGTTGAAGAGCACGCGGAACGACGGGAACCCACTTGTCACAGGTAGGTTCGTAATTATAACGATGCAGGATACCATTAAAGAGACGGAACTTCTGCAGCTCCTCCTCCGCTTTGCTTTCCGAGGTTTTCTTGACTGCCAACCCTTATTTCTGTCTTATAAACTTAGAAGATGATACAGAACACAACAACAGAAAACTTCGAACAAGGTAGCAACTACGATTGCTGCCAGCGTTTCAGCTAAGAGACTTGACTTCGTCAGGGCCCAGGCAAGTCTCTTTCTTGAAACGCTTGCAACAATTGTGGTTTCTACCTTGTTTGAAGTTTTCTTTCCTTACATGTTGCGCGAACCATGAATTCGGTTTGTTTATCTTTTGATTTGTCGACTGGCAGCGCGAAGCTGCGTTATCTGTGTTATCCATGGGCCAAGTGAAGCCTGTGTTTCATCCCTAATTTTTATGCCGCATGTGTTATATCTTTTCTGATTGGGAGAGCTTAAGACAGATAGAGAGAAAGGCAAAAAGAAAGTGTAGAAAAAATTCACGCCGGGTGGGGAACTTTTTCGCCATTTACGGTCTTTCCAAATGCTTTATCCGTTTCAATAAAGTACTACATTCTACCCTTTGCTTTCCAAGGCCTATATAAATATAAATATATATATATATATATATATATACACACTCAAAACAACACTGAACAAGATTTTACAGTTCTGAACAGTTTAGAAACGTGGACCTTTCTTTTTCGGGGGTTATCTTAGAATGGATAAAAAACTGTTATGCACACTTTGCCTCCCAGGGTTTCCCTTTCCATTGACCCTCAGCAATGAGAACCCTCGGGAGAGTAGAAAAGCGGTAAAATAACAATAGCTAGTAAATACTGCAGAAAGTGCTGAAAAAGAAGAACAGAAGAAGCCAGAGAGGAAAGGGTAATGGGAAGGAGGCATCATTGCGGCAATGATAGAGAGAAAACAGACGCATAAAGTTCAACCGATGTACGTATACAGAAAAAAAGGCGTGCTGCGTCTGGGTACGGAGAGACAGATAGGTACAAAACGTTGGAAGAGTCTAAGCTCTAAATCCCGAGCGAAAAGGATCTGGATGGCCGAGAAGCATGTTAACCTCAGCCTTTTGGAGATTATAGTGAGAAAACACGAAAAACTGTATTTGTTACTGGCGGTTTGAAGCCGTGTTAGAGAGAGAGAGAAGTGAGAGACAAGAAAGAAATACCTGGGGCCCAGAATGGGGCCGAAGGAAGCTCATAGGGGCACGAAGGATTCTTGGACAGCCTTCAAAAAAACTGTCAGCTGGTCCCCAGTTCGCGGAGGCTCCTACGGGTGCGTCTGTGTAAAATTGTCGGGAACGTTTGCGTAGAAACCGGTTTACGCATCGTGAAGAACCACAAGCGGAAAAGGATTTATTACCTCTCCACCGCCGAAGGGGCCGTTGCCACGCGGAACATCCCGCCCCGCTTCTCCCCCTCTCCGCCGCTCGTCTCACAAATGCCGGCATAACGCGGCTCCCTTCAGGGGTGGAGGCTGTGTTCTATGGACTTAAAAGAACTCAAACCTCCGACTTCGGCGATACTTTGACGCACGTCCCACTGAAAGCAAAAAATTACTTCCTGCCTCTCCTGACAAAGTGTGTTCATCGAAGTAGCAACAGGAAAAGGACTTGGATCTATATATTTTGCCCGAACAAACACATAATCAGAGTTTGATAAAACGGTTCCCTATTTTTGGCACCCTCACGATTGACAAGTGTAAAGCACTGAAGTGCATGAGTGAGTGTTCTGCCTCTGTAATAAAACCTGCAGACAAAGTCGGGGCTCAGTGCGATCCTGCCCAGTCCTTCATAACAAAAAGTGGCGAGCCTACAAGGATTCCGTGTTACCACTACAGAGGAGTCGGGTTGCTGTTAGCCTTACAACCACGCAAATGTGTGAACGTCTACGTATGGGGTCTGGGACGAATAATTAAAGCTGGACAAGACTTGGGACTGATGGGCACAGCTCTTCGCCACTACTTCGACACGGAGAAAGTGAAGTTGAAAGAGGAGCTATCCTTGAGTAGGGAGGCGAGGCGACTTTGGTTTTGATGTAGCTCTCTTGGAGCCGCTGGTGATCACAAAGTTGCTATTCTGAAACAATGTCAGCAAAGGAAAGAGAAGGGCAAAGAGAGGCGCTAAGAGAGTATTAGAAAAGGCAGGAGGCGGATGCACGCAGGATAGCTGCCCTCAACACAGAAATCGCCGCTCGCTAGTTGCGCATACGCCTCGCTCGTCCGGCCTACATATCTCGTCCCCGTACACGTGTGAGGCGTCCAATGTTGCGAACCAGCTAATTTTTCAGTGCCTGATCAGAGAGATTGATTTACAAACACCAGATACCAATCACGTGAAGGCAGAAGGTCCTGCGGCAGAGACAGCACAGGGTTCGTTTATTCAAGAAGAGAATGTGATCAATACCCAGGAAGTCAATAATGAAAGGGGACACCCAATCGTCAGTGAGAAGTTACCGTACTCCCAAAGGTCACCACGGAAACGAAAGAGCTACAGGACGACTGCGATTTATTCGGCCACGAAAACATCGGAAACATCCGTCTGCACTCCGCATAGCCTTGAATCCCATGAGCGAGATTGTCAAGGGCGTTTTAAAGATTGCGAGAACGATGTTTGCCAAAGTTGAGCCACAAAAGCAACGGCCATGTGATGTCCCAAGCAAGGAGATTTTCCATGGGCTTTTTAGTTCGTAGGAGGGTAAGGTTGAGCCACCTTAACGGAGGACCAACCACAGCTATCCGGATCACCCTGCGAACTTGTACGCAGGGTAAACCAACATTCCAAAAGCATTTGCCAAACGGGTTAAAACCAGAAGCAAACGCTGCCGAAATCAACATAAGCACAAGAAACGTGTTATCTTCACATTTCAAATCCGCCGTTTTCGTACCGCAGTGTCAGAACAACGACACCTTTCTAAGGGGTGCAGGAAGGAATGCCGGGGGTATTGCATACCAGAGGGTCGTGCTGCCCGACGCGAAAGAGGCGCCTAATTTTAGAGACAACCATAGGCTTTTGTGGCATAGACGCTTGCACGGAATTGGAAATTTGGCTGTCAATAACGATATTCCACTGTACACAGGTTCACACGATGTATTTTGCTGTAGTGCATTTTCGCATTGATTGATCTGTTATATTACATTTTATGGTTAATCTTTAGGAGTGTTTGTAAAGCACCTTGAGATGACTGTTCGAGCTGTTTTTGTGTGGCCGTGCGAACAGCGTATAGGGACTTCCTTGGTTTTTAGTGTGGGCACTTATATATTTTACTAGCGCGCACATAGGGACTGGGCTGGGCGACTTTTCGAGATGAATTGGTATTTATACCCTCTATGCGAAGCTGACTCCATCACCAACTTCTCTGGAATAGTTCTTTCTAAAAACTCTCTGAAGAGGAGGGCAGTGTAGTGAAGGGCCCCTATAGTGTGGTGGCCAATTCACCGAACCAGTGCAGTACCACTCTCCGAAGGTAACGGGCCAGCAAAAAGAAGAAGAGGTAGAAAGTAGCACCAGTTCGGAAGTGGTCAGCCAGGACGATAGCAGGACGGCGCCTTCGCGGTGAAGGCCCAAGGACCGTCACCGGCGCAGCCTTCCAAGTCACCATCCGTCGCGGCGTATGCCCGGTGACAATCCTGAAACCCTCCGGAAGAAACCGGCGTTCCGCCCACAAGTGAGCGGTGTCCCCGTGACCCGAAGCGTGGGCAGAGAGGCCTAGTTTCGGGCCTAAGCTATCTCCCAACCCTCCACCCCGTGTCTCCTTGACTATATTGCACTGTTGCAGCTCCAGTAGACTGAAGTAGGCCAACGGCTCGATATTTCATTCTGAGCCTTGTAAATCTTGCTTTCAGGCTTTCCGTACCTGCCCGTTTGGATGGTCTTTCGAATAGAATGCGTGTGTTTGTTTTGACATCAGCCGGGCACGATCCTGCCCGGTCCTTCATAACAAAAAGGCCTTCCATAATTGGCCTCTGGCGCTTGGGCAAACGATCGCCGTCCGGTGTTCAGTTTTGCTGCCTCGAGAGGAAGAGATGGCGCCACTTAGTAGCCGAGCGGTGCGGACGTGTTCCACGAGCGCTCTGTCCTTTTTCGCTAATTTCGCCGGTTAATCAAGTTGGATTCAAATGAGAGGGCATCGACCGTATGTATGAAGTTACGTGGACCATCGGGATACCAAATTCTGAGGTAGGGGTCATTTTTTCGACAGTGAGAGCCGATTTTGTGGCCCGCGAGGAGCCCTCGTCGCTGAGCCTAACGAACACCCGGCCTCGGCCCTGGTAGGCCATGGGCCTAAGACCGCTCCACGGAGTCTCGCAATTATAGCAATTAAAGTCCCTGTCGCGAATTGGAAGAGCGGACACTGACATGAAAAGTAGACCGCTATGAGAATCGAAGTCGATGGCGGAGAAAATATCGCCAGAACAAGTGTCGAAAGCGCTGGGGTGGAAAATCGCCAGCGAGAAACTCAGGCAAAAAGGCGAAGAAAAGCTAAGCCTAACACTAAATAAGCAAGCAGGCCTATGTGGCGCCGAAGCCACCAACCGTGACAGCCGACGTGGCGGAGCCCTTGGGGCCGCCACTGGCGAAAGCACACTTCACCAGAATACGGGGAGTGTAAACATGGGAAGTTGCTGCGGGCCACCCGCATTCCGGACCTTCCAAAAGAAGACATCAAGATTGTGATGCGACCCCGGGGAGGCCTCCAAGTTGGACAAGTGTTCTGAGTGGAGATCAGCTGAGCCATCGCCTAAGCGGCGCAAGTCGACAGGGCCGAGGCCAAGAACAACGTCGTTTGCTCAAATCGTCAGCAGAACATCGTTGTCGTAAGCACACCGAAGAGGGCGAATTCCGACAAGTACGCCCAGGTGCAGCGGATCGTCATCAACGGGATGGTCCCCGAGGTCAGCGCGTACGAATCGGCGCCCCACGGTACAGTCAAGGGAGTCACACGGGGCATCCCGTAATGGACACTGCCTAAGAATTACAAGAGCTCGTGGTCCACGAGCACAACCCGACGGCACTTGAGGTGAGCCCGATTGGCAAGACCAAGTCCATCGTCATCGCCTTCGTGAGGCCCAAAGTCCCAAACGATGTCTGCTACGGGAACCTGCTGATGGAGTGCTCGTTACACCGCAAGCAGATAGACGTCTGCTACCAGTACGGCCGCGCCGGTCATCGCATGGACGTGTGGCCCAGTCCCCGAAACCGCCTATGCCGTTGATGCGGCATCGCCAACGGGGACGCAGAGCCCACCTGCATCCCCACGTGCGGCCTGTGCGTCGGCAAGCACCTCACCGCCGACAGATCCTACAAGGCACGATTCAAGACACCGTACGTGGTACGACGCCGGCGCTGGAGCGCCGCCGGGCGGGAGACATAGAGAACCCAAGAAACAGAGGCGCTACAGGGCGACCCCAACGTAGCAGCTCTTCACCGAGCCGCTCGAGAACCCCAACAAGCAAGGGCGAAGACCACAGCCGCCAACGGTCCTGTCCCGAGACGCCCCAAAGGGGGCTGGCCGGACGCCATCCGTGCGTCCCCCGGGGCCGCCGCTGGGACACGGTGGCGAGAGGCGGCAGCCGGAGAAGGAGCTTCCGATGACAGGAGTCCCGTTCGAGATCCAGGCCCAGGTCGGGAGCCCGGGGAGGATCAAGTCGACGGAGGAACGCCGAGAAAAAGGTGGACTGGACCTACAGGGCTCCAATCGCTCTCGCTAACGAGAAGAAGTTTCCTCCTCAAATACCCCTCAGTCCCGTCCTCCCGCAACCATGAATCAAAACATCGAGATTCGGAAAGAGTGCGGCGAGTGCGCAGAACTCAAAAAGCTCATAAAAAGCAAAATACTCAGATCCAATTGATGAACATGCAAATCAGGGCACTCATCAAGAAAATGAATGCGCTAGCTAGCGGTCGGGCCGCTGCTCGGGCAGTCAAACCAAACGAAGCGTTCGGGGACGCTAACGCAAAGCGGCAAGTGCCAAATAGGGACCCACCCTCGTCTAGTATCGCGCGAGGAGAGGTGGGCTCGTCCATGTCGGCGTAGCCGAACCAATAGAACATGGACCCCGAAACCTCGAGGCGTGAGGAGACAACGACGCCACAGTGTAGTCTGAAACAGCAACCGCCACAAGGGGGCGACATGGCAGCGATCCTAGCGGCCATCAATCAAAATTACGGAAGAGTACGGCGTCATTCGAGCTGAACTGCGAGCTTTGGAAACCGAGGTGAAGGGCATGTCAATCAAGCAAGCGCGGCAAGCCGCCAAGATGGCGGCAATGACCGCAAAGAGCCGATTTGCGGCCTTGAAAAAGGGTCGCACCAGTAGAATAAAGGAGACGGTTGCGAGCAGACGCGGCCGTGTAACTACTTCGGACGAAGATGAGCCCAGCGCTTAAGAAGAGATCCTGCGGGGGAAGACAACGTTAATTGATCAATGGAACTGCAGAGGCATCCGCAACAAGGCTGCCGAACTTCAACTGCACATAACGGCCTTGACCAGAAGCCAAACGTGATTGCGTTACAGGAGACGCACAGCAGACCCAAACTACCGGGATATGTGTCGTACACGGACCCGACGGAACGAGACACGGCAATCCTGGTGCGCAACAACGCATCAGCAACCCAGCACCTCACGGGGCACGAGGGCGGCGAGCACACACTGGTCGAGATCTACAGGAGAATTATCGGAAGCAGCGGAAATCTGTTCGTGATGAGTGCGTACTGCCGACCGTCAAGCAGGAAGTACGACTTTGACAAGATGGTGAACCAGGCGAACCACCTGATGGGGAGCAGGCCGCTCGTGATCCTCGGCGACTTCAACGCCCCGCACACCACATAGGGAAAGGCCCTCGCGAAGGCGGTGGAAGACCAGTAGATGGCACTCCTCAACTAGCCGGGAGTTGCGGCTCGAAGGGGTAACAGCGAGCGCCGCGACACCGTACCGGATCTGTCATGGCTGGCGGTATCCTTATACGCTACCTGGCGCAATGAGGAGGTCGCCCTCAGATCGGGTCACAATATCCTCAGCGTAACAATCAAGGGGACCAGCATCCGGGCGGCCCTCGGCAAGGCCAGAATCCCCGAATGGGACCGCATGCACAAGTGGACGGAAAAAGTGAAGGAGACTCCCGAGGAAGAAGCGGAAGACACCAGCCAAGAGACCTACATGGAGTGGGAGAAAGTGCAAAAAACTGCGCTCGATACATTCATGCAGAAAGTGACCCTATGGCACAGACACCGTTCGTCCACGTAAAACTCGTCCACATGTGGGCGGCGCGACACTCCCTCACGCGGAGGTGGAAGCGCCAGAGACGCAACAAGAAGCTGCTCAAACGCATAGGGCTGCTCAACAAGCAAATCACCAAATACGCCGCCAAGCTGTGTCGCGAAAATTGGATGAGCACCTGCGACGGACTTGAGGGCAAGCTGTCGGCGCGAAGGACCTTGTGCCTGCTGAGACAGCTGATCGACCCGCTAAGCAGCAAGTCTGCAACCAATTGCAACCTCAGCAAGGTGTTGAACGTCTACGGAGAAGACGGTCATAGACTCATGGCGGACCTCAAAGCAAGGTATCTGAAGACGGAAAAGGGACAGTTCCCGATAGCTGAGGAGGATGGGGTACTGGAAAATGCGAACGTGGACGATCCCTTCATCATCACGAAGCTGCTAACGGCAATTGACAAAAGCAACAAGAATAGCGTGCCCGGCACGGACGCATAACATACAAACTACTCAACAACATGAGCAATGCAGCGGCTCACGAGATCCTAAGGAACATCAACAGAACCTGGGAACGCTGGGAGCTTCGCGGCTAGTGGAAACAAGCCGAGGTAAGGTTCCTACCCAAACCGGGCAAGCCTCTGACGATCGAGAACACGCAAACGATCTCGCTAACGTCTTGAATGGGCAAGGTCATGGAGCGCATGGTACTCAGAAGACTCCAAGGATTCCTGGACGAGACGGGCCAGATGCCGGCGACCATGTACGCGTTCCGTCAGCACCTGATCACGCAAGACGTCCTCGTCCAGCTTCACGAACTGGTGATCAAGAAGGCATCCAGACACGCACCACGCCGTATACTGGCACTGGACCTCAAGGGGGCCTTCGACAACGTGTAACACTGCAGCGTGCTCGAGAACTTGCGCAAGACGGGTTGCGGCTGCAGAACGTACGGTTACGTCAAATACTTTCTGACAAAGAGAACGGCGACGATCCGGATAGGAGAGGACCAGTCGGAGCCAATAAAGCTCGGAGATAGGGGCACCCCTCAGGGATTGGTCTTGATGCCTCTGCTCTTCAATCTGGCCATCCTGCCCTTGCCCCAGTAAATAAACAAAATCGAAGGCGTCGACCATGCGTTCTACGCCAACGAAATAACGGCGTGGACGAACCGCGCGGGGTTCGATACCTTTATGGAGGAAGCCTTGCAGAGAGTGGTGATAACCATCCAGAAGTACGCAAAAACATGCCGCCTGAGCTGCGCCCCGCAGAAATCGGAGCTACTCATGATGCAACCCGGCTACCGAAGAAAGAGCCGCCGCCGAAAGTGGTGGTCACCATCAAAGGAACAGAAATCAAGCCCACTCAGCAGATCCGGAACGTAGGACTCCTGCTGAGGGACGACGGAAAGGCGTACGCGGCTGTCACCAAGATCAAGACAACGTCCGAGCAAATCAGAAGCATGATTTCAGGGTCACAAACCAGAACCGAGGCATAAACGAAGACGACGCCCTGCGTCTGGTCCAGGCATTCGTCGTGTCGTGCATCACGTACTCCAAACCGTACCTCCAGCTAATGAAGGCGGATCGAGAAACGCTGAACACGACCATCAGGAAAGCGTTAAAGCTAGCCTTGGGCTTGCCCGTCCACTGGTCCACGCAGAGGTTGCTAGGCATGGGCAATTATAACACGGTGGAAGAACTGGTGGAAGCCCACCTTTTAAACCACAGAATACGGCTCAGCCGAACCGACCATGGCTGGTCCGTTCTGCGCAAGGCGGGCGGGAAGATCCAACCGCAACCGACGACGGAAACGATACCCCAGGTATGGAGGGATGTAATAAAGACTAAACCGCTTCCCAGGAACATGCAGCCGGATAAGAAACGACGAGGAACGCTCCGCGAGGGGCAGAACACTAGCCCGGCAGCTGGAATAGGACCCGGAGATTTTATACGCGGATGCTTCGCTCCCCAAACATTTAACCAGAGCAACGGTGGTCGTCACCACCATCGACAGACTGGTCACCAGCGCGTCAATAAGAACGACGAACCCGTCCCAAGCCGGAGAATTGGCCGTGGCCCTCCCACTCGCACCGCTGGGAGCGAAGACAGTGGTCACGGAATCCAAGATGGCCTACGCAAGCTACAGCAGGGAAGGTTCTCTCCTGCTGCACTAGCGCTTCTGTTCAAACGCAGCCCACCGGGACGAGCCAGAGAGCTCGTGTGGGTGCCGGCTCACTCGCAGGTTGAAGGTAACAAACTCGCCGACCACTACACCCGAGAACTGACCAACCGGGCCGACGACGAGCCGGAACTAAGGCGCCCCGTCACGAGCTACAGAGACATTACCGAGCTGTACAGGGAAGCCAGGTGTAGGTTCCCCGGACATCACCGGCACCTCAACAGCAACCAATAGACCATCGTACGCATGGTACAGGCGGGGTCGCTGGCGCATCCCGTCGTCATACACAAAATGTACCCGGAGGATCACGATATCAAGTGCCCGTTCTGCGGGAGCAAGGAAGGCACCCTTGCACACGTCATAGTCGAAAGACCTAATGGGATCTATTAATGTTGATTCTCTTGAGAGAGAGAGAGTAAGAAGCTGCTTTTCGAACTAGCTCTTCGCTTTGAGCAACTGCGCTATCAATTCCAGAATTGGCTGCGTGCTATCTGATAGGGGCTCTGTCAGCACAGTACTATGGGAGTGCAGTGTTGGTGCACGTTGAGTTTATGGTGAATGCGATTCAGCCATCGTGCCACTTCGAACTAGTAATCACCCAATTGTTTAACCTGACCGTGCTAGTCAAGTGCATAACCTAGTCCAGAATATAACTAGGTGTGAGCGAAAAAAACTGGACTCAACTTTGTGTGCATACGGTCGGCTTGAAATCTGCAATACGCGCAAGCGTCGGTGGAGAGTCACAAGATTGGTTGGGTGGATTCCAATCAATTCAACGTCTTCGTCGTCCGCTGTGGGCATCGTGGGTGCGGTAAATGGCAGTTGGTCAGGATGGAAGGAAGTTCGCGCACTTGGCACGGCCAGGTTGTGGCGGGCCTCCTCCTACAACAGCACCTCTGGCTAAGGTTGCGGCATGAATTAGGTAATACGTCGAGATAAAACACAATCAAGACTAACCGTAGCAAACCTAAGCGGACGTACTCATCGTGGGGCGAGTCAGGCGTCAAAAAGAAAAGAATTGCAGTGAACCACGTTGTTCGCAGGGAAGTAAAGTACTTCACGTGCGAAGGGTTCGTGACCTAGTCCCCGCCCCACAAAGTGACGCAAACACGAAAGAAACACAAAATCACTGGTTTATTAGGGAATTCGAAAATAAATGGCATGAGTAGAAACAAAAGCTTTGAAACAACTCGTCACTGAAAAACCCACTGCACCGCGTGTGCAGAAAATAATACAAACATTCGCTCTACACTCCCGGCAGCGCTCGAGTCGTGGTACCAGGCCACTCCGTCTGCGCCCACCACAAGTGCTGGTCGGTCGGAGATGGCCAAGGGTCGTCAGTCCGGTTGTCTGCCCCTGCGGCTTCTATCCTGTTTCTGTAGCCTCCGAGCTGTTTGTACAACTCCCCCTGCCGCACCCGTGAACGCCGTCTACATACCAGACGGGACGGTTGAGGGCATGTTCTGTGCTTGGTACGCACGACACGCGTTTCGTTGTCCACTAACTGTTTATCGCACACACACGGACGGAGACATGATTCCCGGACATCACTATCTCTGTTCGACGCGCGCTCGCTGCTCTGTAATCATTATAGGAGGCACACGTAGGGGCTGATTGCCTACTATATATATATATATATATATATATATATATATATATAAATATATATATACATGAATATATATATATATATATATATATATATATATATATATATATATATATATATATATATATATATATATATATATATATATATATATATATATATATATATATATAGTCGTGAAGTGGAGTCCTCAGTTGCTGCAGGAATACGCACAAAGTAGAAGTACGTCTTCGGAGACTGTATTTCGAACGTTTCGACCTGAGACAGGTCTTCCTCAGCAATGAAAGCTTTGGGTAAAATCGTACGGACTCAGAGTGGGGGCGGCGCCCCGAAACACAAGACATATGGGAAACAAACACACAAACGACCACACACACCATACAGATCTTATTCTGCCAAAGGCAGGCGAAAATAGAGCCTTCAAAAAAAGAAGAAGAAGGCGAAAGGAAGAGGGAGTAACAAGGTGGCAAGGAGGAGGCAAGAAAAAGGCAAGGAAGAACACACTGCATGAACGCGGGTGGTGGGCAAAACAGGAATTGCGACGAGTTCACGGGTGGCGAAAGGCCCAAAAACATCCCGTGTCTCCGGGAGGGAAAAACTACAAAGCACACGCCGCCACGAGCAGTGAGTTTACGTGCGCGTCACCGGTAACAAGGATTAACTGCAGAAGGATCAACATTTGGGCGAGTTGGTACTGGTTATGTATCATCTTGACGAAACAGCGTAAAAAACGGGGACACTAGGGGACACGTGGACACTAGGGGGACAGCGTCGTCCTGTCGTCTTTCTCTCCTAGTGTCCCCGTTTTTTGCGCTGTTTCGTCAAGATGATACATAACAAGGATTAACTATTGACCGTCTTCAGCGGCATGGTCAAGAATCCAAGCGGGGAAATTACTGTATTACAAAAGCCAATGGGGGAGCCCATTTGAGGCGTCCCCTTTTCCGCCTACGCCACCCTTTGTACACGGCGTCGCGTCGTGTCGCGCCAGGTCAATGCACGGCCTGTTAACGGTTAGTACTCGGCTGTCGCCGGCACGCGTGGGCCCCTGGGCCCAATCCACGAAAATATGTCGGAGCGCGGCAATTTTTTAAAAAACATGAAAACAAGAAGAGAGGGGCGACCGTAGGTATGTGCCGTGCCTCTGGGGCAACCAAAAAAAAAGGGAAACAATGAAAAAGAGAAACAAAGCAAAACATGAGTGGAAAGACAGGAAGGACGCGTGCACTCCGTGAACACCAGCATTGGGGATCACAATGTGATTACAAAACACCCGAGGCATAAGCCACAACAGACACCAAAATAAAATACTTCTTACACGCTCGGTTGGAACTAAAAGCTTCAACATTCCGTTTCACATTTCCCAAGGATAAAATGGGTATGACATATGGTGACATAAACAGGCAATGGGTACTATCTGGTTATTAATGAGGCATGTTATGCTTGCTGAGCATTGAGACAAGGAAATGAGAGAAAAAAAATAAAAATAGCGGGGACGGCAAGGGAAGTGTTGGTAGGGGGTCGGGAGCGGACGAGATAATTATAGTGGCAGCGGAACATAATGGTAGGTTGTTGGTGTTACAATGTACAACCTCACACCTGGAGCAACAGGATCCCTGTAAACCTCAGACCGTGCAATGCCCTGCGCGGGAAGGGCTTAATGTGTGCATAGCAAAAGGACAACAAAACTACAAGGACTCGTATGTCCCGGGGCCAATATGCTTCAATGGTCATGCAGCGTACGAATTTCAGTCATAGTCCCAGGACTCTCATTAAGACCCCCCCTTCAGGGTATTAAATTTGTAGAATAAGTAAGACTGACATTGTTCTCGCTCCCTACAGCTAGAAAAACTGCTCTGTAGAAGCGTGACTTTAATGTCATCGAAAGAGTGATTTTGCATCACTAGGTGTCTGGACAAGGGAAGGTTTGGGAGTGCCTTGGTGTGATAGCGGTGATTGTTAAACCGCATTCGAAAAGGTCCATCCGTCTGTCCTATGTACTGCATATTACATCCGCCACACTCCAATAGGTAAACCAAATTTGACGAGTCACAATCGAATGACCCACGTATAGAATATCGGAAGTCCGAATGTGTGCTAATTGCCAGACTCGCGGTTGGCACGTGCTTACACACCAAACATCTGTTTTTGCCACATGCTCATCAGCCTAATTGCTGGGCGTCCCTGTCTTTGGCGTGGACAAGATAGTCCGCTATGGTTTTTGCGCGCCTGTAT